>NC_092875.1:9360655-9660655 GCF_028372415.1 Notamacropus eugenii | reverse complement strand
GGTCCACAGAAGACTTCTCGTCTGAGGGGGATTTGCCAAGTTTGGACAATGGGATGTTAGAACTGTCAGAGCCTTAGAGTCCCCCAGGCCCAGTGGCCAAATATTGTAGAAGGGAAGCCTGAGGCTAAATGAGAAAGGACTAGACCAAGGTCACCTCAAGACAACGATGAAGAACTAGGGTGAGACTTGAGCTCTCTGAAGAGTCTTTTTATCATCCTGCCCTGTGGACATCCAGGTGGCCACAGCAGGCCCAACTCCCCCCATCTCATTCATGGCAGTGGGGGAACAGAGGAGAAAGTTGTGTCCTGGGAGTCAGGAGACCCTGGGGTCTGATTCCTGCTGGGTCTGTCTTCAGTTCACTGGGTGTTCTTGGGTAAGTCATCACTCTGGCACTCAGTTTCCCCATCAATAAAAGGAGATGTTTGGAAACAGTGGGCTATATGCCCCTTCCCAGCCCCAACATCCCCTGTTCTAAGGGCCCTCCCACCTCTGACATCCTATTTTCCTATAAAAGCAGATCCCTAGGGGATATAACTATGTGGGTGGAGAGATTCATAGGCATGGACATTAGTGGAAGTGTAGATCCCAGAGAGTCCAACAGGGTGGGGGCTCTGTCCTGCATCATACTGTGCTCCCCTTGACTCCCTCCACCCCTGGGACTTCCAGCCTCCACCTCCTTGGAGGGGCAGCCATGAAAGGAAACTCTCTCTCCCTCCCCAACCCTCAGGTTCAGTCCAAGGGAAGGCTGCCAAGAGACCCCCATCAGAAGATGTCCTCACAGGTGGGAAAGGCTGGGAGAGGCTTCTAGAGAAGTTAGAGGCCAGGTCATTACCCCACTTTGTTTCCAATTAACAATTGTTTAATAAAAATTAGGATTTTTTTCCCCCTGATGGACAGATCTTCTCTCACTATAACCCAGGCACCTCTGGCCCATTTTAATCCACTTAGCCCTGATCTAATATAAGCAGCTTTCCCTGGCTTTCTAAATAGAATTAATCCAATTTGGATTAGGAGGATTAGATGGATGCTGAGAAAACTTCACTGCTCCCTATTCCCAGAAGCCTAGGAAGGGGTGTCCACTCTCACACAGGGAAACCCCTCCCTCCTGCAGCTGCCTGCCCCCCCGCATCTAGAGGCCATGGGGCTGCTCTGTGGTGGTGCTTGGGTTCGCTCAGGTGAGCCGTGGTATGAAGGCATAACCTCCTCCCTGCCTCCTGCATGGGCTTCCCAGACCCTGGGGGAGGGTGCTCCCCAAGGCTCTGCCCTGGGCCCCCGCTTCTCTGTTTCTCTCCCTTCCTCCCTCTCTGTCTGTCTCCGTCTCTGTCTCTCCCTCTCCTCTGCATTATCTCTCTGTTCTTTGTTTCTTTCTCTCCCCCCCATCTCTCCATCTCTATCTCCCTCCCTCTCTGTCTCCCTCTTTCTCACTCCTTGTCTCTTTTTTCTCTTTCTCTCTGTCTCTCTCCTTCCCTCTCCCCCAGCCTCTCTTTGTGTCTCTCTTTCCCTCTCCTCTGAATTGTCTCTCTTTGTGTCTCTCTTTCCCCCCTTTCTTCTTTCTCTGTCTCCCACACTCCCTGTCTCTCACTCTGTCTCCCTCCCCACCTCTGTCGCCCTCTGTCTCTGCCTCTCCCTTTCTTCTGCATTGTCTCTCTGTCTCCTGCTCTGTCTCTCTGTCTTTGTTTCTCTCTCTCTGTTCTCCTTCTCCGTCTCTGTTTGTCTCCCTCACTCCCACTGTCTCTTTTTCTCTCTTTGTCTCTCTCCTTCCCTCTCCCCCAATCTCTCCATCTCTGTCTCCCATTCTCTGTCTCCCTCTGTCTCTGTCTTTTTTATCTTTCCTTGTCTCTCTCTCCTTCCCTCTCCCCCAGCCTCTCTCTGTCTCTCTCCCCACCCCCACCTTCACCTATTCTGGTACTTGCTTTGTGTCTGACTCTCAGGCCTTCCCCCCCAAGATGTCTCACCTCCTCCCATGTGAACCTGCTTCTCTTGCCTCAACTCTGCCTTTTCAAATCCTGATCATCCATCAGGGTTCAGTGCATGGGCCACCTTTTCCAAGAGGCCTTCCCTGATCCCTGCCAGCTGTGATGAGACAACCTAAGGACCAGACACATGGTACTGAGTCCATCTTGTCCACCTTCAGTCCCATCCCAAGGGTATCACTTCCCTGCAAAGCATCAAGAAAACCCAAGATTTCTTCTCTACCTCTGTGACCTCATGGGCACCAGCCTCTAATCATAGGCTCATGAGATGGAGGCCAAACGTCTCCTTTTACAAATGAGGGAGCTGAGGCCCCGAGGGAGCCAGGACCTTCTCAAAGTCAGAGGGCCCAGGTCTCCTGACCTGGAGCTCAGCCCTGGTGCCACTCAAAGTGGCTGCTGGCCCCCGGCTCTAGCTTCTGTTCCCCAGAGGCTGGGAAAGTCAATTTGGAATAGAACTGACGGGTTGAAGCAAAACCAGCAAATTGATTTTTTCCCTTGAGCCTTTAAACTCTGTTCTTAATCAACCAGAATCAACTCCCCTGGCCTCTGGAGTGGGAGTGAAGGCAGAGCAGGTGGTCGTGTGCCTCCTCTCACATGCCAAGGATGGTGCCAGGACTTAGGCCAGCAAGTGGGCAAAGGGCACCATGGGGAGAGCCTCCAGGAACCTGAGAGCCCACTGTGTGGAGAGAGAACCCTGACATATCACCACGCCAAGCTTTGCTGACCTGTCCTGGGAGCAGCTGCACCCTGGCCCATCCCCTCATACCACCTGACAATGCCCCTGAGTCCTGCACCTGTAGTCAGAGGATTGGGGTAGAACTCCCAGCTTAGTCTGTGCCCAAGTCCACTGGGGAAAGAGAGTCGTTGCTCTCTGTATGCCTCAGTCACTTACCTGCAAAATGTGCTAGCCCTTCTGAGGCCCTTCCCAACTTGGAAATTCCATGGTAGGCACACTCAATAAAAAATTTTCCTTTTCTCCCTTTCTCTTCCTCTCTCTTTCTCTCTTTCCCTTCCTTCCTTCTTTTCTCCCTCCCTTTTTCTTTTTCTCTCTTCCTTTCTTCCTCCCTCTCTCCTTCCCTCCCTCCTTTCCTTCCTCCTTTCCTTTCCTTTCCTTCCCCTTTCCTTTCCTTTCCTTTCCTTTCCTTTCCTTTCCTTTCCTTTCCTTTCCTTTCCTTTCCTTTCCTTTCCTTTCCTTTCCTTTCCTTTCCTTTCCTTTCCTTCTTTGCTTCTTTCTTTCTTTCATATTGTCTGTTCTAAAGGCCTTTCTAATTCTGGCCGTTTCTTTTTGTGAACCCCAATCCCCTCATTAAAACGGGAATCATAATTATGATTAATATATCCAGTCTAAACAGGGAAGAGACTCGGCATTTATGTGGCATCTTTTTTATTTGTTCTTGTTTAGGCATTTCAGTTGTGTCTGAATCTTCATGACCCCCTTTGGGGTTTTCTTGGCAGAGATATGGAATAGTTTGCCCTTTCCTTTTCCAGCTCATTTTATAGATGAGGAAACAGTGGCAAACAGGGTTACATGACTTACCCGAGGTCACACGGTTAGTAAGTGTTTGAGACTGGATTTGAATTCAGGTCTTCCCAACTCCAGACCTAGCACTCTATCCACTGTACTACCTAACTGCCCTATATAGCACCTACTATGTGCTATTACATACACTTCACAAATATTATTTCATTGATCCTCACAATAACCTTGCATGTAGGTGCTATGAAGATCATCCCCATTTTGCAGTTGAAGACAGAATGTAAGTGACTTGCCCAAGGTCACATAGCTAGGAATTCTCTGAGGCTGGATTTGAACTCAGGTCCCTCTCAACTCCAAGTGCACTGTACCATCTAGTCATCTCAAAGGGGATTTACAAGGAGTGAGTTTTGTGAACTTGCAAGAGATGGAGAAATAGGAGCTGGGCATAGAATGATTTTTCATTGACCTCTTCTACTACCCCCTTACCATGGGTAAACCACTGCTCTCCTCTTCCTTCCAGAAAACAAAGGAGTTGGACTAGATTAAGTAAGTGATCAGCATTTATTAAGCACCTACTATGTGTCAGGGCAGCTAGGGGTCACCATAATGCACAGAGCACTGTGCATGGAGTCAGGAAGAAATCTTCCTGAGTTCAAATCTGGCCTTAGGTACTTACTAGCTGTATGACCCTGGTGAAGTCACTTCACCCTGCTTGCCTCAGTTTCCTCATCTGTAAAATGAGCTGGAGAAAGAAATGGTGAATCCCTCCAGTATCTCTGCCAAATGGGATCACAGAGAGTCAGACATGACTGAAAACAATAATTCACAATGTGCCAGGCTCTGAGGATACAAACAGTATCCTGTCCCTAAGGAGCTTATATTTTCCTGGGAGGAAAGCACTGATGGGGATGTGGTGATCAGGAAAAGGAATGTGGGGGAAACAGTGAGTGGAGCAAGATGGCAGAAGATGACCAAATTGATTTAAATATTGTTTCCAGAACAAGAGGAAGATGGACCCTGGTGTCCTGCTGATGGGGAGGGACAGCCTGGGACCACCTAGATAATTATTTGACTTTCCCAATCTGGACATCTCATCCCTTGGATGGAACTCCAAAGCCATTGATTCCCTGCAGGGAGAAGGATCTCTGGTCTCTCTAGAGGTCTGATGTGGGTCTCTGGAGGGAGGAGCAGGGCAGTGGAGGGGCAGAGAGCTGGATGCCCATTAAGCCCTGCTTTCCTGCCAGATGGCTGGATTGGATGTGAAGTAGGACTGGGATGTCTGGATATAATGGGTAGGTGGGTACGTCCTTACTCACTCACTGTTATCAGGATCATGACTGGCTTTATGCTGGAGCTAGCTCATAGTGACTGCAAAGAGAGACTGTTAAATTTTTATACCTTGGGAATTAAAAAATGTTCTAAATCAAGACTGGATTTAGTGTTTTGTGGATTGTTTCGATTTAAGTAAGAGAAAATGTTAATGCAGATTAAACTAACAAGTGTGTCCTGTTATGGTTGTTAAACTCTCCGCAGCAGTGCACCCACCTGACAACAGCCCCAGGTCTGAGCCGCTAAACTGAGGGAGAGATTAATTGGAGACCGAGGTTGGAGGGTTAACGATTTCCATGTTTCCTTCTAGCTTTGGCATTTTATAGTTCTTGGGTGATAGCGCTCCATCTGCCTGAAAAGAAGAAGTCACAGCTTAGCAAATAGCGGGGGGCCTTGGAGTCAAGGAGATCTGCCTCTGACTGCAAGACCTGGGCAAGTCACTTTTCACTGGGCCCAGGCAGCTTTCTGAAACTGGAAATTGCAGGGCAGATGCTTGTCTACATCACCACCGGGAAAACCACAGGGTGAGATTAAAAACAAAAATCTTCCAAAGGTAAGTTGTTTCAGTCACACCTGACTCTCAGTGATCCTGTTTGAGGGTTTCTTGGCAAAGATACTGGAGTGGTTTGCCATTTCCTTCTCCAGTTCATTTAACAGATGAGGAAACTGAGAAAAACAGGGTTAAGTGACTTGCCCAGGGTCACACAGCTAGTAAGTATCTGAGGTCAGATTTGAATTTAGGAAGGATCTTCCTGATTCCAGGCCCAGCACTCTATCCACTGCAGCACCACCTAGCTGTCCCCTCCTAAAGGTAAGAGGCCAGATAGAAAGACCTCTCCAGGCCCTTTGCGGCTCTATTGTAAAAGCCGTGTGTGTGTGTGTGTGTGTGTGTGTGTGTGTGTGTGTGTGTGTGTGTGTGTGTGTGTGTGTGTGTGTGCGCGTGTGTGTGTTAGGATGTCGGTGGCCCCAACCCCTGGATTTGGGGCCTTAAAAATCATTACATCAGTAACACGATGAGCACCACAGGCTCACCCTGCAATCTGGCCTGAGGCTAGAAGGTCTGATGAATTCCATCAAACCTTGCCCTTATCTCTTCATCCTGGCTTGCCCTGGGCTCATTGTTCTGGGATTGCCAGACTGGCATCAGGGGAGGTAGTCTCCCCAGTTTTCATGTTTATCAGCAGGGCCCTGGTCTGGCTACTCCAGGGACGGTTGCTACTTAAAAAGTTGCCGATTACAAAAAGTTACGGATTGATGTCCCAGAAAAGAAAGAGGGGAAACGAGTGTCAGGAAATGCTTTTGCTGAAGGGGCACACTCTCCCCATCCCAACCCCCATGCAAAGGCTAAAAGACAGTGACATTCTAAGGTTTGTCACAGAGACTATAGAAAGACTGTGATATAAAGCGGAAAGTCTTCAGGTCCAGTAGTCTTCCCCTAGAAAACGTGGGAGGTGTGGTTGCCTTAATTGCTATGAGGAGGTCAATAAGCAATCAAGAAACATTTATTAAGGGCCTGCTGTCTACCAGGCACTGGGCAAAGCACTCAGGGTACAAACAGAGGTAAAAAGACGATTCCTGCCTGCAAGAAGATTATAGTCTAAGGGGGCAGACAACATGCAAACCAATGTGTGCTCACAAGATCCTTGCAGGATTAACCAGACATAATTTAACAGAGGGAAGGTCCTAGGACTAAGAGGGGGCAGAAAACTTTCCTATAGAAGGTGATGGGTTAGTTGGGGCTTCCAGGAAGCCAGGGGGGGTCTGCAGTCGGAGGGAGAGGGTTCCAGGGAATGGGGGATGGACAGAGAGGATGCCCAGAGCTGAGAAATGGAGGGTCTTGTCCATGAGGTCGCAGATCTCAGTGTCATGGATAGAAGAGTGTGTGTTGGGGAGCAAGGTGGGAAGAAGTGGGTTAGGAAGGACTTTGAATGCCAGCTGACTGTTTTGTATTTGTTTCTGGAGACTGTAGGAAGCCACTGGAGTTTATTGAGTAGAGGGGTAACATGATCAGATGGCCATCTTGGGAAAATCATGATAGTGACTGACTGGAGGTTGGATTCGAATGGGGAGATTGGAGGTAGGCAGACCCTTCATCAGTGGCTGCAATAGGAATTGGTCCTCTGTATCTCAGCCCCATCTAATCACAAATGGAGCAACTTTTATAAAGGAATATTTGCTCCAGAGGTATATTAACAAATAGACCAAGAGCTTACTCCCTCAATGCTTGGGGTTTAATCCTCTTCCTGTTTGTCTGTGTTTCCTTCTGTTGTCTCCAATGACTTTTCTTCTTTTTATTTGTCAACATTGGCAGCTCCCTTCATCCCCTAGTCATTCCCCACTCTTCTACCCCTCCTTCCCCGAAAAGGAGAAAGATACAATTCTTGTTACCAATATCTTGGCCAAGTTAAACAAATCCATGCATTTACTATAATTTTAAAAATTGCATGTCCTATTCTGCACATTGGAGCCATCACGCCTCTGTCAGGATGTGGGTAGCAGGCTTCATCGCACCATCTCCAGAGTCCTTGATCATTGTGTTAATCAGAGTTCTTAAGTCTTTCAGAATTGGTTATTGGTAAAAAATTGCTGTCATTTTACACATTGTTTTTCTGGTTCTTCTCACTTCACTCTGCATCAGTTTGTACGAATCTTTCCGGCTTTCTCTGAAACTCACCTCCTCCCCTCCCTTTTTTTGAAGGGGAGGGATATTATAGTTGTCTCATTGAGATTCAGCCTCTGTTTAAAATAGGTCTGCCTATGAGCCTTTTTGCATGCTGAGCACAAAGCCTGACCCAAGTTCGAGCCTTTCCCAGGTAGCATGTGTACTTGTGGCTGTATGGGGCTGGAAAGGGGACCAGATGTCTGCCTCTCCTCTGCCTGATTCTCTCAGAGGCATCTCCAAATAACCATCTTGTGCTTTGAAGTTGGAAGAAAGAAAGCCCTGAGGTAATGCCACCCTTTTAGTATATCCATGAGGTTCTGATTCAGCAGCCAATTAAGACTTTTCATCATTACACAGTAAAAATCCATGAGTCATCGTGGCTGAAGGTCAGGGAATTAGCTTTGCTAGTTCAAGAGTCTAGGAGAGGCTCATGCACTCACTGGAATGGGGCAGAACATACCTAATGGGGGCCATTAGGGGGAGCTACATAGGAGTTGAGCTTTCAATACAAAGGATGATGCCGCTAAAGGCGTCTTTACCCTCTTGGGCTTTTGGATCCCCTTGTTAGGTTCTGTGGAAGACAGACTCCTGGGAGGCTGCTGCACAGACCCCCAGGCCAGGAGGGGTTCTAGGACAAGTCCCAGGCTATAGAACTCTGCATGACACCTTAAGAGCTCTGTATAGGAGGGCCTACCCCAGCACCATAACCAAGAATTTTGCTGCCCTGGACAAGCCCATGAGATACTGTCAAGAGTTTCCCATTTTAGCCAATTATTCTTGACCACTAGATGTTGTAACCTAGCTGTTTCTACCTGCTGAAGGAGTATGCATGCTGTTAGAATACTTTGAATTCTGCTGCCCTGGGACAAAGGCTCAGTTGCCCAGTTCTGGTTATGTCTCTGGCCCAACACTGGGAGCTGTTTATCTGATGGAAAGACCAGATTCCATTTCCTTACATCTGTGGGAAAAGCAAACAGTGCTGGGAGCAACACTAGCATCTTCTCACTTCTTTCCTTCCTCTGCTCCTCCACTACTCTGAGCTTTCTTCCTCCCCCAATATCCCTCTCCTGCCCCCACCCCACTCCCAGTGGCTCATCCCCTGCCTCACTGTCACACAATTTTGCCTTTCTTTGTACCTCTGGAACTTAGTTCACAGGTTACTTAATACAGAATAGACACGAAATAAATACCTGTGGACTTGGTGAACCTACTTTTGGCCAGAAGTAGCTGTTTCTGACTGTAGTTGGCACAGTGGATAGGGAGCACTGGGCTTGAAATCAGGCAGACTCATCTTTGTGAGTTCAAATCTGACCTCAGACACTTACTAGCTATGTGACCCTGGGCAAATCACTTCAACCTGTTTGCCTCAGTTTCCTCATCTGTCAAATGAGCTGGAGAAGGAAAGGACAAACCAGTCTAGTATCTCTGCCAAGAAAACCCAAAATGGGGTCATAGAGAATCAGACATGACTGAAAAATGACTGAACATCCACAAAGCTTTTAGTGTGGTGAGAAGAATTCTCATTGGCTAAGGAGCATACATGAAGTTCAAGTGCATGATTTATGATCTTATCCCAATTACTTTCCAGGGAAAGAGATTGCTGAGAGTTGCTGGGTGGGGAAAGGCAGACTTCTCTATCTCCCACCTGGCCACCATGTGTCCCTGAGCACACGGTTCCTTTTTCTTTTACATTTATTCTTCTCTGATCTTAGGTGAATGCCTATCCAGACACAGAATGAACCACATTAGGACCTTTGCAAAGTCAGAAGATCCATCAGAGATCTCTTCAGTAACTAGAGTTGGGAACAGAGACTATTGAAGTCAGTAGCAGCAGTGGCTAAGTCTGGTGAGGGACTAGTCCTGAGCTGGAACCTGCTTGATGTAGCCCAGGAGAGGAATGATCTCTTCTTGATTGAGCAGAGACTCTAGGTCTTCTGCAAGGAGATAACCCAGCTGAGAAAGGAAGCATTGGAGATTCCACATACAGCACCAAACTTGGGTGGAAACGAAAAGAAGGGAGAAAAACTCTCCAGGCTGGGTGTCACAGCATAGCTCTGGGGCTCATGTGAACACATGACATACACTTTGTACTTCAGCTTGAGCCCTCTTTTCCTGGAACCTCATGTGTGTAAAGAGAGATTTTGCCCCCAATTTGGAGGATGTTTTGTAACTTTGGCCCTTTGCTGGACTTTCTCAGTAAATATCCTTTTGTAAAAGCTAATTGATTGATACTGGGAGAATGATAGTGTTAGACACCTTAACCCCCAGGTTAAGATGATAAAACCCTGAGGGGAGAAATGATCAGCTGCCCCCTGGGGACCCTGCTTTGGGGAAGCAGCCAGAGCAGGAGCCTACAAGAAGGCTGCTCCCTTATCATCTCATTTAGATTTCCCAACAGCCCTGAGAGGTGGAGACCACAGGTTATTATAATTCTCCTTGTAGATTGGAGTCCCATCTGTAATCTCAGTGATGTGGGCAATTATCCACTCCATTGATGCACACCAGCAGCTCGTTTACAATTTAGAGTCTTAGAGAGTTGTCTGGCCCCCAAAGGTTAAGTGATAGGATCCCTGTATCATGGATTTAGAACAGGCAAGGACTTTAGAAGCCATGAAGTCCAATCCTCCCATGTTATTGATGAGGAAATGAGGACCAGAGAGGGAAATGACCTGCCCAGAGTCACACGGCAGAGGGGAGACTGGGGGGCGCAGTGCTGGAGCCAGCCAATTGTTAAATTTTCAGGATAGGTGTTTACACCTTAGAAAATGACAAATGCCCCAGATCATGGCTTGATCATTGAAACTCAAGAAAGTGAGGGGGAAACGTGAATAATGCAAATTCAGCTGAAAAGTGGGTCTCATGCATGTTTTCTCAGTGAGCTGTTTGTTAAATGTTTGCCATCATGCCCTTGGATGGGACTTAAACTCTGGTTTAAACTCAAAGACCTACACCCTGCTGCCTTCCAAAACTGTTACAGATGAAGAAACCAAGGCACGAGACTTGTCCACACATAGTTATTGAGTGTGGAAGGTGGGATTCACACCCAGTAATCTATCCACTGTGCCACCCTGCGCAAAGGAATGAAAACTGGAATGTTGAAATGTCAGTCCAGGGTGGGGCTGTGCACCTGGGCTCCCTGGCCCTGAGTTATGAGCTGTCTTCTCTGTCTCATCCGTCCTTTTCTCCATTTGATGAATCCAGCTCTGTCTGGGCCTGGGCTGTACTAGGCATCACTGAGTCTGATCTCGCTCATAAATCTTGGGAGCTCTCTCACTCTTGCGTCCTGGCAGCTGGAGGGCTCGGAGGGAGCAAGACTCCAGCTTGGGAATATGTATTTTCTTGGCTTCGTCTCCACCAGGCTCCTTCCTTCACAACCACCCTGGCCTTGGGGATGCAGGAAGTGGCGGCTCTGAGAGTGAGGAGAGAGAAGGTCAGGCCTCCACAGACATCCTGGGCCCCTCTGCTTCCCTCCCTCCTTCCTTCCTGCCTTCCTCCCTCTCTACTTCTCCTTTTCTCCCTTCTTCCTTCCCTCCCTCTTTTCCTTCCTCCCTCCATCCTTTCCTCCCTCCTTCCCCCTTCTCTCCCTCCTTTCACCCCTCCCTCCCTTCCTTCTTTCCTTTATGTAGTACCCACTCTGTGTTAGGTTCTGGGGATACAGACAGAAATGAAGCCCTTCTGCCCTTCTTCTTTCCCCTCTGCTTCCTTCCCATACACTCCTAGACTGTAAGAGCCATCGGGGTCTTCAGAGACTGCATAGTAAAACATTTTGTTTGATGGGGAAGTAAGACAGTGAGCAGTGATGGCTCCTCCCCGCTCCAGGGGTGGCCGAGCTGGTGGGCACTGACCCCCAAGCCCAAGCCTCTTTCTGCTCTCTCTCCCCTGCAGGGGCCAGTCCCAGCATCACCCCAAGGAGGGGTCCCTGGGAACTCTGCTGAAGCCCAGGAACAGCTCTCATTCTCCTACTCTACCCCGTCCCCAGCTGTGGGGCAGCAGGACTCCAGAGAAATCCAGCAGACCGGTCTGCAGGGCCTGGGCATGTGCCCCTGGCCTCCTGCAGCTCCCCGGCTGGGCTGGGCCTCAGACTTTGAGGGAGCTGTGTTCCTTCAGCTCCTTAATGACCAATTTCTGCGCTTGGCTCGCCTTGGCCAATTTGCTGGTTCAGTTGGCAGAAAAGTCCTGATGGAGCAGTTCTGGGCAGGTCCACGTGGCCCCACTCAGCCCTTGTAATAACTCTGGCCATGATAATAACCCTTCACATTTCCAAGGTGCTTTCACAGTTCACAGAGGGCTTCCCATTGATCCCTTCACTCAATTCTACCACTATTTATTAGGCACCTACTGGATGGAGAGCCCTGTGTTGGGCGAGGGGGGAGACAAATTGAATGCTGTTGCTTCTGCTCCAGGTCAGTGTGTGGGTGGGGAGTGGGGGGGCGGGGAAGGGTGACAGATGGGGAACCAGAGGACCTAGGGCTCAGCTTTTGCTCCCTGTGTGACCTTAGGCATATCTTTGTCCCCTTTGGTCCTCAGTTTCCTCTTCTATAAAATAGGAAGTTAGAATAAATAACCTCTAAAGACCCCACTAGCTCTAAATCCATGATTCCATGATCCCACTCCTTCTGGGAGACCCCATAAACTCATGAGAGGAGCATGGGACCTCCAAGGCTGTGTAATCCCATGCCCTTATTTTATAGATGGGGCCCAGAGAAGGTTAGTGCTTTGACCATGGCTACCTGTATAGTTGGCATTGAAAGTCTCTGACTGTAGCACTGTAGCATTAGCTCTCCTTTCACTGTGGGCCTTCCTCAAGTTCTCCTGACATTGTGAGGGTCCTGATCCAACACCAGGGTCAATCCATAGGTTGCTCTGGGCTCTTGCGACACAGCCAAGCCACCTCTTTTTGATTAGATGTTTCTTTGACAGCATCCTTGAGGCTGCTTCTCCATTCTAATTGACTGTTTGCAACATATGACAGACAGCCTGTATACACCCACCATATGTCTCTCCCCTGTCCTTTCTAGGGTCCTTCTCTGTAATCCTTTGGAAACCATTTGCAATGAATATTAATGTTAAAAATGTTAAATATTAATGTTAAAAAAATAGAAATGTTAAAAATTAAATGTTGAAAAGTTTGATCTCTGCTTCAGGAAGGAGCTTGGGGCACTCAAGGAACTTTGCAATTGTCAAAGCTGGTCTACTGTTTGTGGGTCCAAATGCATACCAGAGTTTAGATAACAGGCATTTTTCATCCATTTTGTTTTTCCCAAATGAATATTTAGGCCACCTAATTTGTTTTGAATGGATCTTATCCAGTAGCTTCTCAGGTGCTCCAGAGTTTGATACAATTATCCTATTGTTTTTTGCACAGAGGAGCATGGGAGGACTCCATTTTCATTAAGAAATCCCTCTTCAGCATTGATTCTGCACTGGAACTCCTCCACAATCATGGCAAAGACTTTTGATGAACATAGATCTCTCTATTTTATGGGTTTACTTAATATTTAATGATACTTCCTAGCTATGTGACCCTGCTTGCCTCCATTTCCTCATCTGTAAAATGAACTGGAGAAGGAGGTGGCAAAACATTCTAGTATCTTTGTCAAGAAAACTCCAATAGGGTCATGAAGAGTTGGACTTGACTGAAATGACTCAACAAGAACTAGTGATCATAGAGTTGGCAGACAAGATCATCTCTGTTCCTGTCTCTTTTAAGGAATTTTCCATTTTTAGGCATGATTGATCAAGGGAATTCCTGAGCACCACAACTTTAAGGAGGAAGAGGAGGCTGACCTATGAGAGTGTAGTAAAAGGACTGAAGTCATGAAATGAAGTAAGAAATTGGTATCTTGCTGTGTATCCCCCACTCTCAACCTTAGAGTGAATTGTTCAAACAGGGCAGGTCCAATGGGAAGGACTTGATTTTCTTTCCACCACCCCAAAAATATTTTAACCTTCCAGGAAAGGTAGAGCCATTGGAGAAGCAATGCTGTCCTGCCCCAAGGGGAAGGCAGTTCAAGGATTATTATCCCCATTTTACAGAGAGAGAAACTGAGACTCAGGTAGGGAATGTGACTTTTCCAGGTGGTACAAGTGGAATTCATAGGAGAAGAAGAGGAGGAGGAAGATTCATATGATAATAATAATAACTGGCATACTATGTGCCAGGCACTATGGGCTAAGTACTTTACAAAAATGGTCTCATTTTATCTTTACAACAATCCTGGGTAGTAGGTGCTGCTCTTGTTCCCATTTTACAGATGGGGAAACTGAGGCAAACAGAGGTTAAGTGACTTGTTCAGGGTCACAAAGCCACTCAGTGTCTGAGACTAGATTTGAACTCAGGTCTTCTTGACTGAAGCCCAGCACTCTATCCACTGTCCAAGCTGGCTGCCTCTAATAAATCTGAATTATTATTATATCATCATCATCATCATCGAAGGTTTTGAATCAGATGAATTCTTTTTAGGGGGCACCTGGAGATTGTCTGGTCTGTATGACCTAGATTGGGGGTCAAAAGATCTGAGTTCCCATCCCAGTGCTGCCACTGAATTGCAGTGCCATCTTGGACAAGACCTTTCTCTCTCTGGGGCTCAGTTGAGGTGGGTTAGTTCATTTCTTTCTACCTGCTCTGCCTCCCAGCTGCTCCCCCTTCCTGGTGAAGACAGGAAGGATGGGGAGGGCCAGCCAAGGCTGGGCAGCAGCGGGTGGCAGAGACACCCAGACAAGGTGTCAGCTCTGAGGCTCCATTTTAGGAGCTGTGGGGGAGGAGGTGGTGGGAGGTGGGAAGCTGCTGTATACCCTCAGGTCCTAGTTTAGCCCAAGCCAGATTCAGCCTGCTGCAAAGGGCAGAGATGCTCCGAGGCTCCCCATACGCCCTGGAAATGGGGCAGCTCCAAAGAGATCCCTGGGCTTGGAGGGAGGAAATGGTCAGTCAAAACAAAGACTTCTTAAGACAGGTCCTCAGACCCATGGGAGACCTCAAGGGCATTTGCTGCAGTCTCTCAGTCTATGCAAGATCTTCCTCTTTCAAGCAAGAGTGGTCAAGACCCCAGGATTAAAGGTCATCCTTCCCTCAAATCTGTCACTTTCTCCAGGTTTCTCAGTCTGTGAATCTTTTTCACTATCTGTCTTTCTGAATCCTGTGCATAATGCTAATGAGAAGTGTGATATTGTGAATAGAGCTTTATAGTTGGAGCCAGGAGGCCTGTGATCCAGTCCTGTTTCAGCCACCAATTCCCAGTATAGCCTAGAGTAAGTCACTTGACCTCTCTGGTCCTCAGCTTCCTTATCAGTCAAATGGGACGCAGTGTAATCAGAGAACCTGAATTCAAAGCCTACCCCTGCTGCTTACTACCTCTTGTTGCCTGGGGACAATCATTTCACTTCACTGGGCCTCAGTTTCCCCACTTGTGGAGAGAATGAGAAGGTGGGACTAGGTGGCCAAATAGGAGCTTTAATGTATTAAACAGCCCAGGCCTGGGAGTTGAAGCCTGCTCCCTAGCCCTTGTATGGTACAGGGAGAAGTAGGCTGAATTTAAGACTTTGTCACTTCCTGCCTATCAGACCTTGAGCAAGTTCCTTTGCCTCTCTGACCTCAGTTTCCTCATCTGAACATGAGGAGGTTGAACAGGAGTTCCCTTCTGGTGGAGAGATTCTGTGATCTGCCAGTTACCCTATTCATCTGGGTACAAACAAGTCTCAGGAGCCTGGTCAGGAACACAGTCACTTCTTATTTGGGGTCAGAGACTTGTCACTGCCTAGACCCTTCTGTTCTCAGCACCCAAGGTCCCAAACTGTTCCAAATCGAGCCAAGGACAAGAATGAGTCCACAAGTTGATAGAATCCCACCTTTCCTCCTGAGCAGAAGATTCTGGTTCTTCAGTGGGAGGGCTCTTCATTGGAGAATTCCTGAGCCAGGAAGTGCTTCAGAGACCACCCAATCCATCCCATACTCAAAGGGAATCCTATGACATTCTGGACAGTTCACTGGACTTAGGAGGCAATGAACACAATATGTAGAGTGCTGGACTTGGAAACAGCAAGACCTGAGTTCAAATTCTGTCTCCAGTAACTGGGCAAGTCACTTTGCTTCCCCAACCCTCTGTAAATGAGGGGCCTCTAAGGTCCCTTCTGACCTCATCATGCCCTCAAACTGCTCTCTCCAAAGTTACTGACCATCTCTGAGTTGCTTGCATGCTCTTTCCCACTAGACTGGGAGGTCCTTGAAGGTAGGTCCTATCTTTTGCCTCTTTTTGCATCCCCAGCTCTTAGCACACTGCCTGGCACATAGTAGGTGTTTAATCAATGTGTATTGACCAACTGACTTGCAGTTCCAAAGCCACAATCCTATGTCCTGGGCTCTGGTCCTGGCTTTGCCATTTACTCTCTGAGTGACCTTGGGTAAGTCACTTTCCCTAAATGGGTCTCAATTTCTTCATGCACAAAGTGTCTAGAGGCAGGAGACTGAAGCTTTAAAGTTCCTTCCAGTTTGAAGAGTTTCCTTGTGACAAAAATGTCTAATGACAGGGAGCTCATTACTTTCGGAGGCTTTTGGGGTTGATTGGGATGATTATTTAGAAATTATTCTTTCTCCTGTCCCATTTCCTAGGGGCCAGGCACACTCTCCTGGCGACTCTTGTGGGCCCACAGCCAGGAAGCCTGCAGACATTAAGCTCCTCCCTGCTCTCTTCCTGGCCTGGGCCTCCCCCAGCTCCCCAGGAATCATTTCCTTTCCCTAGCAAGCAGCTCTGAAAGGACACCCATCTTGTTAACCCCCATCCATCTCCTCAATGCCCTTTCTCTTTACCCAGCTCAGCGATTCAGAGACGGATCGATGGGCCCCGATGAGCTCCAGGGAAAGGTCAGGCGGTGGACCTGTCGGCTTTGATATGAAGGACCCTTGATATGAGGCCCCTCTCCCCCCTCACCAGCTTCCATGCTTCAGGCCCACCCTGGGGCTCAAAACCTGCCTCAGAAAACCAAGAATCAGGGAGATGCTGAGAGGGCCCCATCTGAGTGTGTGAAGACCTTCATTCTGGCTTGGCTATGCTACTGACTCTCTGTGGGACTTCAGACAAGTGGCTGTTCCTCACCAGGCCACAATCCCGTCATTTGTCAGTTATTGTGCTTGGAGTCAGGAAGACCTGAGTTCAAATCCATCCATGTGACACTAGGCAAGCCACTTAACTGCTGCCTGCCTCAGTTTCCTCATCTGTAACATGGGGATAATAAAATCTTGAAGGGTCGTTGTAGGAATCAAATGAGATAATAGAGGCAAAGTGCTTTGCATAGCTTAAGGCATTATACTACATGCTAGCCTCAGTTTCTTCCTCTGTACAATAAGGGCACTACATTCAGCACCATCTAAAGCACCTTCTAGCTCTAGATTGAGGATTCTAAGATACTGAGACATGGGACAAATGGTGAAACCATCATGGGGAGGAGCGAGATCAGATGGGTCTTAGATGCCTGGTGCTGAGTCTGCTGGACAGCTCCCTCCTGGGGGCCACCTAGGCTCCTGGGTGATGCTGCTTCTCACCTCGTGTGTTCTTCCTTCCACTTCAGCCTGCCTCTCACACAAGACTGGGGAAGGAGTTGAGAACAGACTCATGCTTTGCAGAGCCCAAAGTGGTATCACTGTGAATGTCAGGCCTGGGATGGATTGTTCTGAACACTGGTGGGCATTGAGTGCAGGGGGTAGAGGAGGGGCAGGGAGGTGGGAGCAGCTGGTGGTGCCTGGCAAGGGGGGCATTGCCACCACTCTGCGCCCATGGCAGAAACGCTCCCCCTCTTCTTCCTGGCAATCTCCATAGCACCCACCCTGTGAGGGGGCCCAGCATGCCTCAGCCAAGGAGGGGGAAGGCTGGGGAGCAGAAATAGGACCAAGGCACAGCCTGCTCCTGCCTTCCTCCCCCTCTCCTTGCAGTAAATCTGTTGTCTGTGTTTCCAGGGCAGTGGGGGCAGGAAGGCACATGGAGAATCACAGAACCTCAGAGCGGCAGGGTCCTGGGAAGACACCTAATTACACCTTAACCTGAGCAGGAAATCTCCATTCCAACATCCTCAACAAGGGGTCACTCAGCCTTTTCTTGGGTTCTTGACAGAGGATTCACTATCTATACAGATAATCCCTCCCTCCCTCCCTCCTTTCAAAAGGGAGGATACAAATGATTGTGGATGGATGGATCAAGTGAAGATATTTTGAGACTGGGGTAGACAAGGGCTTGTCTGTAGGCAGAAGGGAAGAAGTCACAGATTGGGACAGACTGGTAATTTGAGAAAGAGTGGGGATTATAGAGGGGGCATTCTCCTAGAAAAGATGGGACTGAATAATATCATTTTTGCATGTGGAAGGGTCATCTCTTCATGTTAAATGGGTAAAGGAGGACATAGTGGGGGAAGATGTCTGAGTGACGTGAGATGATGAAAAGAAGTGTGGGGGAGTTCTCTGTGAATGGTCTCAATTCTTTTTTCAGAAAAATCTAAGGCAAGGTTCTCAGTTGTGAGAGTGGGAGAAGGAGTGTCATGAGAAGTTGGAGGAAGGGTGAGAAAGTTTGGAACAGTCCCTGTGGTGAGTGAGAGAATGAAAGGTTAAAGGGTTGGCTCGCTGCAGTGGCAGCCCAGCTGAGGCTGTGTAATGTAACTTTGTAGTGGACCAGTCAGCATGATTTTGTGGTTTTCTCCATATTCGTCCAATGGCAGGCAAGCAAGGTTGAAGGTGCTTGATTCTGACCCATACCGAGTATATGACCTTGGGCAAGTTAATCTCCCATTGCTCCAGGTGACTTTCTAAAGCTATAAATTATAAAGAAAGTGCCAATTTGCATCGATAAGAGGGAGCTTCTCACCTAGAAAGTCAGGGCTCCAGCCCCTGACCCTTATCCCCTACACTTAAGACTCTCTCCAACAACTAGACTCCAATCTCCCTGAAAGCGTCTTTGTATCAGAACCTGAAGCACAGAGTGACCATAAACGTTTCTATGCAAATGATGACCCTTATGATGGCAAGTGTTCAATTCGACAGGTTCCTAAGGCTTGATCACTGAGCCAGAATATGAAGGGAGGCCCTGCACGACGTTCTTACAGTCATGTGGTCTGGATTCAGAGGCTGGAGCCTTGGACTGGTATTCCAACTTTGCTTGGTCCTAGCTGGGTGACCATCTACATGGTACTTACTCCCCTGATCCTCAGTTTCCTCATCTACAAAATGGGGGAGATTGGATTAAATGATCTCCAGTGTTAGATCTGGAGATCTTAAGATTTGCCTAAACCCAGCATAGAAGTGCCTTTTTTGACTCTGAAAGCCTAAAAGTACAATAGAAGTGCTAGCTGTTAATCATTTCAGTTTTATTCTCTGTAAAATGGGAGAAATGCTCCTGCTACTTGCCATGTCAAAGAGACGTTTAGAAGCCCTAAAGGATTGATGGAAATATCATTTTACAGCTTGCTATCTCCAAAGCCTGTCTAATGAGGGTCCTGAGCCTGAAGGTCATTTGTGTCTCTCCCAGCCTAGCCCCGCTAGGATTCTTAGGATCCTGGGAAATCCTGGGGGAGGGGAGCAGAGTCTCAGCTCAGACTTTAGCTCTGACTCCCTTGGCATTAGAGTCACAGAATATGAAAGTGAAAGGGACCATGTAGTCCAACCCTCAAGTAGAAAGGAATCCCAGAGTAGTGTCTTGTTGGACAACACATTCTGTTTATTCTTCGTCTGGGGCTTACAGACTATGCTTCCTGGCTCCCTCATCTCAGGCTGCCTTGGTCCTGGAGAAGCCTGAGTCTAGCTGGGCTGAAAGGGACTGACCTTTCCTGCCCACTGGAATTATTGGGTTGCCTTGGAGAATCCCCTGCTTCAGCTGAACCCAGGAAGTATTTCTTGAGGGCTCCCCACCCATCAAATTGCTAACACTCTCCCTCTCCCCTCTGCACCCTGAATTCACTTCATATATTTTCTCTTTACTTCTTTGTGTAGCTGTCTCCCTTCATCAGAATGGAAGTCCCCTGAGGGCAGGGACTATTTCATTTTTTCCTCTGTATCTTAGCCCTATGCCTGACTCACAGGAGGCACTCGATCAATATTTGTTTAATTGACAGGACTCCAAATATACTTAATTCTGCTCAGTTGGGTGGAGTAGTAGACTTGGAATCAGGAAAATATAAGTTCAAAAGCTGTCTCAGACACATACCACTTCTGTGATGCTAGGCAGTCACTTAACTCTGCTTGGTCTTGACTTCCTCATCTGTGAAATGGGGATGGAAAAAGCACCTACCTCATAGAGATGCTGTGAAGATAAAATGAGATAGCACATATGAAGCAATATATAGACCTTAGAGCACTATATAAATGTTAGCTAATCTAATTAATTTTAATCCAATACATTTAATCATGGTATAGTGAAAATGATAAATAATGTAATTATTGATGCTAATAGTTCATCATGGTTAGCATTTATAAAGCAACTTTTTTTAAATAAATATTTTCTTTACAAATCTCTTTACAGATTTTTTTCTCATTTAATCCTTACAACAACCCTGGGAGGGAGATGGCTGTTCCTATCCCCATTCTATAGGTAATAAATGACAAGAGACAGAATTAGAACCCAATGTTCTTAATGCCTTGACAATTTATTTTTGTCTTGATATCTGTAGTACCCAGTACAGTGCCCAGCACATAGTAGGTGGTTCATTAATGCTTAAGGAATGAATAAATGAAGCTATTTCACCAGAATGATCTCCCCTCTCCCAAAAAGAAGGGAGCTGAGCCTTAGGGAGGTTATGAGGATTGCCCAAGGTCACCAAGCCAGGTAGGACTGAGCCAGTATTCTCTTTCCCTTCCCCGTCAGTCAGCAGAATGTGGCCTCTTGGCCCCCAACTGTCCTCCTAGATGAGCCATGTTCCTCTTCAGTTGCTTAATTGGAAGGAGGCAGCTCTAGATTTAAATCCCATTCCATCCATTTCAGCTGCCACACTCCCCAAATTGCCAGGGCGGCCCTGCTAGTGGCAGGATAATCAGTTGCTCTCTGGGCCATGTGGTTTGCGGCCTTTGAGGCTGGGCAGTCAGCCTTCTATTAGGGGGAGAAATGAGATTCTGGGCTCCTGTTCTGCTGGGGATCCCAAGAGGAGAGGGGAGCCAGCAGTGAGGAAAGAGAGGGGAAGAGGGCTGATCATAGTGAGCTATTAGCGAGGCCTCCATCAAAGCCCCACAAGGGAGGAAAGGAGGGGTCCCAGAGACTCTCAATTGGCCGCTTGGCACCAGGTATGTTGTCTGCCCTTGATTTAGTTGTTCTTCTCTGGAAGGGAGACATATGAGCCCTCTGAGGGCTCTGACTGGCTGGAGCTGAATGGAGAGGCTTCTCCTCCCTAACCTTCCCCCTGTAGGGGCCTGGGGAACCAGTCAGCTCCTGGAGAGGAGAGGAGTATATGACAAAAAATGTCTGGAATAAAGTCTGGATTCTAGTCACACATTGTCTATCAACGGGTTATTTAGTGCTGCAATCATTTACAACACAGTTGAAGACCTCAGTTTCTTCATCTGTAAGATGATAAAGCCAAAATAGAAGGTCTGTAAAGTTCCCAGCTCTGATATTCTGTGTTCAAAGGCCACTCATAGCAACAACATTCCCTGTTCTAAGGCCCCTCTCAACCCTTATTGTATAAAACTTAATGAAGGAATGATCCTAATCTTAAAGGTTGCATTAGTGAACTAGACTAATTGCCAAGTGCCCCAAAGATATTTGAAGAGGGAGAGGTGGTATTCTAAAGGGAAGTGTAGGATCTGGGAATATCTTTGGATGATGGGAGTTCCTGCATTAGCCCTGGAAGAAAGGAAATGATTCCTTTAGGCAGAGAGAGCTAAGGAAAGGAGCCATTCCAGATATGGGGAAGAGGCAGTCTGAATGAATGTCCTGAGGAGGGAGAGGGCAAGACCACGTCAGTTAACATCTTGGCATTCTCTTTGAGAAGGGCATTCATGGAGTTTGTAAGGGCATAAAACTGGAAAGGTAGGTTGAGATCAAACTGTGGAGGCCTGGAATGCTATTTTGAGAAATCTTCCTATGTGCCCTAGGGGTACATAGGGAGTCATGGAGGTTTCTTGAGCTGAGGAGTGCCCCGGTCCTAACTACATCTTAAGAGGAGGGTAGGAGTGAGATGACACCCCTCCAACACATGGCCATAGCAGAAGAGGGAGGATGCCACATCCCCCAGCCAGGCCTTAGATGTTCCTATCCTCAGGCTGAGGCTGAGCAGGTAGGAGAGAAGCTACCAGCCACATGCTAATGCTGCTTGGCACTCTCTGGGGACCCGGTTCCCTGAGATTGCCTGGGAGCTGGAATGAGAAGCTCCATGGTGGAAGACTTCAAAGAAAAATGAGGCAGGCAGTGAGAAATGAGCCTAAAGGGGAAGTTTAGCTAATGAAAATCCCCAGCGCCATCCCGGAGTTTGTTGAAAATTACCCACTCCCTGTTACTAAACATATGTGTCCCCTTGATCAAAACGGAGATGAAAGGCAGCACTAAGAGACACCAGAGAGAGCTGAGTCTGAGCCGGGACAATGAGGACACTGGGGCCAGTGAGGCATGGCTGACAGCCAGAACATGCCCCCTCCCCATAATTACCCCTCCACCCAGAAGGTGGCAGGGGGGAACAGGATTGTATGACCTTGGCAGATTCCTTGCCTACCTCATACCTACAGAAGTCAGCACAGCGAAGGGAGCTATCCAGCACTTCAGTGGAAGTAGGAAGACACAGAGGAGGAAAACAGTGTCCATCATTGACATGTAAATAACTGGGACCTACTAGGGGTCTGATCCTTGACTCTACCATATGCCAGGTGTGTGACCTTGGGTAAGTCACTTCTCTTGGCCTCAGTTTCCTCTTCAGTAGATTTGGATCAGACTGTCCAGTAGAATGTAAACTCCTTGAGAGTAGGGAATGTTTTCGTTCTACATCTTCACACCCCCATGGGCTGGCAAAATTCTGGGGATGCAGCAAACCCTTCATTTCAATAAACATTTATTGATTGATTGACTGAGTCCATTTGGACATGGACTTCTCAAGGGTAGAGATTATTGTATTTTTATTCTTGTACCCCCAGAACCTAACTGTGTGCCTGGCACAGAGGAGATGTCTAATTAATGCTTGGTGATTTTTGATTTATAAATGTGCAATTTGTCTCCCGTGATAGACTGTAAACTCATTTTTGTTTATGAATCCCTAGTGCCAAGCTCAAAGCCTGGCACACAGTATGTGCCTAATAAAAGTTTGTGGATTAATTATATATGTACTTTTTTTCTCTCCTATTAGAATATAAGCTTTTTGAGGGCAGGACCTGGGGCAGCTTTGTCTTTGTATCCCTAGTGCCCAGTAAAGTTCCTGTCCCACAGTAGGGGCTTATTAAAATGCTGGTTGGTTACTTTTGCTAGCCACCTCACAGAATTGTCATGAGAAATATGCCTAGTAAGCTATAAATCCTTTAGAAAGGGGGGGAGGAGATATGACTTTATATCTGATTATTTAACACCTTACTCACCCAGTGTGTAGCCTACCTCCATAGTGAATTTAGCCTTCCATCTAGAGGCCAGATCGAACAGGGATATTTTCTTCTCTGGCTCATTTTACAGATGAGAAAACTGAGGAGAGCTAGGTGAAGTGATTTGCCCAGGGCTACGCAGCTAGTAAGTGTCTGAAGCCAAATTTGAACTCAGGACGATGAATCTTCCTGACTCCAACGGCTGGTTCTGTATCCACTTCAGCGCCTCCTAAGTGCCCTTAATGTCTTAACCAGAATCAAAACAAGATTGTCTGACTCCATGAATCTCTGCAGTCTCCTCAGCCCAACTCACCTCTCTAGCACAGTGCCTGGCACGTAATAGAAGTTTGATAAATGCTTGTTGAGTGACTGATTGTGTCTCTACTGTAGAACTCAATCATCACACTACTGTAGGATGACTGTTGTCATCTCTGTCCCCATCCCCCACCCACTTGTCCCAGAAGGAAAAGAGGGCAGAGATTTGGGGTTGTGTTTGACTACTAGGAAAGGTATTTGTAATAATGTCATACTATTTGGGCAGCTAAGTGGTGCAGTGGATAGAGCACTGACCCCAGAATCAGGAGGAACTGAGTTCAAATCCAGCCATAGGTTCTTATTAATTGCATGACCCTGGGCAAGTCACTTAACTCTATTTTCCTTCCCCCCCCCCAAATAATGTTATACTCCCTTCATCTCTAAACTCCATAGGTCTCTTGCATAGGAGAAAAGAAAGGTTCAGAAGATTTAGGGGGCATGTGAAGCTAGAAGTTAGCAGAGGTTATCACTTGCAGAATTTTGAGTTATTTGGCACTGGGCTTATTTGTTTTGTCTGTCTCCAATGTCATGTATGTAGTTGGTGCTCAATAAATGCCACTTGGATTGGATTTTACTTTTTGAATAAAATCTTCCGTTTCCAAAGTGCTTTCGGGCTTCTCAGATGTTTCACTTTGTGGTAGGTGGTGTAAGTTGAACTAAATGCTATTGTCCAAACACCTAATCACATAAGGGTAAAAATCAAGCCCAGAGAAGTGAAGGGATAAGTGCACAAAATTCAACAGTAGAGTCAGGATTAGAATCGAGGTCTTCTGAATGAGCATTTAGCGCTTCCTCCAAATCACTGAACTCTGCCTTTCCTAAGGGCACACAGCAAGACAGAAATGATTGCCATCAACATTCCAAAAAGTCAGTGCTAGTCTCCCTGCTGAGGCCATTAATGAGACTCAGAAACCCCATGAGGGAGGAATCAATTTATCTCTGGGGAGTGGTGTCATCCACAAGCTGGAGAAATTCTGGGTGGGTGAGTGGAGGACTAGGATGGGGAGAGAACAGGAGACTGCAGCCATAAGGAGTGATGGGAGGAAGGAACTGAGAATACATAGACCAGCAGAGAAGACTTCAAAGATCATGACTTGTCTTCAAGGATCTGAAAGGTTAGAAAGGAGTCTTGAGTTGCTTGACCCTAGAGGGCAGAATGGGCACTCCTCCCAACTCCTGAGCCTCCACTATGCATTGGCTTCTCACCCCTGAATAAGCTAAGCGAAACCATTTGGACCACATCCTGTGGGCTCTTCAGCCCATTTTCAGCTAGGATCAATAGTCCTGCAGCCTCTGCCCAACTGTGTACCAAAAAGCCTCTTAGAGAGCCATGAAATTGTCTGACTTTTTCTTCTAGTTTGCAAGAGCCTCAGCCCTCCTTCCTAGATGAGTGAGTATTTCTCATTGGCTTAGCCTCCTCATCGTGGAAGCACATGCCATCCTTCTGTCTCTTCTTCAGATCTGCCAGGGCCTCCCAGAGCCCCCATTTTAAGGAAAGTATGTAGACCAGCACCTCATCAATGTCCTTCCTAAATGAAAACACCCAGAACTGAACCCCAACACTCCAGATGTAGTTTGGCAATAGCATGGCATCATGCACACATAGAATACTGTACCTGGAATCAAGAAGACTTGAATTCAAATCCTGCCTCAGACACTAGTTGTGTGACTGTGGGTAAATCACTTAATCTCTCTGGGCCTCAGTTTCCTCCTCTGTAAAATGAGGGGATTATACTGGAGGTGGTCTCTGAGGGCCCTTTCAGATTGAGGAGCCTATGCTCACAGCACCATTATTTTTAATAAACTGATGGAAGGGTTGGGCTCAAATTCTAGCTCAGCTAGTTAATACCTGGGTGGTTTTATAGACAAGCCATTGAAGTTTTCTGTGACTCAGTATCTCTATCTGTGAAATAAGAAGTTTGAACTAGGTCCCTTTGAGTTCTCTAAATCATGAATCCTCTGATCCAGTGGGTATGATATTTAATTTGGGTGAGAAAACTTTCAGAAAAGATTACACAGAGTATATGAAATCTTTCCAGACCCCAGCCCAGTTCCACTGCTTGGGTCCTGTCCTCTTTTTCCAGTTTTGTGGTTTTTCAGTCATTTTTTAGTCATATCTGACTCTTCGTGATCCTATCTGGGGTTTTCTTAGCACAGATACTGGAATGGTTTGCACTTTCTTCTTTGGCTCATTTTATAGATGAGGAACCTGAGGCAAACATGGTTAAATGACTTGCCTAGGGTCACATGGCTAGTAAGTGTCTGAGGCCAGATTTGAACTCAGAGAGATGAGTCTTCCTGACTTCAGACCCAGTGCTTCTCCACTGCTTAATTATCTTTCTCCAATGTGTTCTGTACATGCTAATTTATAATCATGATAGAGTGTAGGCTTCTTGGGGGCAGAGGCTGCTTGACTTTTCTCTTTCTGTCTTCCTCCCCTAGCACAGTGTCTGGCACATGGGTTGTTCCAAACAGTGCTGGTTGATTGACTAAAAGGCTGATTTCCTATGATCAGAAGGAAGAAGGACTGGCTGGAAGATGAGTCAGTGATTAAAGGTTGCAAGTCTGAGCTGGGAAAAAGAAAGAGCAACCTTCTGGCATGTCTGCATGAGTTTACTTTTGCGGCTGCGTGTGGCCTCTCGTGGTATGGAATTGTTTTACTTAATAATCAGGCTTTCTGTGTGCTGTTAAATCTGAAAGTCAGTGTCTCTGCCCTTGAGCTGTTTCCCCATCTGTAAAATAAAGGAATCTAGGGGTCGGTGCTTGGAGCAATCTGGGGCCCACTGGGGGTTGGTTGGTCCATGTTTGGTCACACCCCACTGGTTTGGATTGGCCTTCAGGGCCTTTGTTGAGGTGTGGTGATGCTTTAAGTCCGGCAGGGGGAGAGATGCCAGGCTTCTCTTGGACACCATCTCTGAGCTAGGCAGCAGCAAGCACATCTCTTGGAGGAGATGAATTCCTGGCAGCTGGGGGGCAGGGACAAGGAGGATGATGTTGTTGGGAAATGGGAGCATTGCAAGGTTTCAGTGGGATATTGCCTTGGGTGGCCTTGCTTCTCAAGGACTGTCGAGTTATTTCTCCCCTTCAGGAAATTGGTTAATTGGAGACTCGGGTGGTTTTCTCCTCTGATGGTCCTGACCTGGAGCCCTGGGCAAGAGCTGCCTCTAATTTCTCTTGTCTCTGATGGGCAATCATTTGTCTCAGAGTGGAGACCGCTAGTCGCTCTATGAGTCTCCATGGCACAGAAGAAAGAACTTGAGTGCTGAAATGAGCAGATGTGGGATTAAACCCTGGATCAGATTATTTACTGGCGATGTGTCCTAAGGCAACAACTTAACCTCTGTGCCTCAGTTTCCTGAAATGAAGGTGTTGGGACTCCATGGTTGTTTCTTCATTTTGAGATTTAGGGTCTTATGACTTTCACTTGTGACCTTGAGGCAATCACTTGACCTGTCAGGGCCTTGGTCAATCAACAAGCAATTTATTAAGTGTCTACTGCATGAACTGTGATAATAATCCATGGAGAGAAAGGTGGGTTCTGGTTCCATAGGAGGAAAATAATCCCAGGTAGACAGAGCTGTCCAAAGGGGAAACAATCTCCCTTGCTAAGAAGTGAGTTCTGTGTCATGGAAGGTGTGGAAGACTATTTACTGGGGATGATGTAGAGCTAAGGGAAGGATGAAAGGTCTTGTGTCTCTACCAGAATTTGTCCAGCCCCTTCCAAGACCCCAGGCACCACCAAGGGTCTTCCTGGCCAGAAGGGAAGGGGAGCGAGCTCAAGCACCTTCAGGCCTTTGGTTGTGATGACCATTCTGGAGACTGACAGCCCCTTCCCTAAAAAGCATCTCCCACCCCCACCCCATGAACATGCAGAGAAAGAAGTGCCTCATTAAGAGAAAATAACCTGGAGTTAGGTGACCTCTAAGGAGCAGCCTCTGCCAACAGGATGGAGCCTGGCTGCAAAGGCCCGGAGCCATCACTCAGAGCAGCAGGGGTCTGGGAATAAGCCAGACGGGGGAGGCAGCTCTTAGGAGGGGAGGGCAACTACCCTTCCTGGCCCTTGAGAGCAGGAGCATCCACTCTACCCCAAGGCCCCCACTTAGCCAGGAGCTGATGAAGAACCCCAGGTGCAGAGTCCCTCAAGGCTACAGCTCCCAGTGCACTGAAGGACCCAGTTTGGGGGCCATCTGCTGTCCTTTATGCAATAGACTGGCTCTTGTTGTGGGGACATTGGAGTCAGGGATGTACTTTGAGTCCCCACTTGTTCCCTATGCAACCCTAGGCAAGTCCTTCTGATACTGACTGTGTCTCAGTTCACTCTTCTGTCATAAGAGGTGTGTGGACTCAGTGGTTTCTCCAGGTATTTCTGGCTTGAAATCTTATGACAGCTCTCTGGGGCAGTTCAAGGGAAGATGTGACCTATTCCTCTTTTCCCATCAGCTGACAGTCAGTGACACCCCAGGCCCCAGGCTCAGGGCCACACCTTGCTCCCCTGTCCTTCCACTGTTGTGGAGGCAACCAACCCCCTGTCTGGCTAGAGACAGAAGGCCCCTGATTTAACAAGGTCCTTTCAGGAGACAAAAGCAGGCAGTCAATCCCTAGCAAGTTTGGGACCATTTGTCTCACAGGTAGCAGAAGCCAGTATATATCTAGTGGTGGCTGAGCTTTGGGTAGGAGAGAGAAAATAAAATCAGTCAGTCACCAAATAATGCCCTCAAGGAGCTTACAACACCAAACGTAGATCTAGGAGGGTCTCTTAGAACAAGGGATGTGGGAGCTAAGAGGGGCCTTAGAACAGGGGATGTCAGAGCTGGGACAGAGCTCTGATATCTTTAGTCCAATGGATGGGTAAATTGAGATCCAGAAGGGATAGTTGACTTGTCCAAAATCACAGCTTGCAAAAGTGACAAATCCCAGGCTAGTGCCTGAACTTTCCCAGGGTTTGCAGGGTTCACATTGCAGGTTGTTGTTTCACCTTAAACAAGCAAGTGGGGGACTGTTGGGGATATTTGAGGTGGGAGACACAGAATGAGTGGGGAAGAGTTATCTGGGCAGTGTCGGGCTGCACAGGAACCAGTGCAATCTTTTCTTCTAGTCCCCTATCTGATATGTTGGGGAGCCAGGCAGCAGCATGTCCTGGTCCTCCGGGAGCCGTGTTTGTGGCTTGCTTGGAATACCAATGAAGCCTGACACACAGCAGGGCTTCCAATTAGACCTAACTCACCATGGTGTTTCCCACGGCCAGGTCCCCTCCTCATGCTTTCACCCTCCCCAACGCATCCTCATCTACCTGGTTGGTTACCAGCAGGATGACAAGAGGACCTAGGAGCTCTGTTCTGCTTCTCCCCTCACCAGCTCTGTGACCCTGCCTCTCTCCTGGCCCTTAGATGAAATCAATGAGTAGCATGCATTTCCAGAGTACTATATTTGAAGTCAGGAAGCCCTGGGTTCAAACCTTGCCTTTGGCATTTACTGACTATGGGACCCTGGGCAAATGGAATGCCCCCCTCAGACTCAGTTTCTTCACCTGTAAAATAAGAGGGCTGTACCATCCAGGTAGATTCTGAAGTCTCTTCCACCTCAATCCTTTGATCTTGACTGTTGCTTTCTAAGCTGTGTGATTATCCGTAAGTAGCTCAACTTCTCTGATCGTCAGTTACCTTAAATGTACAATGGGTATGTTGGAGTAGATGACCTCTGAGGTCTCTACCAGCTCAGCTCTGTCACCTCCTGCCTGTGTGACCCTGAACAAGTCCTGGCAGCTCTCAGAGCCTGAATGTCCTTGTTTGTCACATGAGGACAATAATCTTTGTCCTACATCCCTCACCTGAATGTTGTCAGCTACTATCCTGAGAATTCTGGGCCCCATAACTCGTTATTTCTCCACTAACAAGAAAAACAGGGGCCTTTGTGTTTTTGAGATCCTTTGCCCCACTTCCTCCAGGAGAAAGGAAGGTAAGGATAATGCCCCCATTTTGCAGATGCACCCACTGATGTCCGGAGATGGGAAGTGACTCCAAGGTCACACAGCTGAGAGCCAGGATTTATGACAAGATCCTTCTGCTCTGGAGCCAATGGCCTCTGCTTTCTTTGGCATTCAGTTCAGCCTTTTGAAATCCTCATCATTCATGTTATGAGGTCTGTGTTGTGGTTTCTGCTTTGCCCATGATGAAGCTCTGTGACTTCAGGCAGCTCTCTTTCCCTCTCTGGGATTGTTTTCTCCTCTGTGTAAGGAGGAAAAGATGACAAAGATGGAAGTCAGGTCAACAGGCTTTTATGAAGTACCTACTGTGTGCCAGACACTGGGGATGAAAAGAAAGTCAAAAGTCAATCCCTGCCCTCAGGGAGCTCCCAGTATAAGGAAACCACATACAAGCAACTATGTACACACAAGATAAAAATTGGAGAAAACCAATAGAGGGGAAGCATTAGAATGAAGGAGGACAGGAAAGACCCTTTGTAGAAGGTGAGATTTTTAAATGAGACTTGAAGGAAGTCAGGGAAGCCCAGAGGCGGTGATGACAGGTGTGGAGGAGAGCCACTGCAAATGCCCAGAGGTGGGAGATGAGTGTCTTGTTGGAAAAGGAAAGAGACTAGAAGCACTAAATCAAAGACAGACTTGCCCATGGGTCCCACTGCTAGCCAGTGTCAGAGGCAAGATTTGGACCCAGGGTTCTTAACTCTGCATCTAGTGTTCTATCTACCTTGATTCCCTGAGAGGGAGGAGGATCTGGTGGTGTGCAGGCCAGGAGAACATAGGCAGGGCTGGGGATTAGGAATGGAGAGAATTGGAAGTTCTTGGAAGCTAGAAAGGGGATGGGGCTGGGCACAACAGGAGGACCCAATAAGGACCAACAGCTCAGGGTCTGGCTAGGAACGATAAAGCAATGAAAGAAGAGGCATCCCATGGGGCCAAGAGCAGCCCTTCATCCCTTGCCAGAACTCTCTCTAGCCCACACCTTTTCCACTTACTTAGAAAACTCCTCCAGCTGCCCAAGAAGCCAGCATGCTGGGTTCTGAAAATGGAAACTTCATCAAAGCGCGTGCGGTGAACAGGTCTCTGGGGCGCCGCCACCGCTAATTCACATTTTATTATTAGTGTTTCCATCTCCACTGAGGGTTTCTTTGCTATTAAAGGACACAGAGGCCCTGTCCATTTCCGGGCTGGGGAGTCTGGAGCTATGATACCTCTGGCAGTCTCTGAGTGAGGCTAAGATTGCTATGGGAATTATCTAGCAACCCAAGAGTGGGAGAGAACCTTAGAACAGAGAACACATGCTTATGACTGCTGGGGAGGCTCAGCTGCTTGGTCTGAGAGAAGGACTTTGAAGACAAGAGGACCCAAGATCAAATCTCATCTCTGCCTCTTGCTACCTGTGTGACCTTGGGAAGGTTACTTAACCTCTGTGGGCCTCTGTTTCTTCCTCTTTAAAATGAAGGGGTTGGACTAGACCAGGGATGGGGAACCTGAGACCTCAAGGCCACATGTGGCCCTCTAGGTCCTCAAGTGTGGCTATTTGACTGAATTCAAACTCCTCAACCCTGAACTAGACCACCCCTGGTGTCTCTCCTGGCTCCACAGCCAGAGTTCTATGAGCATATGTGGATCTAATGAATCATATGTTGAAACCTATGATATTGGAATTTTGGAACATGGGATGTCAGAGCTGGGAGGAGCCTTAGAACAGGGAATATAGGGTTAGTAGAGGCTTTAGAACAGGGAATGTCAGAGCTGGGAAGGACCTTGACACAGGAATGTGGGCCATGTCTCCAGAATTGCCTCTCCTACACAGCCCCTATGGGCTTGTTCCACTCCGTCTTCACCTTCAGTAAGGTGCAGAGAACCAGCTCAGGAGAGCCAGATGCTGAATTTTCAGTCTGAGCATTTGGCAAATGTGACAAACCAGGGCTTGACTGATCGCTTTGCTGATTGTCTAGACTTAAAGGGATGGAGACAGTGTCTATAATGCAGATCAAATGTCAGTGTGGGCCTTGTGTACAATTTTTCTTTTGGAAACTGGTTATTAAACGCTTGTCTATTCCCCCCTGCATAGAACGAGGTTGTCCGGTTCTCAGGTTACCCGCTGTCTCAGGTACCTAGAGGTGGGATTGCCCAGCTAAAGAAGCTGTCCCAACTCTTGTGGCCACCTGTGGGGTCTCTAAGGCTGTAGCAATTCAGGGCAATGGGAAATGCTCTGGCCTCAGTGCTAGAAACCTGGTTTTCACTCCTCTTGTGACTATGTCCCGCTGTGTCCCCCTGACAGGGACTGGGTGGTGCATTGATGGTGAGATGGGCCTAGAATTAGGAAGATGAGCTTAAACCCAGCTGCAGACACTTACTAGCCATGTGATCCTGGGCAAGTCACTTAACCTCTGTTTGCCTCAGTTTTCTCAACTGTCAAATAGGAATAATAATCCATGTAACTTCTAGAGCTGTTGTGGGGATCAAGTGAGATAATATTTGTAAAACCCCGGTACAGAGCAGATGCTTAATAAATCATTTTTTCCTTCCTCTCTTCCCCTGAGCCCCCTGTCCCTCAGGCCAACTTGTAGATCTCTCCCCTGTCCCACCCACAATCCCCAAACCTCTGGTCAGGTGGCAAGAGAATGAACCATTACACATTTACCTCCTTGAGGAAGCCCCAGGTTCCTAGAGAGTCACTGAGGGTGATGGCAGAAATCCAAGCTCCTCAGGGACCCTGATGCCTTCTCAAGCTACACTTACCCAATGGCTGAAATGTTTGAGATTGATTAGTTTGGACTCATATGATTGTGAACTGCACAGAAAGCAGCCTTGTGCTCTGTGCCTAGGAAGAGAGCATCATCTTGTCCTCTATCCTTACCTGGCTCCAGTGGCCCCATCTGGAGCAGGTCATTCTGATCTGGGCACCCCAAGATGAGAAGGGAAGGATGTTGACAAATGGAAGAATGTCCAGAGGAAGGCAGCTGAGATTGTGAAAGGCCTGGGATGGAGAGCATGGCACTCAACACCTATTATAAAACTCCCATGTGCCAGACACTGTGTTGGATACAAAGACAAAATGGTGGCAGTAGTGTTTACCCTTGAGCAGCTTGAATTCTGTCCAGGGAGACGTGTATACAACCATGAAGATAGTAGGCAATTTCAGCAAGGAGAGGGGGGAGCATTGGTGAGTTCCAGGACTCGGTGGATCAGAAAAGGCCTTTTGTAAGATGTGACCCCGAAGCTGAGCCTTAAGTGAAGGCTGGAATTCCAGGGAATGGAGGTGAGGCAAGAGGAGATTCCTTGAATGGGACAATGGAATGAAGAGGTAGGGAAGGGAAAAGTTGGGGGTAAAGGGGAATGATTGCTGTCTTCAAAGACATGAAGGATGATCATACTCTGCTTGGCCTGAGAGGGCAGAGTCAGGAGCACAAATAGGGAGGGCACGACTAAGCAGTCAAAGATGGGATATTCAAAAGTATGCCAGTCTCCTCTCAGGAATGAATCCTTCCTCAGGGAAGGCTTTAGGCACACTTTTCTGGTATAATGTAGAGGGAAAGCTTGTTCAGGGAGAGGATAGATGTCAGGATCCTCTCATCTCTTGCATTCTGTGTTCTGTGTTCCTAGCTTCGGAATCCATCCTACTCCACTCCTGATATTTTTTGGCCGTATATTTATGAGGCAATGGGGATTAAGTGACTTGCCCAGGATCACACAACTAGTAAATGTCTGAGACCAGATTTGAACTCGGGTCTTTCTGACTCCAGGGCCCCATCAGTGCTCTAACCACTGTGCCACCTAGCTGCCCTTAGTTTTCTGTATTTTAATGTCCCTAGATGCTGTGACATTTGTAGTTACTTCTTGGGTTTCCAAGACTGGGTGGAATTGGGCCAGAAACTGGCAAACAATAGAGTCCTTCTGGGAACCAGACCCAGGGAGGTAGTTACAAAGGGAGCAGAGGAGGACACGTGGGCTTACTGAGCTCAGGCAAAGAGGAAAGGATGGAACTTATCAGCCTGGCTGGCATTCCACCTCGTCTGAGCCTCGCTCCTGTAGTTACAGGTTGGAACATCCTTGCAGGGAGAATCAAACATGACCACAGGGCCCAGCCTCCTGGGCTGCTATTGAGTTACTAACCGACTCTTCAGTGCCGGAACCTGGAGCCGCCACCAGCCTCGTGGCTGGTGAATTATTGATGCCGGCCGACTGGCCATGGTGTAACTGATGAGCGGCTGCCTGACCTCCCCCCACTCTTTGATGCCCGCCTCTCCACCTCAGCTCCCACACAGCGACCTCTTGATTAACCAGGACCCAATTAGCAGCGCCCACCACCCGGAACACGCAATTAACTGGACTTCTTTCTGCTGCCCTCAGCTCTTGGAAGATGGAGCGGAGCCAGTGTTAAGAGAAACTCCCAGCAAGAGTTTCCTTTAAAAGCAGGGTCTTCCAGAATTGGACTAGGTGTTAGCTAGCCAGATGTGGGAGTACTGGTGGAAAGAACGTGTCTGGAGGCATGAGTTTGAATCTCGTCTCATACGCTTTTGATCTGTGTGACCCGGTGGGGACATAGCATGAGGCCAGGCTTTCTTCAATTACTTGCAGGGTAGAAAAGAAGGATGCACTTTGTTCTTCGTGGCCCCAGAGATCAGAATGCCAAGTAATGGGGGAAAGTCGCGAAAGGGGATTTTTAGGCTTGAATAATAAAGAAATAAATAATCGAACAAATAAATGAATGCACAAACAAATCAAACTTCCTCATGATGAGAACTCCCTTCTGGAGAGGTAATCCATCTTTGGAGGTACTCAGGTAGAGCTTGGATGAGTCACTGAATTTGAGTATTTTAAGGTGTGGACTCCACGTAGAGGTTGGGCTGGATGGTCACTGATGTCCCTTCCAACCAGATTGATCACCTTGAGCCTCAGTTTCCCTTATTGTTATGTTAGCTACCCACAGGGTCACTGTGAGCAAGTCCAGTCTAATCCATGCATTTGTTAACTGCCTTCTCTATTCCAGTCACTGTGCTTGGTGCTGGGGATGAGTGACAAAAGGAAAACCAACTCCTCCCTCAAGGACCTTATATTCTACTTGAGAGAGGGGAGGACAGTTGTTTTGTAAACTGTAAAGTTGTAATAATGAAAATGAACCTCATTTCTATAATGCTTTCCAGTTTACAGTACATGTACCTTACCTTGTGAGGGAGGCAGGATTATTTTTCCTACTTTACAGACAGGGAAACTGAGTCTCAGAGAATAGAAGGGATTTTTTAAGGGTCAAACAGTTAGTAAGTATGCAAAGAGGACATATTCTATATAGGGAAGGAGCTATACCCTGTACCCAGCCCAGCCACCAGCAGGAAAATCACACTTACCTGCCGACCATTCAACAGGAGAATTCAGGAAAGGAGAATAACTGAGTCTTCTGATATGACAGCACTCCCAAGAGGGTGGGGATTGCCTCAACTGAGGGGCTCCTGGCTCCCCCTTCCCTGCTAGGGCTAAGTCACCCCACCGGTCTTTCTCCACACTTAGCCAGGCTAGACCACCAATCAGAGAGACCACAGATTCTGAGTTCTGAGCCATCTATCTACTCCAACAAAGAAGGAAAGTGAGGCCCACAGAAGCCATAGGATTCTAGATCTAGGACTGAAAGGGAGGTCATCTAATTCAAATTTTTCATTTTATAGAAAAGGAAAGCTGAGGCTTAGGAAGTCATGTTCAAGGTCACAGAGGCAGAATTTGAACTCAGATCCTTTGACTCGAGAGTCAGTGCTCATGATTACAGCCATGAGACAGAACTAGAGGGGAGCTTAGAGATCACTAGGTCTAATTTGTCCTTTTTACAGATGGGGTAACTGAGAACCAGAGAGGTAAAGAACATACCCAAGGGCATACAGCTAAGAAGTATAAAGACATATATACACTGCTTTACATCCACTATCTCACTTGAACCTCACAACAACTCTATGAAGTAAGAGCTCCAGACACAACTGTATTCATTCATAGATGAGTAGAGGCTTAGAGAGGTTTCAGGGAACTGTCCAGGGTCACACAGCTACCAAGCATCAGAGGTGGGATCTGAGCCCACTTCTCGAGGGTAGGATGTCACAAAGCTGTATTTCAAACCTTCTGCCCCCGAAATCAGTTGGCATAAAGCTTATCATCAGGCCCATACTTGAAACCTCTATTGATGGGATGCCCTGGAAGAGCTTGCACTTCAAAAGTCTAGGGTTATGTCCACACCCCCATGGCAGGAAGCAGAGGAGCCCAATTATGATAACTTGTTTAATATCCCTGGTAAATGAAAGTCCTTTGTCTTCTTGAGTTTTGCCAAGAGGAGTAGAATGGAAGTTGGGCATAAGAAGAGTCAGGCAAACTCTCTCTCCCCCGCAGGCCCTGGAGAGGGGAATAGACATTGAGGAAGAGGGTGAAGATGAGCCCAAGCACTGCCCTGTCCTCACTGCAGGCAACCCTGGGGCTGTGGATGGCTGGGCACCAAGTACCCAGTGCAGCCTCTCAGACTTCAGGAGGGCTCTACCAGGCCAAGGTGGATTTCCTGTAATGAGCCCCTTTTTCTTAAGCTGTGATGCCTCAGCATCAGCACCTCTCTCCCTTTCAGGAAAGGCTCTTCAGTCCTGGGGAAGCAGAGCTGTGTGCCAACCTTGGACAGGAAGCCTTGGGTCCGGGCCTGGGAGGCATCAGGCCTCCATTGTTGGCTGTGTGACTGCACATCAGTCGCTCCCTCTCTCTAGTCCCCAGCCACCTGCTTGGTAAAAGAGGCCACTGGAGGCCTCCCTCCTCTGCATATATGCATACACAGACTCATTCTCACACAACAGATATCCACATATGCATGATGCACACTATGCTCACATGTATATTGCACACATGTGTAGTGCACACACAGAGATGCATGAGCGCCAATGCACATGAACCAAAGAACATATGTGCACATGCAAACATAAACTATAACACATGGAATCCTTGGTTGGTTCAGGCTAAAGACCCTAAACTAGGACCCCCTCCTATCTATACCCCTCATGGTACTCGTTGTATGAGGGGTTGGGAAGAGGAAAAGGAAGTGGAGAAAGAATCAAAGAAGGAAGAGGAGGAGGAGGGAGAAAAGAGGCTAGACATTGCCTGGTCAAAGGTGGAGGGAAAGCCCTTCCCACATTCCTGCTCAGCAGCTGAGCCAGCTGCAAATGGGCCAGGTCTTTCACTCCATGGGGGCCAGGACCACCTTTTCTGGAGGGACAATGGGATGGGAAGGTCAGTGAACTGCTAGGTGGAGCACAGAGATGGCCCTGGGAAGCTCTGGGTAAGACTTGTCCACTTTGGGGAGCACTGAACAATGCAGATGTGGGAGGGCAAGACATACCTTGTGGCAAAAACAGCCTAGGGCTGGAGGTGGAAAATTTGGAATGGATGTTCAGTCTGATCACCAACAAGTTGAGGGACTCCCTCTTGGGGGTTTCATTTTCCTTCTCTAGAAAATGAGGGGTTGGACACAGTCCTCTTTAAGGTCCCCCACCTCTGTCATTGTCTGTCTTTTTTGTTCCTTCCCAAATTCACCATTCACTGCTCTGAGCCCCCTCCCAGCTCTGATGTACTGTGTTCTGAGATTCCTCCCGATTCCAACATTCCTTGTTCTAAGGCCCCTCTCAGCTCTGACGTTCCCTGTTCTCAGGCCCCTCCTAGCTCTGCCAGTCAATGTTCTGTGTCCTAAAGTCCCTTTCAGCTGAGGTATTTTGTGGTTCCATGGATTCCTGGTGGGCTATTTCAAGGCTCCAGAGAGTAGGAAGGCTGCTAGCACATGGAGAGTTGGGTAGAAATAGAATGGCCGCTATTTGGGAGTTCTCATTTCTGTGCACAAGGTAGATTATTCAGGAAGCATTACCAAGGCCAGATTGGCGTGGGGAGAAGAGAGGGGGTGGCTGGCAGCTTTGTCATAGTCCATAGTCCAAACAGGAGGTAATGAGGACCTGCCCTGGGGTGGTGGCTGTGGGGATAGAAGGAAGGAGATGGGTTTGAGAGGTGGAGCAAAGGAGAAATCAACAGCCTTTAGCAACTGTTCTGATGTCTAGAAGGAGAGAGGGAGAAGGAAGCATCAGGGTGACTAGGAGGTTGGTACCATGGACAAGAATCATACAGACACCAAGAAGAGCACATGTGGCGGGGAGGGTGAGGGGAGAAGAAAGATGGTCTCCTTTGGGAAGACATTCAGGTAGAGGCATCCTTTAGGCAGCTGGAGAGGTGTGTCTGGAGCTCAGAAGGTATAACAGAAACTAGGAAGAAAGGTCAGAGAGGCATCTGCATAAAGGAGGGGAAGGGAAAGGAATGAGCCCAGGCTGAGGCTGGAGTTAGGGTTTAGTCTGCAACAGGGGTTCCAGCAAACTCTGAGGCTTAGTGCTCAGATGGCATTCAGGATCAGTGTGATGCTGAAATCAAGGCTCAGGCTGGGGACAAGATTAGGATGAAGACTGAGCCTGAGGCTGGGATCAAGGCTCAAACCAGAGTGGGAAGCAGGGTTCAGTCTAGGGATGAGATCAGGACTCAGTCTGGGACTGGGAACAGGGCTCAACCTGGGGCATGGGGTCAGGCCTCATTGAGGGGCTGGGGTTAGGTCAGTTAGGGTCCATTCTGAAACTGGGATTCAGTCTGGAATTTGGATGGAGGGTCAGTCTGGGACTGGGGCTGACCTCAATTTGTAATCAATGTTTTTATGGCTTACAAATACTTGCTTCCATATATGGGACTAGGTCTCTTCTCAAAGAAGTAGAAGATTTGAGTAAGGAGGAGTCAGAGTCCCTTTCCACACCTGAACTGGGGCCCAAGGCAGGTGGCAAATGGCATATATTCAAGAACACTGAGAATTCTTGCCTCCCACAGATTTGCCACAAGGTGTAAGAAAACCACTTCTCACCTGATGCTGCTGAGGCTCCATGTTCTCTCTCCCTTCAGTTCAGAGTCCTCAGAGGAGCATATGCCAAGACAATTGAGCAGCTCTCAGGGCCCCACAGTGGGAGCAAGTGAGATCTCAGAGCAGCCTGGGATGCAGAGAACCAAGGACAGGCAAGGAGGCACAGACTGTGCTCATGTGTCAGTTTAGTCCCCAGAAGTTTGTGGGAGGGGATAGATCCAGACAGTCAGTGGGGCAGGGAGGTTAGGATAGACCCCAAGCATTGCCAGAATGTGCCTCTCTGTGTCCCCATCACTGTGCCTGGTACATAGAGGCATCTGATCAATATTCATTGACTGACTGAGAAGGCAGTAGACCAAGGTTAAAATAATTGGTTAGAAAATCAACCTAGAATCTGAGAATGAGGGCTAAGGGAAATTGCTCTGAGATGTGATGATGGGAGACTTGTCCCAGGAAAAGGTCCCCAAGCTATCCCACCACGTTCGCCCTTCTACCCAACATGTATTTAAAGCTGGGAGGGAACCTTGGAGCTCATGTCTTTCAATCCACTCATCTTTCAGAAGAAGAAACTGAGGCCCATTGGAAGGAGGGGCTTCTCCAACATCTAGCCAGTGGCTGGATCAGAATTTGGGCTCCACATCCTCAGACCACTGTTCATTAACCCATGCTGCCATGGCTCCAAGTCCCTATTCATCCCACACCCCAGGATGGGAGGAAGCAGCCTCTGGCTCAGCTCCAAACCTCTCCATGCTGATTTTCTTTCTTCCTCATTAGAGCATTTATTCATTTATTCATCAGAGCAGGATCAATTATCCCATGATTCCACAGGGAAGCATGTGACCCAATGGACAGATCACTGACTCTGGAGTCAGAAATTGAGTGCAGATGCTCTGCACACACCCCAGACCTCTCTGGACCTCATTTCCATTATCTGGACTGGATGGCCTATGATGTTTCTTCTAGATCTACAATCTATTAGAATGGAAGCCCCTTCACTTCAGAGATAGTCCTCATCTTTATGTTTGTATTTCCCAGGGTTAGAACTATGCCAAGTAATAGTCATTTTTGTAGTTCATCCTCCATCCTCAAAGAAGACCAATGACATCAGGAGGGCAATGTTTTGACTTGCAAGTGAATTGGGTTTAAGTGAGGCAGAGCTGTGCAGTCATCAGCCTCACTCTCCTTCAGAGTCATTTGGGGTGCTGTGGCAAGATATAGTTCAAGAGGACTGGAGATGGCCCTGAAGCAATGGGAGACTGACCTTTTTAAGCTAAGGTCTTTCCCAGGTCTGTTTGTCTGAGGAAACACCCTGGTACCAGTAGACTATTAATGTTGGCTTGGGGTTTTCCCCATTCATTTCTCCTATGAGATCCTGTGAGTCATTCATCCAGTCCCAGAATCACAGAATATTGGAGCCAAGAGGGACCTCAAACACCATCCTGTCCAAATCACCCTGTCCTCAGTGCCCTGAAAGGGGTCCTCCAGCCTTTCCTGGAAGACCTCCAATAAAAGCTCCAAGGGGGCAGGGGAGGGCAGTGGATGCCAGGACAGTCATCCCCAAATAGAATGGGCTTCCTCAGATCATAGCATGTGCTCCTTTCTTGGGAGTCATTGTCCCCCATTAAGTGTGGCTGGGGAAGCTCCTTTTAACTGGAACACTGTGGGAGCATGATTGGAAGATGTGATGATGCACCCATGACAACTGCAGGTGCGGCCATGAGGAGGTGCATGTATATATATGAGCACATATCCATGTAGTGAGAGGCTTGTATGTGGACCTATGTTCTGATATGTAGAAAAGCCCCTTGGGATGGGGGTGGGGTGGACAGTCTGTAGTGCAGTCATATGACCTCTCTAGCCTCCTCTCCAGTCAAGGTTCTCAGTGGCTTCCCTGTTTCTGCAGCCCCATTTAGCTTCCATGGTCTATTGTTTCAACTTCAGCCTAACCCATCTCCAGGGTCCAAGGAGGGATAGAGCTCCAGGTGAGACCTGTTAAGAACCGACCCTTCCTTAACTTCATGTTCACACCACTAAGCCAGGTCTGGCTGTGTCTCACCACCAAGATCAATTAGCACTGAACCTCAGGGTGGGAAGGGATCTCAGCAGCCATCTATCCTGGTCCACTCTTGAAGAAGGATGCCCTTTACAATCACTACCCCTCACTCAGAGAGGAGCACAAATATAGCCTCACATATATACAGACATCCCCTCCACCCATGCTTGGGCACAGGCCGCACCTGCTGTGATCATGGGTACATCATCACACCTTCCAATCCTGCTTCCAGGGGTCCAGCTGTGTTCCAGGTAAAAGGAGCTTCCCCAGACATACTTAATGGGGGAGAATTAGTTGCAGGTGAGTGTGGGTGGGATCAACCTACTTAAAGCACTACTCTCCAAGCTGTCCTATTTACCTGCAAACCTCCTCATTGCAGATTGAGCTGGAAGTGCCTGCAGAGGCACCCACATCCAGTGGAAGACATTGGAAAGAAAGAGATTGGCTTTCTCCCCCAAACTCTGTCAGACTGACTTTGGACCACTGGTGCCAGAGAAGGAGGGCAGGTGAGTTGGAGCCATTGCATAAACCTGGGGTAGAAGAGGTACTGTATTTGGGTATGTACAGGCTGAGTGAGGGCTGGAAGGCTACTATTACTAGCAATTTGTGCAGCATGTGTAGCATAATTTGAGCCACTCTGGGAGGTGATGGTGGAGGTGGCAGCAGAGACTCTCAGGCTACTATGAAGTCATGGCCACAAGGGCCAAGAAGCCACTATCTAGAAGACTGAGATTTTTCCTGACAAGGTACTAAGTTCAGTTGGTTCTATGTTATGGAAAGACAGAAAATGCTGATTGACCCCCTCTGATTTTTGCACTCCCAGACAAAGCCCCGGCTGCCAGCCCTAGTTACAGTTCTGTATGAACAGCAGGTGGCAGAGTAGTGTCTAGAACTGTCAGGATACTCGTCCCTGGGAATGAGCTTTCTGGGGAGTCCATAATGAGCAAGCTGCTGCTTTGGGCACATGTGCTCAAAGAAGTTATAACGGATAGCGGACCACTCCCCTGGATACAGCCTTCAGCACACTCTCTGAAGCCTATGCCTAGCTGGGATTATTAACTCAGATCTGTCATCCCTTCACTAAGAAATGTCTTCAGGGCTCAGTTCCCTGTCCACCTGCTTCCCTGGCTGAGGTCAATCCAAGAGCCCTCCCTTGGCTGAGGGGCCTAATCAGGTCAGTGTCCTGGCCTTGCCACCAAGCAGCTGTGTGTGCTTGGGCAAACGCCTCCATCTCTCTGAGCCTCATTTTTCTAATCTATAAAATGAAGGGTAGAAAATAATCTCTAAGTGTCCTTCCAGCTCAGACACTCCATGTGTCAATTCAGTTTGATGAGTACTTACTATATATAAATGCTGTCCTGGGTGCTGGAAAAACAAAATCGAAATAGATTCCCAGTCCCTGCCCTTCAGATTTACCTCATTGGGGGACAGAACCTGAACACAGATAAGTTGGGACAAGATAATTTTAGGAGTGAGAAGGCACCAGACACCAGAGGATTGGGAAGTGGTCCATGTAGAAGGCGCCATATGAGTTAAGCCTGGGAGAATGCCGGGGGTTCTGGGAGGAGGCAGAGGTTAAAAAGGAAAGCGTTCAGGCATGGGGACCAGGAGGAGAGATAAAATGTCATGTTTGAGGAAGAGAACGCAGGCAAGAGTGGCTGGAATGTAGAATACATGAAGGAGAGAATGTGAAACGTTGGCACAGGCAGGATGGAGCTCCCTGGGAAAGCCTTTAAATGTCAAGGTGAGGAGCCTGCGATTTATCCTGGAGGCAAGGGGGGCATTGGAGCTTCTAGAGGAGGGAGATGTTATTGTCAACCTTGTGCTTTAAGAAATTTGTTTTTGGCAGCTGCAGGGAGGATGTGTTAGAGAGAGGAGAGACCTGAGACAGAGATCCACTGTGAGGCAACTGCAGTGGGCCAGTGGAGAGGTGATAAAGGTCTGAACATGGGTGTTGGTCATGGGAGTGGAGGGAGTGGGATAAAAGCAAGAGATACTGAGGAAGAATCAACGAGATTGGTCAACTGATGGGATATGGGGATGTTCTGTTTTCTGAGGTCCTCCTTGGCTCCTCCCAGCTCTGACATTCCATATTCTAAAGTCTCTCCCAATTCTGACATTCCCTATTCTCAGGCCCCTCCCAGCTCTGACATTCCGTGTTCTAAAGCTTGGCACATAGTAAGTGTTATATGTTGTTCAGTCATTTCATTCTTGTTCAACTCTTTGTGACCCTATTTGGAGTTTGCACCGTTTTCTTCTCCAACTCATTTGATAGATGAGGAAATTGAGGCAAACAGCATTAGGGTCACACAGCTAGAAAGTGTCTGAGGTCAGATTTGAACTCCCATCTTCCTGACTCCAGGCTGGACACTCCATCCACTGTGTTACCTAGCTGCCCAAATGCTATATACCTGTTACCTATTATAGCTCACATTTGTATCATGGTTTAAGGTTCACAAAGCACTTTGCAAATATCATTTCAATTGAGCCTCACATTAGAGGGAAAGAAGTTTGCTCAAGCATCATAGATCTGGTTCTTGGAGAGCTCTCTGAGGCCATTAACTTCAACCTCCTCATTTGACAGGCGAAACTGAAGCCTGAGGAGGTGACTTCTCCAAGGTCACACAGGTAGCAGAAGTAGATTTTTTAAATCTAATTTAAGTTTTTGGTAAATAGTGTTTTAGTTTTTCTAGTTACCTACAGAGACAATTTTCAACATTCATTTTTAATAAGATTTTGCGTTTCAAAGTATTCCTCTCCCCAAGACAACAAACCATCTGATACAGGTTATATGCATACAATCATATCAACATATTTGCCCGTTAGTCATGTTGTGAAAGAAGAAACAGAACAAAAGGGAAAAGCCACAAAAAAACCCAAAGAAACAAAAGAAAAGTGAAAATAGTATACTTCAATCATACCAGTAGAATTTAAGTCCAGATTCCCTTACCTAAACTCCAGCACCCTATCCACTGTACCACATTGCCCTTCCACTCAGATCGACTCTACAGTCAGTTTTTCTGCTTTCTGGATTTGTAGTCTCGCTGGCCAGGCAGCCTCTAGAAACACCTACAGGTTTCTCTCTGCCAACAGCTCCCAAACTCTGTGTGGTCCGTTCAGAATGCTCATCGGTCCCTCCTTTCAATTGCTTCTTCCATTTGGGCAATTTTCCGGTCGATACCTGTCAGACTCTGGAGGGCCAATGGCTCTTGTTGGCCACTCCATCCTCTGACTGTCACCATTACCAGAGATGGATTCCCTTGACAACTTGTCAGCTCTACCCGAGTTCTTCCTGAATTGTGACGCCCAGGGTGGAATTGTAGCTCTGCTTTGAGACAATCATTCTCGGTAGCAATTTCCCCCCAGGAATTATCCAAGGTGCTTTAGGTCAGCACCAGCCACTGTGGGAGACAATATTTATCCGACTGATAGAATTGCTTTGGAGGGAGACAGTATATTCTAGATTAGTGGTTTCAATTTAATTCAACAAACATTTTTTAAGCCCCTACTGTGGCCCCTGTGTCAGTACTGGTGATACAAAGACACGGTCCTTGCGCTTATGGATGTTAGCACAATTGTGGAGGCAGGGCAATGGAGCTGGGGGGCAAGAAAATAGAATCTGCTATCACCACCCCTGACCAGGGTCTTGCTTTATCTGCAGGCAGTAAAGAAAATCAGGGACAGCCAGACTCTTGGTGCACCCTAATTTTTTCCCATAACTGTGGTCAAAGAGCTGAGTAGTTTGAAATTCAATGTAATGCACATTTTTAACACTATCTAAGGACCAAGTATTGAGTCTATGTGCCAGGGACACAAAGACAAATATGTTAATAGTCCCTGCCCTCAAGGACCTGCCAGTCTCCTGGAAGGGTGGAAAGCAAAAACACCATATGAGCCTTCTTTGTGGCACAGTCATGTGAGGAGGTTATCTGTCACATCCCAAATACGTGTGGTTAGATGGCAGCAGAAGTCTCTACTGTCAATATTAGGTCAACAAATAGCCAAATTGGTACCCATCACCAGACACCATCACTTTTCCTTTCTTCTTCTTACCCTAAGTGGATAAGGTCCCTCATGATGCTACATGTGGGTTGATGTTCTCATTCCTGAGAAGACAAGGAACTGCTTTCTCTTGAGAAGCTTAATTCTGTCCTTAGCATGAAAAGCCTCGTAGCTGTTCCTCAGCTCTAAGAAGCCAATGGTCCTTCTTGTGTCTTTCTTCTCTCTGTTTCATTCTTTCACCCTCCCACTTTCTCAAACAGGTCAGGATTCCACAAATCTGATTTCAGACACTTAATAGCTGAATGATCCTAGGCAAGTCACTTGTCTGTTCCATACCTCAGTTTCCTCATATGTCAAATAAGGGGATTAAACATGATTACCTCTATGGTCTCTTTCACCTCTGAGTCTATGATTCTAGTCTTCCCTTAAAGCCCGACTTTCATCTTTGCAAGGAACATGTCATTCTCCCTGATAAGTACAAGACTAGAGAGGCATTCCTCAAGTCCCTTGATTTTCTCTTCTAAGGAGGAGACTACCCTGCACTTTAAGCATAGGTAAAAGCCACTTGGAACTGACAGGAAACCAAATAGTACATCTCTGCTGGGCACTGAGAAATTCCCTCTGCCCTCCAGACTTCCTCAAAGTCACAAGTGCTGACATTTTATAAGGCTTAAATGCTTGCCAAATGCTTCTCATGCATGAACTCATTATACCCTCACAACCCTGGGAGATTTACAGGTCAGAGAGGCATAAAAGTGCCTCTTTGGGGGTAGGGGAGGGATCTGTGATCCAAGGTATAAGGAATACCTTGGTGAGGATACTTCCTCTGCCAATGCTGACGGGCACCTTCTTAACAACTTATAATCTTAGGGAGATGTGTAGAGCACTGAGGAGTGCTGATTTGTCCAGTCACACAGCTAGTATGTGTCAGAGATGGGACTTGAAGCCAGCTCTCCCTGGTTCTGAGGCTGGATTTCTATCCACTAGGGCGTACTGTGCCTTTCACTCTAGAGATATGGAAATTCAGGTTCAGAGCTCCCTGTAATCACAGAAGTTAGTAAATGTCAGAGACTGAGGTTTGAATCCAGTTCTACCCAACTCTAAGTTCAGCACCCCAGCATCCTTGTGCAAGGGTCTCAGTCTATAGCCATTTTTCTTAGCTATTCCTTTGGCCAAATCTCATGGTAAATTTCCATTGCAAACTGTCCGGTTGCCCTGAGAGTTTGTTTCAGTGGGAGCATTCTTGAGGGATGTGCCATGTGGTCCCCTGTACTTGACATTTCTGGGGAAATTCTGTGTCCCAGGCCATTCTGTGAGGTACCCAGGGTCTTGGACACAACCCAGATGAATTAGACAAAGAGAGCTAGGGATTGTCCTTTATTCTTGAAGAGGATCATGACATCAGGGACATGATGACATGACTTGCAATTGAGTAAATCTCCCTGATGTCATAGTTGTCTTTGAGAATGAAGGAGGGATAGGAGAGAGAGAGATGGAGATGTCAATTGGTCAGTTGGTCAAACAGTATTTGTTAAGCACTAACTATATGCCAAGCTCTGGGAATACAAATACAAGTTGATAAACAGTCCTGTACCTCAAAGAGCTTATATAGTTGAATGTGTAAGGGCCATACATAAAAGGAAGCTGAAAGGGGGTGGAGTGGAATCAAGGTAGTCAATGAGGGGACATAGTAGAGAAATTTCAGAGTTTGGCCTAGTGAGGAATGAGACAGGATTGGCTTGGGTGTCTCACATAAATGGAGGTTCCTAGAGGAATTGTCCAATCAGAGTAGAAGCCAAAGGGGCAGAGGGTACTTCCAATGCATAAATCCGAGGATCTCATCTGAGAGGAGGGTGGGAGGAGATAATACAGAGTGTGAGGAAAGACAGAGTTTGAAACCGCCTCTTTGGAGGGTGACATAGCAAAATAATTAGGAAGGAATAGAAAGTTTGCCTTGTTGGAATGAGGACCCAATGGAGACTAAGTGACATAATTGTGTAGTGGGCCAGGATGACACAGTTTTGTGATTTTCTTCAGCTCTATCTATTAGCAGATGAATAGGAATGCAGGCTGTGGATGAGGAGAATAGTCCAGAGTTTGGTCTTGGCAAACCCACCAGATAGTGGCTCGTTTGTTAGCAAAAGGTACTTTCTTAATTCTCTTTACTAATTGGCTACACTGCCCACCCGCCTCCCACACTTTCCTTGGTCAGTACTGGCAATAATGTAACACTCCAGCTAGCCACTATTTGCTCTCCTTAGCTTTTCTCAACTGGCTTTGCTGCTTCCCCTGGCTGTGGTGCTGATAGGGGAAGATGCTAGTGTTCACTCATTTCAGTTGTGGCCAACTCTTTGCGACCCCACTTGAGGTTTTCTTGGCAAAGATCTTGGAGTGGTTTGCCATTTCCTTCTCCAGCTTGTGGAGAGTTGAGGAGACTTAGGCAAACAGGGTGTAGTGACTTGCCTAGGATTACCCAGCTAGGAAGTATCTGAGACCCGATCTGAACTCACAAAAATGACTGTTCCGGACTCCAAGTTCGTTGTGCCACCTAGTACTGTATTTGAGAGGTGGAGACAGTGAAAGAGGGATTTGGGAAAATAACTTAAACTACAGAAGCTCAAGACTCACGGAATGGCCAGAGGCAATAAGAATTTGGTTGAAGCCTAGATTCTGAGGCTATCGCAGAATTTTGGACACTTCAGTCTAGCCCATACCCCACCCACCCTCCCACCCCCCGATAATCCCCACTACAATATACCTGACAAGTGGTCCTCCAGACTTAGTCTGAAGAGCCTGTGGCTGGGTCTGCCTCCCTCAAGTGTCTCCTTAATCCAATTCATCCTCCATTCAACACCTAAAGTGATTTCCTAAAATATAGATCCTACCTTACTACCTTTCCCCTACTCAAAAAATTCCAGTGCTTCTATGATCAAGTACAAAATGCTCTTAGTGGCATTCAAAGCCCTTTATAAGCTTTGACCTTTCCAGTCTCCTTCCACCTTTCTTTACTCCTTAATATATACTCTTCAATCTTGTGACACCAGCCTACTGGTCATTCCGTAAACAAGACATTCCATCTCTGGGCATGTTCTCTGGCTGTCCCATGCCTGGAATGCTCTCCTCCTCTGTTCTTCTCACTGACCTCCCAGCTTCCTATAAATCCTATCTAAAATCCCTTATTTTACTGGAAACTTGTCTCTAGTCCTCTTAAGTCTTTCCCCGTGTTAATTATTTACTATTTATCCAATATATAGCTTGTTTTGTAATATTTCGTTGTGTATTGTCTCCTCAATTAGACTGAGAATTCCTTGAGGGATAGAGACTGTATTTGGCCTCTTCTTGTATCCCCAGCATTTAGGACAGTGCCTGGTATATGGCAGGCACTTAAGAAATGTTTACTGATTGACTGATGGGGAACCCCCCAATTCCCAAGGATCTCATTCAACTTTAGGAAGGCTGTGATACTTGGGAAGTTTTTCCTGACAAGTCCAAACTCACCTTTGTAACTCGGCTCCTCCCTCCCCCTTAGTCCCTGTTTGAAGGGTAACAATCCTGTGTTCAAATACTTGAACACAGCTAGTATGCCTCCCATCCTTGAGCCTTCTCTTCTCCAAGTGAACCGTTCTCAGCTCTTTCATTAATCCTCACGTGACAAAGCCTTGAGGTCCTTGTCCATCCTGGTTTTGCATCTCTGGACACGCTTCAGTTTGTCAGTGTCTATTCTAAACTGTGGCTTCCAGAACTGGACACAGAACCTCAGTGATGGTCTGACCATACCAGAAGACAGTGGGACTATCATAGATGCCTAGGAGTTTTTTGAAAACATAAATAAACCACTTGAGATGCAGTATAATGTGGTAGAAAGAATTCTAGCTCTTCCATTTACCATCTTGGTGACCTTGAGTAAGTCACTTTCTCTCTCAAGGACTAAGTCTTGCTCTCTGTAGAATAAGAGATTTAGTCTCTGTGGTCCTTTCAGCTCCTGAGTACTCTATCCCATACTGTGGGATTCCCCTCAGAATAACCAGAGGCTCTAGTGTTCTCAGAACTTCTAGCTGAGAATGCGTTTTTCTAGAATCTGACCCTTTTAAAAATAGAGAAGAAAATGACAGGAGAAGAAATCACAGGAGAGAGGGCTGTCCCTGTAGTCATAGATGATGAAAACTTCCTGAAATTCCTGAGGAGCCAGCATCCTCAAAACTGATCTCAGGTAGGGGGATTTAGCTTCATAGTTGAAGACTTCTGAGAACCCCAGAGCTACGCCTTAGAGATAACTTCACCCAACTCTGTTATATCACAGATGAGAAAACTGAGGCATAAGAGGGGAAATAAGAGGAAAACAGAGAGTCAGCTGACTAGGAAGTGGGAGTGTCAGGATTTGAACCCAGAATTATCACCTTCAGTTTTGGGGCTCTTTACATTTTATCATTTGCATGTAGGATGCAAGGGAGGACTCTGTTTGTCTCTGAGCCTGGACTTCTCCCTTGACCTGCTGGAGGTCCAGGGCTGGAGTTGGGAGGATTTACACTGATCTCCAGTTGACTGCCTGTGTTTTTTATGTCCATACTATCAGAGATGATGACCCAACAAATCTATGCCAGTCTAAGCCCAAACAGACAGGTCTGACCTGCAGTGCCTCACCAAAATAGCTGTCAGAGAAAGGAGGAAGGGAGGGAGGGAGAGACGGAGGCAAGAACTCATCTATCTCATAAACAATCAAACTGCCGAGCAAGTCAGGGACCTGCAGACAGCGTGGAGGATTCATCAAACAAAGGGCAAGATGGATGGGAGAGTCAGGAGTGAAAGGAAATATTGTGTGACAAGAATGAAGGACAGGAATCCTGGAGAGCCCTGGACAAGGAGTTGCGAGCTTGGAGATGGAGGACAGACAGACAGGCACTTCTGGGCAGACCGGCGTGGGCACATGCAGTGCAGTGTGGACAGAAAGAAGTCAGTGAAGAGAGGAAAGGCAACAGCTGGTGAGGGAACAAAGAGATTCTTGAAGACTGAATGAGACCACTGTGGACGAAAAACCACTAGCGAAATCAAAGGGCTCTCATTTTGGAGAGAAGAATGCCAGTGAGGATAGCATGAGTCCAGTGAGGACAGTGTGGTCAGGGAGGCCAGACTGAGGTCAGGGAGCCAAAATGAGACCTCTATGGCCAGAATGAGGACAAAGAGTTCACTGAGATGGAATCTACTCTGTATGGGTCTGGTGTACACCTGTTTAATATACATGTTGTAACCCCCGTTAGAATGAAGGGACAGGCTGGGTTTTTTTCTTTGTATCTCCAGCACTCAGTACATACTGAGTGCTTAATAAATATTTGTTGATCGATTGATTAAGGACAGAATTGGGTCAGTAGAAACAGAAAAAAGTCAGTATGGATAGAATGAGGACAGACAGAGGTCAGGGAAGACAAAACAAATCCAGTGTGGACAGAACAAAGCCTCATGGGAAGCCACCCTATATCTGGTAGACCCAGCATGGACACACATATGTGCGCACATGTACATAATGCACACATGCACACACATGCATGGAAACATATGCACATAGTGCACACAGCACACATGCATGTAAGCCTGTGCACATAGTGCACATAGTACATGCATGCACACGTACACATAGTTCACGCTCTCATGCATGCACACATGCATGCGTGCACACAGGTACACCCACACACACGCACAGAGTTTCTGTTCCATGGGATCCCCCAGGTGAACCAGACCTTGTTTGGCGGCCCCCAGCAGTGCCTCTGTTGAATAAGCGCTCTCCAGAGCTGCTCTGACCTGCTGACCCTTCTTGTTATCTTTCTCCCTCTCTGATTCAGCCTCTCCATTTGAGATTCAGGAATCGCTTTACTATCCCTTCAAATGCATCTGTAAGACACTTGTCTATGGCAAGAGAATGTAATAATTGCCCATCCCTTTCTCCAGAACTGGGAATATTACAGCAAACCTGGGAGGGAGATGGGCACATAGTGAGGAGGAAATAGAGGCTTAGAAGGGGGAGGGGATTTGTCCAAGGTCAGTAAGTGGCACGGTGAGTATCCGAACCTTGGTCCCTGACTAGTTGTCTAATACTGCCTGACTTGGTTCTTACAGAGACCTAGCTCCTTAGGGAGATGGAAAGTGACATTTGTGTAGAAAATTAGCCTAGAGCCCACACTTCTCCTCTTCCATTTCCCACATTTCTTTTCTTTTTCACAGCTTCTCCTTCCCCTCCCTCCCCTATTCTTCCCCTTTTCTTCTTCCTACCCTTCTCTTTCTTCCTCCCTTTGCTCTTTTTCCTCCTCCTTGTCCTTCTTTCCTCCCTTCCCCTTCTGTCTTCCTTCTCCCTCCCCTTCCCCTCTCTCCTCCTCTTTCTCTTTTCCTTCGTTTTTCCTTTTCCTTCTCCTCCTTGCCTTGCTTCTCCTCTTCTTTCTCTTTCTCCCCCTTCCCTGCTTAATTTCTTGTCTCTTCTTATCTCCTGCCTGGTAATCCTGCTTGTCGGACTAATTCTCAATGTTGTAGAACAGGGGCCCACACATTCAGGGGGTGTATCTAATGACTCCTTTCTTAATTAAAGCTATTTCTAGGTAGATCCATATGGAGGAGAGACAGGGAATGGCCTGTCAGCTGTTAGAGACATCCTTCTCCTTCACACGTGCAAGCGAGCACACACACACACACACACACACACACTCACACACACTCACACACACTCACACACTCCTCTTTGTGGACTTCAAGACAAGCAGCTATGCATAATGATGTATATAAAGAAGCCTCAGTCCTCTCAGCCCTGCCAGTGGTTCCATTACCACACAATCTTCTCCAAACACAGAGACACACCCAGAACGTTAAGCTCTCCAAATGTACCACCCTCTCCCTCCACCCTCCCAGCCTTCTGTCTATGCATGATCTCAGAGAACTGCACAGACTTGTAGGCCTCCATGGATCCACAGCTAAAAATACAATAAGGCTGCCACACTCACACAAGCAGAAATGTACACACCCGCACACACACCCTCCCACACACCCAGGGCCCCTAGGTGGCAGTGGGAGGGCGGATTCTGGTGATGGGCAAATGCTAGCTGTCATCATCCCTATCCAACCATCCGCAACCATTGGCATAATCCCATTTGCTCCTGAAAAGGGCTCTCATGGCCAAATGATGTATTGGTTGGCACATTTCAGGTACCCATTATATCCCAGGAACCCAGCTTGCCAAGAGTTAGGTTGAAACTGAGAAGACAGACTCTTCTGTTATTCACACCCAGGGGGGTTGGTTCTATCTTTCATGGCTAACCAGTCCTTAGGAAAAACTAGAATCTTCTTAGCTGGGCTTGAGTCCTGGGCAGCTCAGTCTCCATTTCTGGGCTTTCACGTGGAAGAAAGGATATATTTATGTAAGGATGCTTGGCATAGTGCTACATTGGTATTGGCATTAGAAGTCATAGGTTGTTGGTATTTCATTTCAGTTGTGTCTAACTCTTGGTGACCCCATTTGAGATTTTCTTGGCAGAGATACTAGAATGGTATGCCATTTCCTTCTCCAGCTTATTTTACAGATGAGGAAACTAGGGCAACAGGGTTACGTGACTTGTCCAGGGTCACACAGCTAATAAGTGTCTGATGCCAGATTTGAACTCATGAAGATGAATCTTCTTGACTCCAGGGCCAGCACCATCTAGAAGCCCTAGAAGTCATAGGACCTGAGTTCAAATCCTGTCTCCCTTCCTATCCATGTGATCTCAGATAAGTCACTGTCACCTCTCTGAGCCTCAGTTTCTTCTTTAGTAAAATAAGTTGCATTGGAATGGATGATTTTTAATGTCCCTTCCCACTCTAAACCTATGATCCCATGACCAGAATGAATCAATAAATGATAAAGCATTCATATGCAAGGTTGGTAAATACAGACCACTGGAAGACACCTCAGTAGCCCTTAGCCCAACCTCAGTGTGAACAGGACCCTCCCCTTTCATCCCGCCTCCCCGTATCTTCCCAAGTGGTTCTCCAGCCCTTTCTTGAGGTCTTCAAAGGATGGAGAACCCAGCACTCCTGAAGGCAGTTTTTCTATATTAGGACAGTTTGAATTGTCAGGACTCTTGGGGTTTCCTCCCTAATTATCAGATCTAGATCAGCCTCTGTAACTTTGACCGACTGCTCAAGTTCTTCTGTTTGGGGCTAAAGGAACAAGTTTCATTCGTCTTCCATCTCCATCTTCCAAGTGCATGAAGCTGATTGTCATATGCCCCCACTCAAGTCTTCTTCTGAGGCTGAAGATGCCCAGTTTCTTCAAACAGCCCTGATGCCCCATGAACTCAAGGCCCCTTACCATCCAAGCTGGACTCTGGACACTCCAAGTCTAGTGGCTTGCTATTGCTGGCTGTGATCCAACCCTGCTTATCTTTGGAAGTCCTCCATGATGATACCTTTTGGGCTTCTCACACCCTCCACATGTTCTGCAATTCAGGGACACTGGCTTCCTTGCTTCTCCTTGAATAAAACTCTATTACCCACCACCATGCCTTTGCATTGGCTATCCCTCATGACTGCAATGCCCTTCCTCCTTCCTACCTTCTGCAAGAAGCCTTTCCCAACTCCCCTTGATGCCAATGACTCCCCTCCATTGAGTATCTCCAATTTATTTTGTCTATATCTTGTTTGTTCATATTTGTTTGAATGTTGTCTTCCCCCTTAGGATGGGAGCTCCTTGAGAACAAGTACTGCCCTGTGCTTGGCACAGTACCTGACACATAGTAGGTCCTTAGTAAATGCTTGTTGACTGATTTGTGGATGTTCTTCCTAGACCGTGACACTCAGATTTACGAAAAGGGGGGTGGTCTCTTCCTGCAAGAAGCTTAAATTCAAATAGTGTCATCACAAAAAATGGAATGGTGGCAAGGAGAAAGGGTTTTAGAGTGAGGAGGGGGGCTGAGAAGGATGAGAGTGGGAAGAGAAATAATGGGGTTGGTGGATAACCTTTCCAGAGGCAATGGTCCTGTTGCTTTGAAAATTCTGCTCTAGAAATTGGGGGTGGAAGGAATTCATGTCCCTAGGCATGAGGGCAATGGGTTTTGGAGATCCTGCACCAAGGTGCAGTGCTAAGGGCTCCAGTCAACGTGGGGAGAAGTGGGGAGAGGGCGAGATGGTGTGGCTGATGAGTTAACTGGGATGTGAAGCATGGTGTGGTCTGAGGTCTGGGCTCGAGTTGGCTACATAGTGGGCTACATCAGCTTGCCCTCAGTCCTGATTTAGCAAAATATGGGAGCCCCGGGTCTTATCTATTTGGAGACTCTTGTGTGTGTGTGTATGTGTGTGTGTGCATAATATGTATGTGTGTGTATGTATATGTGTGTGCATGTGCATATACACATCTTGCTCACCAGATCATATATATACATACTTACACACATACATATATATATACACACACTCACATATATACATATATATCTTGCTCTCCAGATTACACATATATATGTATATATACATACACACACATACACACATATATACATACATATGTGATCTGGAAAGCAAGATTTCATCCAGAAATAAGGGCCCTTCTAGCTCTAGAACATTCTGTTCTAGGTTTGAAGACCCTTCTCAGCTTTGACATTCTGTGCTCTAACCTCCCTAGTCCAGCTCTGACATCTGTTCTCAGGCCCCTCCCAGCTCTGACATTCCCTGTTCTAAGCTCCTTCCCAGCTCTGACATTCCCTGTTCTAAGCTCCTCCCAGCTCTGACATCCCCTGTTCTAAGCTCCCTCTCAGCTCTGACATTCCCTGTTCTAAGACCCCAGCCCTAAAAGGCCAAATGCTCATCTGCTCTCTCACATGGACATTCTGTGCCCTTGGCTCTGATAACCTGTGCTTTATTTTCTATGTCTTCTCCTATTTTTCTATGTTCAGGGTCTTTCTCAGCTCTGAGCATTGTCTGTCGAGGGTCTGCTCTTCCCACTGTAAAGAAACAGGGGTTGGATGAGGCGGTGGGAATAAAACTCCCCTACTTCCCAGGGCATTAGGAGGGCTGGGTCCTAGCACTGGCTCTGAGTTCTGGCCCTGGCAAAAAAGGAATGAGCTGCCTTGAAGGAAACTGCCTCCTTAGGGGTATTGGGGCGGGGGAGAGGATGCTGAATGTCCATGGATTCAGAATGTCCTAAAGGAGATTCTCATCCAGGTGGGAATTGGACTGGCTGTCAGGTCACAAACATTGATTAACTACTGACCAGGTGCCAGGCACTGTGCTAAGGCCTGTAGATAGAATGGTGAAAAGCCAATCTCTGCCCACAAGAAGCCTGCATTCTAATGGGAAAGGTGGTATTCAAATCCATCATTACATACAAGAAATATGCAGAGTAAATGGATGGTGGTCTGAAAGTCACTGGGGGGAAGAAGAGGGTCTGCAAGGTGGGCTTAGAGATGAGTTTTGAAGGAAGCGGGAGGTGAAGGTGAGGAGGAGGAGGAGTCCAAGTGTGGGCATGGCCAGTGTGGACACGGTAACTCTGAGATGGAGAGTGATGTGTGAGGGTCCGGAACCCTGGAATTCAGAGGCAGGAACAATCCCTTCCAGCTGCAGAGAGCGCTGGATCATGAGCGACATAAAGGATGGACAGGATTGGAACCCTGAGACCTCCCATGACCAGGCAAGACTCACATTGTCCAGTCCACACACAGATGCTTGGCTTCCAAGAACAGCTTTGGGCACCAGAAGAAATCAACACCCCTACTACCACTGGCTGCTGCTGGGTAATCAAGCAGTCCCTTATCTGCCCCTTAGGTCTTCAGTAAAAATGATGAAGATGTCACATCTGTCCTGTTACCCAGGGAGATGCAAGTCCCCAAGGGCAGGCTTGTGTCACAGGGATGCAAATGGGGCTTGAACATCCCTTCTGGCTCTCAACCAGGCTGGGTAATCACAAGGGTCCTGGCGCCTCTGGCCTGAAGATTTGCATAGTATTTTCTTTCCTCATCATAACCTGGGAATAAGGATAATTAACCCTGTTATTTATATGCTGGGGGAAACTGAGGCTCTGGGAGAGCCAGGACCTAAAATTATTGAATGTTAGATTGAAGAGAGAAAGGGAATGAAGGAAAAGACCTTTATTAAGTAGGCACAGTGTGCCAGGTAATGAGTAGCTAGGCAGTGCTATAGTACACAGACCGCCTACCCTGGAGTCAGGCGGACTCCTCTTCCTGAGTTCAAATCTGGCCTCAGACACTTATTAATTGTGTGATCCTGCATAAGTCACTTGATCCTGTTTGCCTCAGTTTCCTCATCTGTAAAATGAGCTGAGGAAGGAAATGGTCAACCACTCCAAGATCTCTGCCAAAAACAAACAAACAAAAGAAATCAAACCCAAATGGGATAATGAAAAGTTGATGCAACTGAATTGACAACAATAAATGCGCCAGGTACTGGGCTGGACACTGGGGATACAAAACAAAAATGAGTCACTTGTTCAGTCAATAAACATTTTCTAAACACCTACTATGTGCCAGGAACAAAACTAAGAGCTAGTGGTACAAATATGAACCAAGAAAGACAATTCCTGCTCTGAAGGAGCTCACAATCTGATAAGGGAGGATGACACACAAGACAGAGGAAAAGCTAGAGGTCTAGATGGCAAATCCTGGGAAACAGGAAAGGTGCCCAGTGCTCAGATGTGGTGGTGACAAATGAGGAAATGGATTGTGAGCTCACGAAACACTCATTCGAATGTTTCCAGAGTGGTTCATATAGTACCTGGCACAGGACACTTGAGAAATGCTGGGTCCTTTCCCCTCCTTGGAGGTGGAGGGGAGAAGTAGCCAGGGAGGAGGTTTTGGGTTTGGGGAGTCACAGGGGAGAGGGTGGGGACTGGGCCAGAGGGAGAGTAATCCACCCTGTCTTATAAAAGAAATGATAGTGGAGGGGATGTGACCTCTTCTTCTGGGGCAATGGGCCAAAGGGGGCTGCAGGGATTGCTAGAAGCTTCCCAGTCAGGCTGGAACCCATGCTTCCAAGTTCAAGAGTTTTGGCCTCTATGAGATACAACCTCTGAATGTGCCTGTTCTCCCAGGTTTAGGAGCAATGACCTTCATAACCCCCGTCAGGTCCTTAGGATAGAGAATGTCAGAGCTAGTAGGGTCCCTAGAACATGGAATGTCAGAGGTGGGAGGGGCCTTAGAACATGGAATGTCTCCACTATGCTCTAACATCTTCCACAATGGTAGTGCAGTGGCCTGTGCCTGAAGACCTCCGAGGAGGGAAAGCCCTCCACCTCCCGAGGCAGCCCTTCCCATTCGTCTCTCACTGTTAAAAAGCCTGATCCAGCATGGAACTCAGTCAGTCACTTATCACCTTCCTACCTGATCTGGTTATTGAAGCACTTGGTGCACATTCCTATGACAGGGGAAAGTGACTCATTCTCATTCCAGTCATTTCATCCCCTGGGCTACAAGCCTCTGTCCCCCTGAGCTCAGGAAGTCTCCTCCATCATCCATAAAGTACTTCAGATGGGTCCACTTTCTTGGTTCACCCTAAATGCTGCTCCTTCTCTGGCCACAGCCAGCTGGCTTAATTCTTTTCCTTCTACTCCCTCTGCCCCATTCTCTACCAGCCTCTACCCTGGCCCACTGAGGGAGAGCCCTGAGTGTATGCCTTCTCATTTCCAGTGCAAGGCAAGATGGAAAGTGAGGGTGATAGGAAGCCAGGGGTGGGCTGCTGCTCTGGTGGGCTCTGTGTTAATGAACTCGGCAACTCCTCTTGTATTGTAACCAATCTGGGAGTCGTAAATTATTCACATTTGTAAATGTTTATGAAGCCTCCACGACAAAACCAGCCCATACAACCCTTATGATTCCGGGGGAAATATGGGGACACCAGCCTGTACAAATGGGGTCCTGAAAACACACGGCATTACCAAGATTTACTCTGATCCTTAAATATTTGAGATTAATTTTTCGAAAACATCTATAAACCAGGAGATTTATATGGAGCAGAAGCCTGGGTGCTCTGACAGAAAGGAATTAGAGTCAATTTATTCATGTATTAGTCAAAAATTCAATTTCATTTGTTGTAGAGAAAAATTAGAAACCTTTCTGCATTTTATTACAAATTATGCATCTTCCATATATGGAGATGAATAATTGATCCTGTTACAAATACTTAATCTAAAAAATATTTATTAGAAACAAAGGCACCATTTCTCATGTGTTTGGGGTGAAGGCAATGTGGCCCAATTTAAAAAATTAATGTGAATTTCTGCAAGAAAACATCGGCTACTTATGAATTCTTCTGATCTAATGTCACTTCCCATCCCACCAGACAGAGCCAGACAGTCCCCTGCAAAGAGGGGAAGGTAGGGGTCTTGGCCCAAAGTCAAGTGAGGACAGTGCATTTGCCTTCAGCATTCTGGGTGATCATCCTCCCCTTGGACCATTTGGCTCCCCGACGGGTGTCTGATAGCACCTGATGTGTCAGAGCAGACCAAAGCTTAGTCCTCAGAGAGAGCTATTGTAGAAAGTCAGACAGCCAGCAGTTCTGTTGGGGGTCTCATGTCACTGTTCCCTGGGGTACACTGGCAAGCACCTCCTCCTCTCTCTATTAAAATGCCTGACGTAAACAGGATCCATGAAATCAAACCATAGAACAAAAAATCAATGAATCATAAAATCTGAGAAAGAAGGAATCTTGAACTGGATGAGAGACTGTGTGATGTAGGGGGAAAGGGCTTTTTCTGGAGTCAGAGGACCTTAGTTCAAATCCTGGCTCTGCTTATGTGACCACAGGCCACCTCCTTCCCCTCAGCAGACCTCACTTTCCTCCTCAACAAAACCAGAGAACTGGACAAGGACTCCTCGAAGGTCCTATTCAGTTCGAGAGCTAGTGATTCTTATGAAGTTTGAATGGATGGAGAAGAGACCCTTAGATTCCAAGGAACTTAGAATACTAGTCAGTATTTATATAGCATTTTAAGGTCCACAAAGCGCTGTACATAATGGTAGTTACAGCTAGCACTTACATAATAGTGCTTGAAAGGTTACCAAGCATCTTTACATATTACATTGTATGATCCTCACAACAACCCGAGAGGTGGATATTTGTCTTTTTTTTTTTTTTTTTTACCGATGAAGAAACTGAGTCAGTTAAATGACTTGCCTAGGGTCCTCACAGCTAATAAGTATCTGAGCCCAGATTTGAATTGGGGGTCTTCCTGACTCCACCTACCCATGCCATCTAGTTGCCCAGAGGGTTTTAGAACCTGAGAATCAATAGAAATTTGTGGATCTGATTGAAAGTATGCGCGCGTTCTCTCTTTCTGTCTCTCTCTCTGTCTCTCTCTCTCTCTGTGTCTCTGTCTCTCTCCTCTCCCCTCCACTCTTCTCTTTCGCTCTCAATCTCTCTCTCCCTTCTCCTCTCTCTGTCTCTCTCTGTATCTCTGTCTCTGTCTCTGTGTGTGTGTGTGTGTGTGTACCTTTTAATTGTTTAGCTGGAACTGAGGGTGTGTAGAGAACTTTTTAAGCAGATGAACCCTCACTCACTTCCCTGATAGTGATTGAGGCAAGAGTTTCTTTGATTCCTGAAGGAGGAGGGGTGTTGAACTCTCTCTCCCACCTGGTTTCCATGTGTCCACTAATGCATGGTGCCTCTGTTGCTTTTGTATTGTGTGTTTGCTCTTTCCTAATTTTACATGAATTAGTATCTGTAGCATCATATAACCTTGTGAGCTTTGAAAGATGGGAAGAGCCAGCCCAAGTTTGCCATCTGCAGCCAGTAGCAGACCCTGCTGGCAGCTGCTGAGCCAAGTCTGGGGAAGATCCAGCCAGACCTAGCCCAGAAAGGAGCCAGCTCAGGTGAGCAAAGTATTTGTGCATCAAGCACGCCCTAGTCAGAAGGGAGCTTGGAGAGGACCGCAGGAAGGGAGAAAAGGACTCCCAAAGCCAGAAAGTGATCCTTTCCAGGATCAGGGTCAAGGCAGGGCTGATTTGTAGCAATGAGTATAAGTTCATTATTCTCAAGGACCAAGTGAGTCTGTAGAAGAGGCAGTACACCATTTATTTTTTGAGGGGACATCGTCATACTTTAGTCCTTGCTATACCTTCTTAATAATTACCTCTTTGTGAAAGTAATTTGTGTCAATTAGTTAACTGGTACTGGGGAGATGTTAACTAATATTAGGAAGAACATACCAGAGGGAGTTTACTAATCCAAATTCATGTTGGGAGACTGAAACTCAAAGCTCATAACTGGAGTTGCATTTTCTTCTGTTTAGGAGAGCCAGAAGGGAAGAAATGGTTAACAGGGAAACTAACCATTAGCAGAAAGATGAGAAGAGGGCATCCAGCCATCCTGCCAACAGGTTTGATAATGAGATAATGCATGGAGAGCCCTTGGAATTCTAAAGTGCTTTGTAAATGTTACTATTACTGCGATTATCTTTGACCTGTCTGCTCAGAAAGGTCATTTGTTAGTGAATACATCCTCAGACAGTCTTAGGTAAAAGCCTCAGCTGGAAAATCCCTGAGTCAGGAGGGGAAGGGAAAGGAAAGGGCGGGGGGCAGGTAGAACTAGTCATCATGAATTTGTTAAAGGCTTACTGTGTGCCAGGCACTGTGCTAAGCCCTGGGTTTACTAAGAAAGACAAAACCTCAATCTGCCCTCAAGGAGCTCCTAATCTAAGCAAGGCGGCAACACACAGGTTATTGTGACTTCTGTACACAGGGTAAATGTGTATTCCTACCCTTTAGACTATAACCCTTCCTTATTACATCTAGAATCAAATAGAAAGTATTATATTTGGCATTTAAAGTGATTCACAACCTAGTTCCTCCTTCTCTCCTTTCCTTTCTTCCTTCTTTCCTTCCTTCCCTCCTTCCTTTCCTCCAAAAGTTTGACCATGAAAGGACTATAGTGGGATGAGCTTAAAGGAAGTGGAAGAAAGCTTTAAAAAAAGGAGGAGTTAGCATCTAGAAAGGGCCTCAGAAGTCATCTAACTCAACTCTCTCATTTTACAGATGAGAAAACTGAGACCCAGGGAGGTCATAAAAACCATTGATCTGAAACAGAAAAGTAGCTCAAAGCCCATCTAGCCTTCCCCCTTCATTTTACAGATGAGGAAACTGAGGCCCAGAAAAATTAAGAGGCTTCTTCAAGGTCACATATTTAGTAAATAGCAGAGACTGTGGTCCTCTGACTCTGATGGCCAGTATCTCTTTTCCCCAAATCAGGTTTTTGGCCAGCTAAGAAGGAGCCAACATCTGCCTCCCATGGTTTATAGGAGATAATGGGGGTGGTGAGGAGGCTTTGAGAAGAATAACATGCTGTATGGGTGTGAGGGATTGGTTTTTCTCCTTATTAAGAAATACTGATCCAATTCCTGGCTGTGTGCCCCTGGTGCTGTGAGGCACTGAGCTCAGGGTAATCAGATTAGGCTGGCTGTTGGGGGCAGCAGCGGCCCCCCAGCCACCCACCCGCAGCCGGGACTTTCAAGCTTAATATCAACCAGAGAGCATGCAGGAAGTCGCTTGTTGCCTGCTTAATGAATCGCTGTCCCTTAAGACCACTTCCAGGAGTGTCAATCCTTGTCAATCCTTGGCAATCTGTCCTCTTAGCTGCTTCTAACTAGGTCACCAAATTCAGATCTGGGAAGGACCTCTTTGGAGGTCCAGTCCAATCTGCCCTTTAAAATGAAGCCCCAATACAACACTCCTGACCACAGGCCATCCAGCTACAGACCTACAGAGATAGGAAACCCATTATCTCCCCTTCCATTTTTGGAGAGCTCCAAACGGCAGAATTTTATTCCTGATGTGTTCAGTTTTCTTCCTTAGGACATCCCCCCATTGCTCCTAGCTCTAACTTCTGGGGCTAGTCAGAGAAAGTCTAATTCCTCTGAGCACCCAAGCTGCTGGCTCTCTGTAAATGCCCTATGCCTCCCTCAACTTGGCTGCCTTGGTGATAGAGAACCAAGGAATATAGGAGCCCCAGAAATCATATAGAAGTCCAAAGAATGACTAAGCTGAGTGCAACTCAAGGCAAGCCCAGGCAGGTAAGTAAGAGTTCTAACCTGAGGTTAGACCCAAACATGTCAGAGGTCTTCTGCTCTCTGCTCTGGTCACACCACATCTGGAATAAAGGTTCCATTCTGGCTGCCCCATTTCAGGAAAGCTGTCAATGAGCTGGAGAACATCCTTTGGAGGGCAGGTTGGATGTGGAAAGGCCTTCAGTTCATAACATGTGAGGGTCAGTTGAAGAAATTGGGCATGTTAAGCTTGGAGAGGGAATACCCAAGGGAGAACATAACAGCTGTCTTCAAGTATTTGAAGACCTGTCATGCAGTGGAGGGATTAGACATGTTTTGCTTGACTGTAAGAATCTATATTCAGGCTCATCTTTCATATGTCCAAATGACTATCCCATGGGATCATCAGAGGGCTGGACTTTTGAAGTGCTGAGAGACTCATTACCAGGGTGGTTGACCACTCAGTGATTCTTTATTTTTGGCTCTTGCAACAGGAGTTAAAGTGTAGTCGATCAATCAACTATTATTTCTTTTTTCGATTTATTTCTCTTTAGATTTCAAAGTTCACTTCCATAAGATTTTGAGTTCCACGTTTTCTCTCCATCTCTCCCCTCCTCCCACCCCAAGAGGGCATGTCATTTGATACAGGCTCTACATACACATTCATACTGAAACTTTTTTCACATTATTCGTGTTGTAAAGAAGAATTATAACTATTGGGAGAAACCACGAGAAAGGAAAAACAAACAAAAATAGAAAGAGCAAATAATACCCTTCAATTTGCATTCAGGCTCCATAGTTCTTTTTCTGGATGTGGACAGAATTGTCCATCATGAGTCTTGGATCCTCGCATTGCTAAGAAAAGATAAGTCGATCAAAGTTAGTCACCACACATTGTGGTTGTTACTATGTACAATGTTCTCCTGGTTCTGCTCCTTTCACTCAGCATCAGTTCGTTCAAGTTTTTCTAGGTTAATCTGAAGTCTGTCTGCTCATCATTTCTCAAAGTACAGTAATATTCCATTATATTCATGTACCACAACTTGTTCAGCCATTCCCCAACAGATGGGCATCCCCTCAATTTCCAGTTCTTTTGCCACCACAGAAAGGATTGCTATAAATATTTTTGTATATGTGGGTCCTTTTCCCATTTATGATCTCTTTGCAACAGAGACCTAGAAGTAGTATTGCTGGGTCAAAGAGTATGCACATTTTTATTGCCCTTTGAGCATAGTTCCAAATTGCTCTCCAGAATGGTTGGATCTGTTCACAATTCCACCAAAAATGCATTAATGTTCCGTTTTTTCTTCATCTTCTCCAGCATTTGTAATATTCCTGTTTTGTCCTGTTAGACAATCTGATGGATGTGATGTGACACCTCAGAGTTGTTTTGATTTGCATTTCTCCAAGCAATAGTGATTTAAAGAATTTTTTATATAGCTATAGATAGCTTTAATTTCTTCACCTGAAAACTGTTCATATCCTTTGACCATTTCTCCATTGGGGAATGATTTGTATTCTTATAAATTTGACTCAGTTCTCTATATATTTTATGAGACCTTTATCACAGACACTGGTTGTAAAAATTCTTTCCCAAATTTTCTGCTTCTCTCCTAATCTTGGTTGCATTGACTTTGTTTGTGCAAAAACTTTTCAATTTAATGTAATCAAAATTAACCATTTTGCATTTTATTGTGTTCTCTATCTCTTGTTTAGTCATAAATTCTTCTGTTCTCCATAAATCTGACAGGGAAACTATTCCCTGCTCTCCTAATTTGCTTATAGTATCAGTCTTTATATCTAAATTGTGTACCTATTCAACTAATATTTCTTAAGTACCCATTATTTGACAGGAACTGTGGCTACAAAAGAAGGCAAAAGACAGCCCCAGTCCTCAAGGTACTCACAACCTAATGGGAAATCGAATGAATCCCAGACCCCTCGAGTGTGGAAGGGCATCTCCCTGGAGACTCCCTAGAAATCTTGTGCTTTCACCTGGTCAAGTCAACACTCCAACCAGACAAATAGTTTCTTGGGAAATGGGCTCCATGGAACCTCTCCCAGCAAATGATGAAGTATGGGAAAATACATATTTATGATGATGGAAGGAGGTCCTTGAAGGACTCTTGGCAACTCTGGTTCTCTTACTTTTCCCAAGCTCAGAATTAGTACTTTTGTCTGGTGCATTGTGAAAATCACAGCGTAAGCTCAAACTAGCACACCACTATGCTCTATACTCACAAAAGACACAAAATTCAAGAGCAAAGAATTTAATTAAGACCTAAAGATAATGGAAGGGAGAAAGAATCTTGAAACATAACTAGTTAGGACCTATATATTCACAGAATCCCAGAAATTTAGAGAGGCAAAGGAGCCCCTTTCAGGTTCTCTCCTTTAGTTGGATCTTTAAAAAATACTTCCAATGTGAGAGGAGTACAGTTGCTTCCAAAATCATGGACCAATAGACCTTTTAAAGTTTATGATTGACCATTGCAGAAAGGCAGAGATAGTGAATATATCCTTCTCAGATCATAATGCAATAAAAATTATATGTAATCAAAGGTCATGGAAATATAAACCAAAAATTAATTGGAAACTAAACAATCTAATCCTAAAGAATGAGTGGGTTAAATAACAAATTATAGAAACAATCAATAACTTTATTCAAGAGAATGACAATAATGAGACAACCTACCAAATCTTATGGGATACTGAAAAAGCAGTTCTTAGGAGAAGCTTTATATCTTTGAAGGCCTACATGAATAAAATAGAAAAAGAGGAGATCAATGAATTGGGTATGCAGCTGAAAAAGTTAAAAAAAGAAGAAATTGAAAATCCCCAAGCACTTGAAATTAAGAAAACTATTGAACTAATTAATAAAACTGAGTTGATTTTAAGAAAAAAAACCAATAAAATTGATAAGACTTTAGTCGATCTGATTTAAAGAAAGAAGAAAATCAAATTACCAATATCAAAAATGAAAAGGGTGAACTAACCTCTAATGAGGAGGAAATTAAAACAATAATTAGAAATTACTTTGTCCAACTGTATGTATAAATTCAACAATCTAAATGAGGTGGATGATTATCGTAAAAAATACAAATTGCCCAGATTAACAAAAGAGGAGGTTGAGTATTTAAATAACCCCATCTCAGAAAAAGAAATTGAACAAGCATCAACGAACTCCCTAGGAAAAAATCTTCAGGGCCAGTCGGATTTACAATTGAATTCTATCAAACATTTAAAGAACAGTTAATTCCAATACCACATAGACTATTTGGGGAAATTGCCAAAGAGGGAGTCCTCCCAAATTCTTTTTATAGTTTTGATACCTAAACCAGAAAGAGCCAAAACAGAGAAATAAAATTATAGATCTATTTCTCTAATGAATATAAATGTAATAATTTTAAATAAGATATTAGCAAAAAGAATACAACAACTTATCGAATAATACATTATGATCAGGTATGATTTAAACCAGAAATGCAGGGCTGGTTCAATATTAGAAAAACTATTAGCATTATTGATCATATCAACAACAAACCTAACAGAAACCACATGATTATCTGAATAGATGCAGAAAAAGCTTTTGACAAAATACAACATCCATTCCTATTAACACTGGAAAGCATAGGAATAAATGGAACTTTCCATAAACTAATAAGCAGTATCTACCTAAAACCATCAGCAAGGATTATATGCAATGAGGACAAGCTAGATGCATTTCCAATAAGATCAGGGGTGAAATAAGGATGTCCGTTATTCCCACTGTTATTCAATATGGTATTAGAAATGCTAGCTGTAGCAATAAGAGAAGAAAAAGAAATTGAAGGAATTAGAATAGCAAAAAAGAAAGTAAGTTATCACTCTTTGCAGGTGATATGATGATGTACTTAGAGAAGCCCAGAGATTCAAGTAAAAAACTACTTGAAATAATAAACAACTTTGGCAAAGTTGCAGGTTACAAAATAAACCCAGATAAATCATCTGCATTTCTATATATTACTAACAAAGCCCAACAGCAAGAGATAGAGAAATCCCATTTAAAACTGTGGTAAACACTATAAAATATCTGGGAGTCTATCTGTCAAAACAAACCCAGGGACTATATGAACACAATTGCAAAACACTTTTCACACAAATAAAGTCAGATCTAAGCAAGTGGAAAAACATCATTTGCTCGTGGGTAGGCTGAGCTAATATAACAAAAATGACAATTCTACCTAAATTAATTTATTTATTGAGTGCCACACTAACCAAACTACTAGATAATTATTTTCTGGAGCTAGAAAAAAATAATATCAGAATTCATCTGAAAGAACAAAAGGATCAAGATATCAAGGCAACTAATGAAAAGAACTGCTAGGGAAGGTGGCCTAGCCCAACCAGATCTCAAATCATATTACAAAGCAGCAGCATCAAAACCACTTGGTACTGGCTAAGAAACAGAGGGGTAGACCAGTGGAATATGTTAGGTACTCAAGACACAATAGTCAATGAATATAGCACTACTATTTGATAAACCCAAGGACCCTAGCTTCTGGGATAAGAACTCACTGTTTGACAAAAATTGCTGGGAAAACTGGATAACAGTGTGCTGGGCATAGATCAATGTCTGAGACCACACACAAGAATAAAGTCCAAATGGATTTTAGGTATGAAGATTGATACTGTAAACAAATTAGGGGAGCAAGAAATAGTGTATTTGTCAGATCTATGGAGAATGGAGAAATTTATGACTACCAAGAGATAGAGAACATTATGAAGTGCAAAATGTATAATTTTGATTACATTAAATTGAAAAATTTTTACACAAACAAACCTAATACAACCAAAATTAGGAGGGAAGCAGAAAACTGGGAAAGAATTTTTGCAACTAGACCTGTAAAGAATGACTCTCAACAAATTCTAGAGCAGCAGAAGCCACAGAATGACAGAGTGAAGGAGATTTCCAGCCCAAGGTGGAAGCCTAGAAAGCCAACAGGAAAGGTCTGTCGCACCAGACACAGAGTGGAGTGCAGTCCAGCCTTGGGCATGCGGCACTGGGAGGAGCAGGACCAGAGCAGGCCTCAGGGGCAGAATCCCCAGCAGCAGCAGAGGTTATCAGGTCCTCCAAAACATAGGCACCAAAGGCAGCTTCAAAGGTCAGTGAGAGGGCTTTTTCAGCTGGGCAAAAAGGAAGCAGTGTCCTCCCCTAGCTCCAGTTCCAGGCAGTGGCAGAGGCAGCAGCAGCAGCAGCAGGTGGTGGCTGCAGTGGTGGTGGCCTTGGCAGGCAGCAGCCAGTGTCCATTGTTGGACCCCTCAGCTTAAAGCCCCTGGAGGAATCGAATAACTGATCTTAATCTCACATTGAGTGGCAGCCTGGCTCTGAGAACCCTCCCCCTAAAGTCTCTTCAGGAATTGAGCAGCTGATCTGAATCTCAGCTCTGAGTGCTGACATAGTGCAACTGGAGGGGGTTGTGGAGATGAATTCTACTACTATCAGATTCTGGGCAGAAAAGTCTCTGGTTGCTCCCAGACCAGTGTACAAGCTTGACTGTGCCACCTTGGAGGAACTGAGATCTTATAGGTCCCCAGAATATACTGCTCTTGACAAAGGACCCAAAAGTCAAGTAACTGGTTGGGAAAATGCCCAGAAAAGGGGGAAAAAATTATACTATAGAAGGTTGCTTTCTTAGTGAACAGGTATTGTCTCCCATCCTTTCAGATGAGGAAGAATAACGCTTACCATTAGGGAAAGACATAAAAGTCAAAGCTTCTGCATCTCAAACATCTAAAATAAATATACAATGGTCTCAGGTCACGAAAGAGCTCAAAAGGATGTTGAAAATCAAGTAAGAGAAGAGGAGGAAAAATTGGGAAGAGAAATGAGAGCGATGCCAGAAAATCATGAAAAATGAGTCAACACCTTGCTAAAGGAGACCCAAAAAATGCTGAAGAAAAAAACACTTTTAAAAATAGGCTAACTCAATTGAAAAAAGAGGTTCAAAAGGTTAATGAGGAGAAGACTGCTTTAAAAAGCAGAATTAACCAAATGGAAAAGGAGGTTCAAAAGAAACTGAAGGAAATAGTTCTTTAAAAATTAGAATGGAACAGATGGAAGCTAATGACTTTATGAGAAACCAAGAAATTACAAAACAAAGTCAAAAGAATGAAAAGAAATGGAAGATAATGTGAAATATCTCATTGGAAAAACAACTGACCTGGAAAATAGATCCAGGAGAGACAATTTAAAAATTATGGGGCTACCTGAAAGCCATGATCAAAAAAAGAGTCTAGACATCATCTTTCATGAAACTATCAAGGAAAATTGCTGGTATTTCTAGAACCAGAGGCAAAACAAATATTGAAAGAATCCACTGATCACCTCCTGAAAAAGATCAAAAAGGAGAAACTCCTAGGAATATTGTAGCCAAATTCCAGAGTTCCCAAGTCAAAGAGAAAATATTATAAACAGCTAGAAAGAAACAATTTTAGTATTGTGGAAATTCAATTAGGATAACACAAGATCTAGTATCTTCTATATTAAGGGATCAAAGGGCATGGAATATGATATTCCAGAAGTCAAAGGAACTAGGATTAAAAGCAAGGATCACCTACCCAGCAAAACTGAGTATAATACTTCAGGGGGGAAATGGTCATTCAATGAAATAGAGGACTTTCAAGCATTCCTGATGAAAAGACCATAGCTGAATAGAAAATTTGACTTTCAAACACAAGAATCAAGAGAAGCATGAAAAGGTAAACAGGAAAGAGAAATCATAAGGGACTTACTAAAGTTGAACTGTTTACATTCCTACATGGAAAGATAATATTTGTAACTCTTGAAACTTTTCTCAGTATCTGGGTAGTTGTTGGGACTACACACACACACACACACACACACACACACACACACACACACACATATTGAGAGAGAGAAACAGAGACAGAGACAGAAAGCACAGGGTGAGTTGAATAGGAAGAGATCATATCTAAAAAAATAAAATTAAGGGGTGAGAGAGGAATATATTGGGAGGAGAAAGGGAGAAATAGAATAGGGCAAATTATCTCTCATAAAAGAGGCAAGAAAAATCTTTTTCAATGGAGGGGAAAAGGGAGGAGGAGAGAGGGAAAAAGTGAAGCTTGCATCGCATTTGGCTCAAGGAAGGAATAACATACACACTCAATTTGGTATGAAAACCTATCTTATACTACAGGAAAGTAGGGGAGAAGGGGATAAGCAGGGTGGGGAGGGGATGATGGAAGGGAGGACAAATGGGAAGAGGGAGCAATTAGAAGTAAACACTCTTGGGGAGGGACAAGGTCAGAAGAGAGAATAGAAGAAATGGGAAGCAGGATAGGATGGAGGGAAATATAGTTAGTCTTGTACAATATGACTATTATAGAAGTCATTTGCAAAAGTACACATACATAGCCTATATTGAATTGCTTGCCTTCTCATTGGGGATGTGTGGGGAGGGAGGAAGGAAGAGAAGCTGGAACTCAAATTTTTAGGAACAAATGTTGAGAATTGTTTTTGCATACAACTGGGAAATAAGAAATACAGGTAATTGGCTATAGAAATTTACCTTTCCCTACAGGACAAAAGAGAAGATAGTGATAAAGGAAGGGAGGGATGTTAGAAAGGAGGGCAGATTGGTGGAAAGGGTAATCAGAATGCTTGGCGTTTTGAGGTGGGGAGAGGAGAGAGATAGAGAGAAAATTTGGAACACAAAATTTTGTGGAAATGGATGTTGAAAACTTAAAAGAAAAAAATTTAAAAAACAAATAAACAAACAAGAATTTTTGCAACTAGTGTCTGTGATAAAGGCCTCATTTCTAAAATACACCGAGAACTGAGTCAAATGTACAAGAGTACAAGTCATTCCCAAATTGATAAATGGTCAAAGAATATGAACAGGCAGTTTTTAGCAGAAGAAATTAAATCTATCTATAATCATATGAAAAAATACTCTAAATCACTATTGATTAGAGAGATGCAAATCAAAACAACTCTGAGGTACCGCATCACACCTGTCAGATTGACTAGCATGACAAAACAGGAAGATGATAAGTGTTGGAGAAGATGTGGGAGAGTTGGAACACTAATTCCTTGTTGGTGGAGCTGTGAGCTGATCCAACCATTCTGGAGAGCAATTTGGAACTATACTCGAAGGGCGACAAAAATGTGCATACCTTTTAACCCAGCAATATTGCTTCTGAGACTCTGTCCCAAAGAGATCATAGAAATGGGTGCAATGTACAAAAAGATTTATAGCAGCTCTCTTTGTGGTGGCCCAAAACTGGAAATCAAGGGAATGCCCATCAATTGGGGAATGGCTGAACAAGTTGTGGTGTATGAATATAACGGAATACTATTGTGCTATGAGAAATCATGAACAGGAAGACTTCAGAGAAGCCTGGAAAGACTTATATGAACTGATGCTCAGTGAAAGGAGCAGAACCACGAGAACTTTGTACACAGCAACAACCACAGTGTGCAAGGAATTTTTCGGTAGACTTAGCATCTCATTGAAATGCATGGACTTAAAAAATTTCCAATGGACTCTTGAGACAAAACGCCTTCCACATCCAGAGAAAGAACTATGGAATTGAATCACATATAGAAACAGACCATATTCTTTTGTATTATATTTTGTTTTGTTTTATGGTTTCTCCCATTCATTTTAATTCTTCTTTGCAACATGTATCTAATAGGAATGTACATGTAGAACCTATATTAGATTGTACACTGTCTCAGGGAACGAGTGGAGAGGGAGGGGGGGAAATCTGAGATATTTGGAAGTGATTGTTTCACACTGACAGCAAATAAAATAATTTAATTAAAAAAATAAAGTTTTGGGATTCAATGTTCTATGCCTTTATGGAGCCCAGGAGAAGCCTTTTGGGGTTTCCTATTCTACCAGGAGTCCTGGGTTATGGGATTACCATATAATGTCATTCTACAAATCCTTTTTTCAATCTGATGGCAAATAATGAAATGTGTCCCCAACTCTACCTTCTTCCTTCCTCTGGAAACCCTGCCTTTCAAACATTCCAACTCCCTGGAGATTCCCTAGAAATCTTGGGTTACACCTGGTCATGCCAACACTCTGACCAGACAAATAGTCTCTTGGGAAATGGACTCCATAGAATTTCTTCCAGGAAACAATGGTTTCTTGTTCCCATGAATCATGGGAAATGACGCCCTGGAGACTTTTCTCTCTATACCCATGACAGTAACATTTATGCAACACTTTAAAATTTACAAAGCATTTGTGCATGGCAACTCTATGAGGTTAGCCAGAGGCAATATGAATGGGAGACAGAGTGTTGGAGTTAGAAGACCTGGCTTGAAATCCTGCCTCTGATATTTCCTGGTGGGATGCTGGGCAAGGCATTTAACTCTTCTGGTCCTCAGTTCCTAGAATTGTAGATATTAGAACAGGAAGAGACCTTAGATACTTTTGACACCACTCTCCTCATTTTACAACTGAGGCGCAGAGACAAAACGTGACTTGTCCAGAGTCACACAACTAGTATATGTCTTGAAGCAGATTTGAACCTAGTCTTTCTGTTTTGAAATCCAGTGCCCTGTCTATTCTATCACACTGCCTTTCAATGGCAACTCAAAAAAACTTGGGCTGCCCAGGGCAAGAATCCCTGGGTGGATATACACCACCAACTTTTGGGGTAACAGCACCAAACAGTTTTTCATCTGTAAAATGAGAGGGTTAGAATAGAAGCTTTCTCAGGTCCCTTCCCATTCTAAATCTATGATCTCATGATAGGTGATGTGACTATTATTTTCTCCATTTTACAGATGAGGAAACTGAGGCTGAGAGTTTGCATAAATGATAAACAGGATTCCATAGACTAAAATTCTATAAGTCAAGTCAGCCCAGAGGTGTTGGAGGTTTTTCTTAAGAATAAAATTCTAAAACACCAACAAGAAAGAATTCCAATGAGGGAGAAAACAAAATCAATGTTTATGCACAGAAAGATGTACACATGGTTGGACATGACCTTGTAAGGATGGTGTCACCTATTTCAATGCGATTTAAGAAGCTCTTATTAAGCAGTCGCCAGGGTGCTGAGCACCATGCTAGGCCATGAGGACACAGAGACATTAAGTGGGACAATCCGGCCCTTACAGAGCTTAAGTTCCATTGGGGAAGATAACATGGATGAAGCTAAACAAATACAAAATCTAAGATCATTTTATGGCGCACCAGGTGGAGGGGGTGGTCAGCAGTGTTTAAGGCTAAAGAGACCGCAAAGGATGAGACCAAGAAAAGATCACTGGATATAGCCAGGTAAGAGAGAGGGGGAAGGAGGGAGACAGAGGGAGGAGAGGGAGAGACAGAGAGAGAGAGGAAGGGGAGGGAGAGAGCTGGGGGGAAGAGAGAGGGAGAAGGTAAAAGGGAAGGAGAGTGAGGAAGAGAGACAAGGAGGGAGAGACGGAGAAAGGAGAGAGAGAGAGAGAGAGAGAGAGAGAGAGAGAGAGAGAGAGAGAGAGAGAGAGAGAGGGAGGGAGGGAGGGAGGGGAGAGAGAGGGAGAGAGATTTCATTGGTCACCTTGGAGAGGATAGTTTCAGCCAAGTGGTGAGTAAGCCTGGAAGCCAGATTGAAAAGGGTTGAGAAATAAGTGAGAAGGGAGGAAGTGGAGAGAAGGGGAATAAACAGCTTTTTCTAGGAGTGTTACTGTTGAAGGGAGACATACAGGACAATAGCTTGAGGGGATGGCAGGGTCAAGCGAAGGTTTTTTAAGGATGGGAGGGAGGCATTCAGGCATGTTTATAGCCAACCATGAAGGAGACAGCTGACACAGGACAAGCAAAGATTAGAGTAGGTGGGTGATTGAAGGGGCACATTTCTGTAGCTAGACTTTGGAAGAGCAAACTTCAAATGTTCAGAGGAAAGAGGAGTAGAATCCTATGGACCAATATTCTGCAAGGGAAATCAGTCCAGAAGGATTAGAAAATCCTCAAGATTGAAATTCCAAAGACACAAAGGGAAGCAATTCCACTGTAGAGGGAAAATGTGAACCATCCAGAGAGACTGCTGTGGCTATACAGAGACATCGCTAAACAACTTAGATTTCTAAAAAAAAAAAAAAGGTATGTTCAGCAAAAGGAAGCCAGGACAGGTAACAGCGATAGGATGTAAGTTCAGCATGCAGTTTTCTAAAAATGATGTCAAATGCTAAAGGAGAATAGAAATACTGCTTTGGGTCAATGAGATCATTGTAACTGAATGAAAACAAAGTTGCTCAACTCTGATTTTGCATATTTTCTCTGCCAAGAAGATGGTCTTTAGATGGGAAGTGACAGAAGGAAAAAGGCCAATGGGGAGGTGATACCCAAGAAAAATCAGGAGATAGTAAAAGAACCCTTTTCTGGCCTTGATGAATTCAACGTGTCTTGCCTACATGAGCCACATCCTCAGATGCTGAAAGAGCCAATGGAAGTCATTGCTGAACCCCCACCAATGAGACTGGAGAAGGGCAAATGTTGTCTTGTCAAAAAAGGAAAGAGAATAGTCTTTCAAACTTTAGACCAGTGAGTTGGACTGATTCCTAGAAAAATTTTAGAACAAATCATTAAGGAGATAATTGATGAACATCTAGAAAGGCAAGGGATGATTACAGAAAGCTAGTGTCACTTTCTGTGGCTGTTTTGTATCATTAATAAAGAAGTAGATGAAGGATCATATCCTTCAAATCCCAGTGACCCTGAACTCCTGTAGATCATCATCCAAACCCCATTACAGAGCTCATTACCACCCAATTCCTCATTTCCATCCCTCTTAACTCTTTCACCCCAAAATTTCATCCTAACTCTACCTAGTCGTTCCACAGTGCTCTCTGGAATTCCTGTTCCATAGGCAAAAACTGCCCTTCATCTTAAATGTTTCCCTCTACCATACTTTTCATCTACTACCTCTTACTCAAATCAGAAATCCTTCTGCTCACACAACCTTCCTGACCATAATTTCCAGCACTGATTGCACTTTCAATCATTCTCCTTGTCTCACTGGTTGAGGTCGGGGAATTGGAAAAGTTTTTGCTCCCCATTGTCACTTCCAGGTTGTCCCCGTTGCTCCATCACTCAGTAACCTCTCTTTCTTAGAGGTTCATGCTATTCATATCTGTCTGCCTGTGTTTGTTCTTCATTTTCAAAGAAATGATGACATGACTTGCACTTGACTTTGTTTTGAGTGAGGGAGGGCTGTGCAGATCACCAACCTCACTTTCTCCTCTGAGTCATCTGGGTCCAAAGTATTCATGTCTACCACCTAATCAAAATTCTGGTCTTTGTTGTCTACAGACCCTCAAGTCACTTCCCCTATTTTCTCAAAGAATTCAGAACCTGGTTCACAATTTTTCTCTTCTCTCTAACTTCTGCCCTCATACTAGGGGACTTCCTTATATATTGAATCTCCCTTAAATTCTTTAACCAATTTCTCAACCAACTCACCTCCCATGAGCTACTCCTACACCCAACCTCAGGCACACAAATAAGCTTGTACCCTTAATCTTGCCATAGCCTACAAATGTATTACATCCATGTTCAAGAATTCTCAAAGCCCCTTTATCTGACCGTAATGTACTGGCTTTTTGTCTCTCCCTTTGCCTTTCCCTACAAAACCCAAACTCTTTCTGCACAGTGACCTCCAATCCTTTAACCCCTCAATTCTCTCCCAGTCATCTCCCCTGAACTAGCTACTCTTTCCTCTTCTCCCCATCTTGACTCCTGGTGAGCCAATTCAACTCTACACTATCCTGTGAATCCCCAGTCTCCTTATCATGTCACTCATTCAGACCTCAGCCTTGAATTACTCATACCATTTGTTGCCTTAGCTCCTACACATGTGATGCTTAACAAGGGTGGAGAAAATCAAGCAACTATTCTGATTGTTACATTATGTATTTATGTTATACAACCACAAAAGGACCCTTGCTACTACTAGGCAATACTACTCTACCTCCCTTACCAACACACTCTCCACAGTGGTTCTTCTACACCTTCTCATCCCCATCCCAAGCCTCCCGTGGCTCTCCCTCCACCCACCCCTCACTGCTGAGAGCCTGCTTCATATTTTATAGAAAAATTGAGGTTATTCACCATGACTTCCCTCCTCTCCCCTCCCCTTTATCTATCACTATCTTCTCCTTCACCCCAGTCTCACATGATGAAATGGCCTTACTCCTTACCAAGGCTAACCCTTGTCCTTGTTAAAGTGATCTCATTGCATCCTATATGCTCCAACAGATTGTCCCCTCTCCCTGTCATCCCCACTCTCACTTATTCTCAATCTATCCCTCTACCGGCTCATTCTCCGCTGCCTACAAATGTCTTCCCTATCCCAAAGAAAACACCACTTGATTCTTCCATCCCTGCTAACTGTCATTCTCTATCTCTTCTGCCCTTTGTAGCTAAACTCCTTTAAAAGGTCACTTACACTAGGTACCTCCACTTTCTCTCCTCCCATTCTCTTCTTAATCCCTTACAATCTGGATTCTGATCTCCTCGTTCTCTTCAAATGCTCTCTCCAATGTCATCAGTGATATCTTCATTGCTAAATTCAATGGCCTTTTCTCCATCTTCATTCTCCTTGACCTCTCTGCAGTCTCAGACACTGTTGGTCACCCTCTCCTCTTCTCTCCAGGTTTTCCTGGCTCTTCTCCTCTTCCTCTGACCATTTCCTCTCTGTCTCTTGCTGGATCCTCCTCCAGTCTGCTCTACCTCTCTGGATCTAGATAACAAAAGAGTTGGAATAAAAGTCATTCCCACTCTCCATCTATGATCCTATGCAGAACCTTCTTTTTCCAGGGCTTCAATTAATTCAAGTGTAAAATATAAAGGATAGATTAGGTAATCTCTCAGGGCTCTTCCAGCTTTTAATTCCATGTTACTCCAGTAAGCTGTGAGATAGCACCTAATAAAGTCCTTGTCCCTCCCTTCGTAAATTTTGTAAATTACATGTTTTGGATTCCTAAAAACGCAATAAAAATGTAAGCTGAAACTTTCCATGGGCTCATGGGATTGGTAGTGAGGTTTAGCTAATCAAGTCCCCTCATCTTACAGATGGGGAAACTGAGTACCAGAAAGGGATTTGATTCTACTCCTTGCCCCCAACCTATTACCTAGACCCTGCAGGTTCAGATTTTTAATACATTTCCTGCTATGAAGTCTTCATCCATTGCAATCTCCATTAATTCTTTGTTGTTGTTTTCACAGTGGGAAAATTAAGATGGATTTGGTGTGTCATTTGCTGAACCAGATGGTCTAATCCTTGGCAGATCCAGCTGATACTTGGTGATTAAGGGGAGAAGATGAGTACAGCCCAGGAGCTGTGCCTGAGTGAACCCTTCTCATCACTGAGACTCAGCCTTCAGAGGGAAACTGAGGCAGCAGTGGGAGAACATTAAGGCAAGCTTCCAGATTTTCCCTCTGGGGCCAAGCAGATCACACTTCCATGTATTCCACCTTCCACATGTCAGCTTTCCAAACACAAGAAGACAGAATTCTCACTGCTGTCTCTGGTCCAGTCCTTCTAAGCTCCCCAGGTGCCTCACCTTTTCTTGAAGTGCAAAATCCCTGGGAACTCCTAGGTCCTTGTCTGCTTGGGTTCTTAGGCACTGGTTGTCTCTGATCCTTGCTCCCCTGCTCTGCAGTTGCTGTTACCATATCCTGGCTCCCATTTCAAGCACCCGCCTCTCTCTTTACCTTATCCCCCTGTTTCCACATGCTTCAGACCACAAGACCACAAGAGAGCATTTTCTAGGGTTTGTTTACAAGCAACAAGAGAATATAACAACTCAGAAACAACACACCAGGGGAAGGCTACTAGATGTGTGAATAAATGAAACCTAAGAGGAAAAGACTGAGGGGAGAACATGGCAGCTGCCTTCAAGTGTGTGAAGGATTGTCCCAAGGAAGAGAGATTAGCCTTGTTCCATGTGGCCCCAGAGGTCAGGGGCGGGAGCAGTGAGGGAAAGGGACAAGAGAGCCAGAGCTGGGCTAGATGTGAAGGAAAGTTCTCCAAACATGGGAGCTGTCCAAATGTAGAAAGGACTCCCTGGAGAGGCCCTCTCCCTTGGAAGTATCCAAGCAGGGACCAGATGACGGCTGGTAAGAGATATTGTAAAGGGGACCTTTCTTCAGGGATGTGTTGTTCTAGATGCCTCTGAGTCACTCCCACCTCAATGAGATGAATCCTGACCCAGACTAGGGGAGAGGGTGGAAGGCTAAACTTTCTAATCTATTCCATAAAGCTCGGTTTGCTTTGAACCCTCCCCAGGCTGGTAGCCACAAGCCAGGGCTAGAACACTTCACCATCTCTTACCTGAGAGACAAGATGGACACTGAGTTAAACAAGTGAACATGTTTTCTTCTCCAATCAAAGAAGAGAAGGGAATGAGAGGGGATTCTAGAGCCTCATTTAGCTCATATGAGAGCCCCCATCCAGTGGCAGCAGGAAGAGAGGAGGAATATGTAATCAGGGCCCATCTGTGGCTCCACGTTGCTGACCAAAGAAAGTTAAACTTTCTTTTCATTCAAGGCCCCCCACCACCTGGGGTTGTCTTACTTTTCCAGCTCAGTCTCACATCGCCCCCTCCATACACTGCATGCTCCAGACAAGTTGGACTCCTCTCAGACTCCTCTGGCATGTATTATACCTGTCTTCCTTCCTATGAATCCCTAGCCTTGGAATGCCCACCCTCACTCCCTCTCATCACCCACCAAATCTCTGGCCATCCTTGAAGATCATCTCTAAGGTTACCTCTTTAAGGAAGTCTTCTCTGATGTCCTTGTCAGTCATCACTTTTCACCAAGAACTCATGTCACTTTGTTTGTCTCCTGATGCATTTATCATATAATATTTTGTTTCACTGTTATTTGTGTTGGGGTCTCAACCACATCTAACTAAAACCTGGTGTTTGAGGGGAGATGAATTATGTGGTCAGCCAGTCAACCTACTCTGTGCCAGGCACTATGCTAAGTTCTGGGGATACAAAAACAGGTAGAAGACAAGGAGCTCACAATCAAATGGAGCCTAGACATGAAAACAATTATGTACAAACAAGCCAGAGACAGGGGATAACAGGAAATAACTAACAGAAAGAAGGCACTCAAGAGAGATTGGGAAATGCTTCCTGTAGGTGGCAGGACTTGAAGGAGACTGGGGAAGCTAGGAGGTGGAGATGAGGAGAAAGAGATTTCTACATATGGGGGACAGTTAGTAAAAATGTCAGAGCTTAGAGAGGGAGCATATTGTTCATGGCCAGTGTAATTGGATCACAGAGCATTAGGAGGAGGAGGGGAAAGACAGTATAAGAAGACTGGAAAGGTAGGAATGAGTGGGGTTATGAATATTTGATTCTGGTGGTGATAGGGAACTATTGGAATGTGGCTCAGAGGCCAAGTGTAAGTGAGCCTGCCCCATCACAGAGAGAAACTTAGGCAACAGCAGGAAAACACTGAGTCCTGTAAACCTTCGTAGGATTGTTGCATCAGTCTTTAAGGGATTTTACCTGGAAAGGCCCTTGGAACTCACCCAAGGTGATCAAAATACAGATAAGAAAACTGAGGTCCAAAGCGAAGAGGCATGGAGACAGTTAGGTAAACTTTATCTGTCTCGTAGAAACTAACACAAAGCACTGAGCACAAAAGGTGATCAATCAGTGTTGAAGAATGAATGAATGGATGAATGATGTAGCTCTCCTGGCCCAGAGAGCCAAGCAGGCTTAGGAGCTATGGACACAGGAACTACAGACAGTCGTGCCTGAGCTAAATTTCTCAAATCTACAAATCCAGTCTTAATCTCTTTCCTGCATCGCCAGTTTCTTGATGGATAATAGCTGCCCCTGGATGTTCTATAAGCATCTCAAACTCCCCATGTTACTGAGTTCATGTCATAGAAGAATCAGTTAAAGGAATGGGGTACATTTAACTTAGTGGCATTGAATGCCACCTTCAATTCCACACATAGCCAGCTAGGTGGTGCAATGGATAGAGCAGTGGGCTTGGAGTGAGAAAGACTTGAGTTCAAATCTGACCTTAGCCACGTCTTAGTTATCGGTATTATTAGTTTACAATGGCCCATAACTTTGTACCAAACATGTCCTCTGTCCATGGTGCTGGAGGAGTTACCATCACTATTGTTGGTTCCTAGAATTACAGACAGAGCTAAGAGGAAACCTAGAGGTTATGAGGGGAAGAAGTATAGGACTCAGAAGAGGGAAATCAGTATGTGCTTGAGGTAATCCTTGAAGGTTTACTGAAGGGAGCAGGATAGGTGCAAAGGAAGTACTTCTGAATCTGGAGTTAGGAGACCTGGGTTCATTTCCTGGATCTGTTGCTGATTGCCTGAGTGGCTTTAGATTAGTCACTGTCCTTATCTGGGCTTTGGTGTGCTCCTCTGTATATGAGGAGGTTCGAGTAAGTGATCTCCTCATATCACTTACTCTGGAATTTAGAGTAAAACCTCAAAGGTAAGAATAGGATATGGAGGCGTGGATGAGTAGAGTATATCTTTAAAGAAATACGTGATTGGAGTCAGAACATCATGAATGTGAATCCTACTTCAGAAACTTGACAGCTGTGTGATGCTGGGTAAGCCACTGAACCACTCTGAGCCTCAGTTTCTTTGTCTGTGAAATGGAAGTGACATTGGCATGGACTTTACAGGCCAATTTCAAGGTTAAAATGAAATGATGCCTTAGAGATGCCAGTTGTCAGGATGACTATGGGACAAAGGTGGGGGCAGGGTGTAAATGGGTGAGGCCCATTGGCTCCCCCAAGTATGATGATGATGAAGCATCGCAGCATCCTGGGAGAGGAGCCCTCCTCCCCCTTTTGCAACCAACAGAAAGCAGCTGCTTGCCTGCTCTAGCCTTCTAGGCAGTCAAAGAAAGAGGCCAACTGGGAGCCAGAGAGTGCGTGGGCTGCCACAGTCAGCAGGAAGCCCGTTCTGCACAGCAGCCTCTTTGCCGGCTAATTGGTCCCATCTAGACATGGAGCTTCACCTGCCGGCAAGGTCACTGGAAGAGAGGATCGTCCATTCCTGCCAGTACTGACTGGTCTGTCAACATTCTGGGGCTCCATCACTGGCTGAGTCAGGAATCAGGGCACAAGCCTCAAATGGGAGATAGGAAGGCTCGAGGGCAGGGGTTGGACCCTGGGCTGGGTATTGGAAGCCTGGACAATACTGTAGAAGACCCATGAGCCCAGACAGGCAAAGTTCTTCAAGGAGGAGGACCCTACCTGACAACACTGACATGTCAGTAGCAGGGGTGGAGGGGAGCAAGTGGCCAGCATGAATGTACTGAAACCTGGGGGAGTCAGGTTGAGTTGTGCAAATGGTCAGCTGTCAGGCCAACCCTACCTCCTTGTCTTCTAATCAAACACAATAGGCCATCCCACGCCTCCCCACCCTCCATCCTCCACCCAACCCCAGCTCGAATCTTTGCCTTAGCAACCACGTTTTCAGTAGAAGACAAGAGGATCACGTCATTTAAAGCTGGAATGTAAAAACAACATTCTCGTCAAGGCTGAGCAGCTTGACTATACAGACTATACAACTTGGATTTGATGGGAGTCACCAACTGTTTTCTGGTGAGGAGGCCTTGCCTCTACGTCCTCTAGATGCCATGGCACCATGGCACATCATTGGACCTGAAGACCAATGGGCACCACCATCTCCTCTGCAGCCGAATTTTCTTTGATGTATTGTCTCTTCTCATTAGAATATGAGTTTTGTGAGAGCAGAGTCTGAATCTATTTCCTATTGTATCACCAGCACTTGACATGGTGCTTGGCCCATAGCAAGTGCATAAAAAATGGTCTTTCATTCTTTCCATACATTATCTCCTTTGAGCCAGAGCAATGCAGATGCTACAGGGATTATTATTATTTCCCTTTTATAGATGAGAAAAGCAGAGCTTCACTTAAGTAACTTACCTCATTCCTACAGCAAGAATCAGAAGCAGAGCTGGAACCCAGGCCTTCCTGTCTCCAAATTTTAGAAAATCTATCCAATAGGAAGGCAATCGTCTAGTCCAAACTCTCAATGTACAGATAAGGATAATGAGGTCCAGGGAAACAGCTCCTGGAGCTTTTGCCCCTCTGGGGTCCCTGGTCCTACTCCCCTGCTATGATTCTTCTCCTTCCTCTCTGTCTAAAACCAATCAGTTGTAATCAAAAGAATTCCCATTAATCTAGTCCCTTCTTTTCACCATGACTCTATGTGGTAGGGAGTGCCAGTAATCTCTCCATTTTAGAGAGGAGAAAACTGAGGCTCAGAGAGTAACCCACTTAAGATCATAGAATTAGTAAATAGTAAGACCAGGTCTAGATACTAGTTTCTCTAACTCTAAGTCCAGTGTTATCCCACTACAGCATGTTTTTTTCCATGCTGCATCCCTAGAAAGGGCACCTGGAGGGGAGCACTGGGATGTGACCTGCCTGTATTTCTAGATGCCTGTTGGATAGATCTATCTGAATTTTCAGGCTAATTTTCTATACAGATTCACGACAACTGGATTTCCCCAGGCCTCCAGGCTTAAAACCTCAGTCATCTTTGTCTCCTTACTCTCCCACTGTTCCCCAAATCCAATCAGTTGCTAAATTCTGTTGATTCAACTTCTGGTCAGGATTGTTCCAATAGCTTTCTGAACTGGACTCTCTACCTCCAGGCTTTGCTCTCCCCTCACCTCCCATTAATCCATCCAACTATTAGTGCCACATTCACCTTCTTTTTCTCATCTTCACACACACACACACACACACACACACATGCATTTTTCTCCTGGTCCTGACTCCTGCCAGGGTCCTATGTTCCTCCTCTAGTCCTGGCCCAGTGACCCTTAGTGGTCAGTTGTCTCTCTCCAACTGTTACTGTGAGATCAGTGATCTCATACTTTGGAGTAAGAAGTAGAGAAGGGGAGATATTTTGGAATTCAAATTCTTATGGAAGTGAATATTGAAAACTGAAAAATAAATTATATGATAACAAAAAAGAAAAAAAGAAGTAGAAAAGGGAGCCACCACAAAGCAAGTATGTATTTCTCTACCTAGGAAAGAAAAGATTTGAATAATTTAGGGAAATCCTAGATATGTATTCAGTGAGTCTATGGCATAGCCTGGCACTGCCAGCACAGTGGGAGGGGAGTATAAGGTAGGAACCCTGATTTCATGCCTACAAGGATTGATTGAAGAGACTGGAAATGTCTAGCCTGGACAAGAAAAAGCTCAAGGTATACAAGGTAGCTGTCTTTAAGGCTGTGAAAGGCTATACATCAGAGGAGGAATGGGTCTTGTTCCACTTGGCTCCAAAATCAGAATTGTAGTTCGAGATCATACCAAAAGGGAATTTGGGCTTGATCGAAGGTAAAATTCTTGATAATTAAAGCTGTCCAAACAGTAGAGGGACCTCAAGAGATAGTGAATTCCCCTCTCATTGGAAGTCTTTAAGCAGAGACTGAACAATCACTTAGTTTTTTAAAAAATAATACTACCCCCAGTTACACGTAAAGACAATTTTTAACATTCATTTTTTAAAATTGAGTTCCAAATTTAACCTCCTTGCTCCCAGAGACAATAAATAATTTGATATGTCATCCATGTTCAATCATGCAGAGCATATCACCATATTAGTCATGTTGAAAAAAAAAAGATATAGACCCAAAGGAGGAAAAAAAACTATGAAAAAATACATAAAATTAAAAATAGTATGTTTTGATCTGCATTCACACTCCATCAGTTCTTTCACTGGAGGTGGATCATGTTTTTCAATATGAGTCCTTTGGAATTGTCTTGGATCATTGTATTATTAAGAACAGCTAAGTCATTCACAGTTAATCATCATACAGCATGCGTTGCTGTCACTGTGTACAATGTTCTCCTGGTTTTGCTCCCTTCACTTTGCATCAATTCATATTAGATTTTCAAGTTTTTTTCTGAAATCTGCCTGCTCATCATTTTTTATGGCAGAATTATATTCCCTTACATTCATTAATACAACTTGTTTAGTCATTCCCCAGTTGATAAGCATTCCTTCTATTTCCAATTACCAGCCACCACAAAAAGAGCTACTGTAAATATTTTTGTGCAAGTAGATCTCCCCGCACCTTTTTTAAAGTCTCTTTGCGATACAGACTTAGTATTGTAATTGCTGGGTCAAAGGGTATTCACAGCTTTACAGCCCTTTGGGCATAGTTCCAAATTTCTCTCCATAAAGGTTGGACCAGTTCACAACTCCACCAATAGTTCATTAGTGTCCCAATTTTCCCACATCCCCTCCAACATTTCTTTTCTGTCATATTAACCAATCTGATAGGGGTGAGGTGGTACCTTAGAATTTGAACTATCACTTGTTAAGGATGTGAAGAAGAGATTCCTGGTCAAGGATGAATTTCTTCCTTCCTTCGCTGAGATTCTGTAATTCTACAATATAAGGACAATTTTCCTAATTCAGTTCAATCCTATCTGATCCAAAGGATAGGCCCTCTCTAAATCACTCATCTGCGTTGTTGTTGTTGTATCTATACAATATATTATAGGTATCATACCTATAATTTAATTGATATTAGGGAAGTCCCTGTAAGGAAACTCTCTCCACTGAAGCAGATTTGCAGCCTTAAAAATCTGCCTAGAGAACTGAGAGGTTATGGGATTTGCTCAGGGACACACAGTCAGTAGGTGTCAGAGATGAGACTTGAACACAGATTTCCTGACTTGGAGCCTAACTCTTGATTAATCATTATACCACTGCAATTTTGTATATTATATATGTTTATGCTTATAGTGGGGAAACTAGGGGAGGATGGGTTCCTCCAGACTAATCAGTCAGAATTTAAGAGACAAATACAAGAGTTAATAAGGTGTTCAAATGTTAAACTAAATGGAAAAGTGTATCACTCCTTTCCCTTTCCAGCTCTCACTTTCTTTTGACCAAGGATTAAAGAAATTCCCCTAACTGAATTTGAGTTTGGCATTGGCTGGTGAAAGACTGGCCACATTTCCATGTGGCTTTTAAATAGCTAAACTTGACAGCTCTGTGAAATCCAATTCAGGAAATAGCTTTGTGGGATGTAACCCCTGGAGCCTTTACTCCAGTGTAACAGTGCAGAGGGAGAACTATTTCTCTCCTTCCCCCTCCCCATTTTGCTGTGGCCCAGGTGTCATGGTGTCTTGCAGTAAAGTGCTTCATCAGTCAGAGACACAGGAGTGAAAAAGAGTGAGACTCAGGGGCAGGAAGCAGTTTCAAAGGATGCTACCCCTTGGATGGATAGAAAAGAATCAACTATTGATTCAAGGGAGAAACCAGTACTGGCAGTTGAGAGTAGAGCTGTGGAGAGGAAGGGACCCAGGGAACCAAGCCCATCAACTTTTGCACTAGAGATTGATGAGACTGGATCAGCTCAAGGGTACCATGAGAAGAGAAAGAAAACCGGGGTCCTGGAATGCCAAAGATATGACTGGCCACATATGTTTTACTACCAATATATTCTGCATTTGGGCTCACTGTCCCACAGGCATTGTGCATATTTGTGAGAAAGTGTGCCCTAGTTTTATGTGGAGGATATTTTGTAGCTAGCACTCTTACTATATTACATTAGAAAATGTCTTTGCAGTGAGATAATTGTGTCTCCTGACTGACTATTAAGTGCAGTGGTGGGGTAATACTTTTGATATTTGTGAGTAATACTTTTAAGAGCTAGAATCCACCAAGCACCTTTGAACCTAGTAAGAGTTACACCTTGGGGAACTGACCTGAAAACTTGTGAGCACCAAAGTGCGAAGGCTGGCCCAGAGAGGGTGCTGAATGTTTAATACCCGTTTATGGAATTGAAACAAAGTCTCTTCCTTCTGAAAGAATGCGAACTCCATGAGGTCAGTGACAATGTCTTAGCTGAACTTTGTTTCTCCCTCTGTTCCCAGTGCAGGGGGCCTGTACACCACAGGCTTGCTAAATTGAATCCAATAACAAATTGAATTCAGCAAATATTTTCTAAGAATATACAGTGAGCAAGGCATTATATTCAGTGCTATTTAGGGGCTACAAAGCTCTCTGTCCCTCACCCCTGAATACCTATTCCTACCCTCAAGGAACTTACAGCCTCTTGGAATTAAACTGTAAGTTAAATTGTGGATTAGTGATCATAGTGGAAGGAATTCTGGATCAGGACCAGAAGACTAGCTCTGGAACTCCTTCCCTTCACTTGCTATGTGAACTAAGTCCTTTTCCCTCATTGGACCTCAGTTTCCTCATCTGTACACAGAGAGTTTCCATGCTCAGTCAGTCCTGCATGAGCAGCCATATAGCACAATTGACAATTGTGAGATTCCTTTGACAAAGTTATATTCTATTAACAAGGTCAGAATGTAGAATGTAAGATCCATGAAAGCAGAGGATATGTTCACTTTTGTTTTTGTATGTCTAGAACGTAGCAGTGTCTGGTGTACAGACGGTGTTCAAAAATGCTTTTCTTTAAAAAAAGCTTGAATTGACAAGGAGGAGGCCCTGACTAACTTCTTGTGTAGCCTTCAAGGATCATGAGGATTCATGCTCTCTTTGATATCACATCTGAATATAACTGACTTGGATCATGGTTAGCCATATGCCTGAACTGTGCCCTTAGATTTGACCTTTAAAAGAGGAACTAGAGATCAGAAGAGAGACAGGCAAACCCGAGCTGAAATTGCCAAAGAACAGGATAGGCAAACACAGACTCTTTCCTTGATTAGAAGTCTGTGTAGGTATGTGACTGTTCAATTTCTTTAGGAAACCTTGTGTATCAGGGAAACACTTAACCCCAGAAAAGGAGGCAATGAGATGATAGCAGCTGGACAAGAGATAGTGATTTGTGGTGGGGGAGGGGGGTGAGGAATCCCTGCACCAAGCCTGTTGGACCAGACAGAGCCAGGATGTAGGAAAACAAACTTAGACTTTAACCTTCCCTGGTATTGTGAGTTATGTGGACTGTACAGGTCTAGGGAAAGGGAATTGACTCCTTAGTGGCACCAAACACTTTCCCATTTTGAAGGAGAGTCTCAACCCAGGGTAGTCTGGAGAACCACATAGGTAAATGAGGAATCTGAGAACCTTAGAAAGAAGATTCTAGCAGCCAAGAGTCTTTTTGCCTTGTGCCAGTAAGCACATGAAATGAAGAGCTGACCTTGTTAATGTCTAAGTCTCTTCCAGTTCTGAGACCTCTTACTGGTTCATACAAAACTCACAAAACTCAACTGCTCCAAGTCTACCATGGGGAGGGTCCCTAATGAGTTCTCTTCCTCTCTTTCCTTCTCCTCCCTCCTTTCATTTTCCTTTGTGGGCAGGGGTGGGGTGGAGTGAGTGGAAGTTATTCTGTTTCTGGGATTATGGAAAAATCGCATTTTTTTCTGTTTGTCTCATATATCCTCCTTTCCTCCCTTAGCTAAGGATTCTCAGAGCAGATGTTGAACAGGATCAGAGAACAGGAGGAAAGAGATTTTAGAGAATTATCCCTTGGGAGATTCCCTCATAGGAAAGTAGAGTTTCTGGGATTCTTCTGATCCTAGACTTTCCCACTTTTCTAGTAAAGAGTAGAAGCATCATTCTATTAATCAATTAAAAGTATTTATTAAGTTCTTATAGCACTAATAGCAGACACAGTAAGTGCTAGGTAGGGCACTGGACTTGGAGTCAAAAAGAGCTGGTTTACATCCTCCCTTACATATGTACTGGTTGGGTGACTCTGAGCAAGTCACTCTCTTGGATCTTCAGTTTCCTTATCTATAAAATGAGGGGGTTGTACTCAGTATCCAAGATCATTTCTAGCTTTAAATCTATGATCCCATAATCCTATTCTCCTAAGCCATAGGCATGATCCATCACTCTTCTACTCAATAAACTCCAGTGGCTCCCTATTATCTGCAGATCCAAGTATATAAACTCCTTTGTTTGGCATTTAAAGCTCTTCACAACCTAACCCCTTTCTACCTTTCTAGTCTCCTCTGTGATTCCTCTCCACTCACTCTATGATCCCGTCATACTGGCCTGCTCTTCAGCATCTCCCACCTCTCAGCCTTTACACTAGCTTTTCCTCTGACTAAAATAAACTACTCCTCACCTTTACATCTTAGAACAACTAGTTTCCTTCAAGGCTCATCTCCAATACTATTTTATACACGAGGAGGACTTTCCTGATTCTCCCTTCCCAGCAACTGTAGGTGCTCTCCTTCCCCAAACCACTTTGTATTTATTTTGAATTTGCCAGGACAGGAGTGGATAGAGTAAATCAATCAAATTACTCCGTCCCACTCGAAGTAAGTAATAAGATGCCTTGATACCTTAAGGAAGTGAAAATAAGTCAAAAATCAGACAATCAATCCAAGATTTTAGATTACAAGTAACAATTCCCTGGATAAACTGGATTGGCTGAGGAGACTTAGTCATATCCTGCAGGTTGTCTCTAGAAGACTAGGACAGCCCTGTGCTACATTTCTCGTCTACTTACATCTTACTCTCTGAAAGGCACTCTTAGATCCAGTGACACTGGCCCAACTTTTCCTTGAAAAAGACACTCTATCTCTCAGCTCCAGGGTCTCCCTCCTCCTCTCTGACTACTAACCTCCCAGGCTTCTTTTAAATCAAAGCTAAAATGTCACCTTTTACAGGAAGCCTTCCCTACCTCCTCTTAATTCCAGTGCTTTCCCGCTTTTAATTATTTCCTATTTATCCTGTATATCACTTGCTTTGTATATATTTGTTTGCATGTTGTCTTCTCCATTATATTGTAAGCTCCAAGAGGGCAGGAACTATCTTTTGCATCTCATAGGCACTATAAATAAATGTTTATTGTTAATTGATTTCTAAAATCTACTCAAAGATGACTAATATGATTCTCAACTGATAAACATACTGGGGGAAACACACTGGTGGGGGCTCATGAACTACATAGCATTGGAAAAAATCCTTCTGTCTAGCTTCTCTAGGTTACAGCTAGAGTTCTGAAGGTTTGTAATAGTCAGGCTCTGGGGACCATCAGAAGGAGCAGAAACTGGAATAAATGCCTCAGAGCATGATATATACGTACCCTGTCTATACTTATATGTGTACATGTTTTCTCTCCTACTGGTGTGCCAGGGGGCAAGAACTGTTTACCAGAGCTTAGCACCTTGTCTGCTACACAGTATCATAAATGCTTATTGATTGATGGATGGATTAGTAATCTATTAAGATCTGGAGAAGCAGGATGATACAGTGGAGAAAGCAATGGCCTGGCAGCTACTACACCTGGGCTTGAGTTCCAGCTCTCCCATCAACTAGTTCTTCATGTGCCCTAGGGCAAGTCACTCCTCTTTGGGTCTCAGTTTTCTTACTTGTAAAGTGAGTAAGGGGTGGGGTTAGACTCAAGAGTCTCTAAAGGCCTTTCCACTTCCAAGTTTTAATTCTGTGACCCTGGAAGGGTCAGAACGAAGGAGAAGAACTTTCCCTTCCCTGGAGGGGAGAGTCAGACTGGGTTCCCTAAAAAAGAAGAGGTGGCGGAGGAAAAGGGGGCATTTGTGCTTAAACAGAGAATATCACACTTCTAGGCTTTGAAGTTATCTCATTTGATGCTCACAACAACCTTCTAAAGCAGGTTCTATTTTACGGATAAGGAGACTGAGGCACAAAATATGACATGACTTACTAACACTCACAGAAGAAGTGAGGGTCAGAAGTGGGGATTGAACCCAGGTCTTCCAAACTCCAAGATCAGTGTGCTGTCCACACCCCATTGCCCCCCAATTTGGTTGTAGATTTCAGGAGACTCTTCTGTCTGAGGTGGGGAAAGTCTTCTGTTCCAATTTGAACTTACCTTGAGCTTGGTCTGCCATGGCTGAACTGTTGTCCAATTGTGTCCCCTTTAATCAAATGAAGACTATTTGTGAGACCTGGGAGAGAAGTCTGGGGGCACCCTGAGAGCTTGTAAGGCCCCCACCAGACAGCTTTGGAGATAGAGCTGTCTGATCCTAGATACTAGGGCTCAGGGTTATAGGGGTGAGGAAGCCCCCAGCCACAGGTGGGAGCCTAGCTGGTGGCACAGTGGTCTCTCTGCTGTTAAATAAAAATTTCTTCTCTCCCTTTATCCTCATCTTCCCTCTCTAATTCAAGCTAACTCTGTCTTCTCTCCCCTTTCTCCTTCCTCTTTTTATTTTTCTTCTGTTCTCTCTCCCTTCCCTCCTCCCCAACATGTTGACTCAAAAAATAGGATAAAGTCTCTGTAAGTGATCAAAGAGCATAAATCAGCAGTTCTCCAAAGAAGGATTACAAAATCTTACAGACCATCTGAAAAAAATGCTCCAAATCACTAATAATAAAAAGAAATGTAAATGAACACAACCCCAAGGTATCACCTCACACCCAGAAAATTGGCAAAGATGATAAAAGACAGAAATAGTCAGTGTTGGAGGGGCTGTGGGAAGGCAGGCATGCTGATCCATTGCTGGGGGAGCTGTGAAATTGATCTCACTGGTCCTGGAAAACAATCTGAAATTGTTGTTTGCCAGAAAAGTGACTAAGATGTCCATATTCTTTAAATCAGAGATCCCACTGTGCCCAAAGACAGAAAGGAAGGTCCCATGTATTCCAACAAATTCGTAATTGCATTTTTATGGCAGCAAAGATCTGGAAGCAAAGTGGGTGGTCATCAATTGGGGAATGGCTGAGCCAATTGTGCTATGTAATGATATAATTGTATGGTAAAAAATAAGGGATATAAGGAGTTCAGAGGAACCTGGGGAGACTTTTATAAACAGATGCAGAGAAAATTAAACAGAACCAGAGAAACAATCTACAGTGATTTTTGATGATGCAAAATGAGAGTAAAAGGTAGCTGAACTCAGATTAAATACAATGACCATTACTGAGTTCAGAAGACAAGTCAAGTCAAGTCACTGAGCATTTATGAAGTGCCTACTATGTGTTAAGCACTTTAGAAACATGCCCTCCCCCTCTCAGTAGAGGTGGGGAATTACAGGTGGGAAATGTTGCATTGCACATAGTATCAGACGTCATCATTGTGTTACAGTTCTTTGTTACAAGGAAACGCTCAGTATTGAGTGTGTGTGTGTGTGGGGGGGGGGGGTGTCAATAAATAGCTGTTGTGGAAAAACAGGCATCCATAAAACTTTTCACACAAAAATACCTTGATAGACCCTAGAATGATTTGGTTCAGTCATTTCAGTTGTATCCGACTCTTCATGACCCCATTTGGGGTTTTCTTGGCAGAGGTATTGGTGTGGTTTGCCATTTCCTTCTCCAGATCATTTTGCAGATGAGGAAACTGAGGCAAGCGTGAAGTGACTTGCCCAGGGTCACACAGCTAGGAAGTGTCTGAGGCTAGATTTGAACTAGGGAAAATGTGTCTTCCTGACTCCAGGCCTGGAGCTCTATGCCCTCTGGTGCCACCTTGTTAGCTGCCTCCAGACTAGAATGATGGAAAATGTTTGGTCCAATTCTGTGATTTTCTTGGTATACCTAGTAAAAACACTCCTTTTACCAATGAGAATAGCCAACCATTCTGCATGTAACAGTCTTGAAGAGTCACTTAGAGAGCACTGAGGGGTTAAATCATTTACTCGGGATCATGTAGCCAGTTTGTATCTGAGGTGGGACTCTCAACTCTTTCTGACTCTGTGGCCAGCTCTGTGGTCAACACTATCCACTGCACTACAAAGCCTTTGAGACACAAGGAGAATAAATGTAAAGTTCTAAACTATAGGATTGAGTAGACACAACTGGAGAGTAGATTTAGAGAGCCTTAGAATCTCCCATCTAAAAAGCATCTACTCCTAGCTGTCTTTGAACAAAAATTCTCTCTACAGTATCTCTGACTAGTACACTTTGAACTTCATTTTAAAACTTCTAGTAAATTGAAGTCAGGAGACCTGGATTCAAATTCAAGCTTTGCCTCTTAGGACTCTGGAGTCAAGACCATACAACCTCTAAGGTTTCTCCCAGCTCCAAATATATGATGTCAGGACTCCAGCATCCAAAGAGGCCAAGCTGACACTTGGTCCAATCCATATGTGAAAAAGAAGTAAGTCTATGATATGACCAACAAGTGACCATTTAACTCTGGAAAGGGAAACGTAGTATGTGCCAAACCACTGCATTGCATTTTTGGCTAGCCTCAATTGTTAGGAAATTTTCCTGATGTCAGTTCCAAATATTCTTCTTTGCAATTCCTGTCCATTGCTCCTTGCAAAAATGTTGACCAGTGAAGATCCTTGGAGCATTCCTCTAGAGACTTCCTGCCAAGTTGGCAATGAGTCGTCCTTTGGGTACAACCATTAGCCCAGTTCTGAGTATATCCACCATCTAGCCTACATCTCTTCATTTTCCCTATAACCTGGGAAATTTTATCAAATATTTTGCTAAAATCTTGGCAAAGCTCATGTCAGAGTGGCTTAATGGGTCTACTGGGGCCATTTGAGAGAGTGTGTGCCCAGAGCCCCTTTGGATACTTCTGAAGACTCCAAGGATGTGGTAAATTCAGCTCTTGGGTCTTTGGAGATGGAAAATGCATTGCCTTCTTCTAGCCATGAGGCAGTCCGGGGCTGAAAGCAGGCCCTAAGGGCTCCTCTGGTCATCTTGCTGCCTAGTGATAACAGCAGGGAGGGTGGGGTGAGTAGTTTCAGTCAGTCCCACAAGCATTTACTGTCTGCTACGTGCCAGCACTGTGCCAAGCTTTGGGGATTTAAAGACAGATAATCTCCATTGTCAAGGAGTTCAGAGTCGAAGGCAGTGAAGAGGAGACAGCTCCAGGCTTTCATTCTTAGCTGTAACTCTCCGGGTGGCATCATGCAACCCCAGTAAGGGATGGGCAAAGTTGGGTCTTTCTCTACTCAGGTATCATGGTAGACCAGCTGCTGCTTCCCATGTGGAATGAGGACTCAACCTGATTTCAGCTGAAGGAGCACCCCAAGGTAGAAGTGTCTAGGAGCAGAGACAACTTTGAGATCCTCAAAGGTCACATCCAGAGTTGGAGCTGAGTGGATGCCAGTCAATGATTCCAATACTCTTGGAAAAGATGGTTGCCAGCAGGAAGATGCCCAGCCCAAGGCTGATGGTTTCACCAGATGAGCTGCAAGGACAGAACTGAGCCAAGGTGAAATGGAAAAGGCCTAATTAGCAATTTTGCAGACTGTTTTGTGCTCTGGTGAGGTTTGAGTGTTTGCCTCCCTGCAGATTACAATAGTAGCGAGGCATTGTTATTGTATCTTATTCTGTTAATGTGTGTCTGTGAGCTCTTTGTGCTTAGCCTGTCCTATGTATTTAGGAATAAATTACCTATCTCTCCCATACCTGATTCTTCCTGAGCATGGACTACTTTTTTCTATGCATTCTTTCTGACTTGTGAGCAGTAACCTACACTATAAATCAATCATGCTTGGGTTATTGAGCCAGGTTATTGAGGACAGAGAGCCCGGACCCCTCTCATTAAAGTCAGGCTCCCCCAGGATTGTACCTGGTTCAAACCGCCTGTCTGAGTCACCGTAGAGGAAAGGGGAGTGGTCTAGCCTTTGTGGGTCTAGCTGGGGTGGCTCAGTGCTGGGGATAGCTCCAGCAATCCCTGGATTTGCTGGTTTATTAAGCTTCTCAGAAAAGGAAACAAGGTCAGTCCGGCACGACCTCTTCAGCTGAAGCAGAGCTGGCTCTCTGTGATCACAGCTTTCTTCTCGAGCTGTTCACATCTCTTTAATAATACATCCTAGAAGTGTGCCACGGATTGAAGTCAAGGTCACTGGCCTGCAGTTAGCTGATTCCATTCTCTTCCTTTTCTTGGAAATCGGGACATTTGCCCTCCTCCCATCCTGTCGTGTCTCTCCTGCTGCCTAGAACCTTTCAGGTTTCACTAACGGCGGCTCATGAATTCATCCCCTGTCCTCTCTGTCCCTGAGGATATTGTGTATCTGGGCCAGGCCATCCTCTGACCTTACAAACTTGCTTATTTGGGTTTTGGATAGCTCTGATCTGGGCTGCTTTTTCTTTATGTGGAACTAAGGGAAGGTGGCACGAGGCAAGTCCCCCAAAGCTCCCTTGTGGTTCCTTGTTCTGCTCTCCCCCAACACCTGCTTCTCCCAGGACTTGGACTCAGGTCTCTCCTTCACACTTGTTCATCTCCGTTCTGTTTTAACTATGTGGTTTTCTTTCATCCCCTTAGTATAAAAGGTGGGATGCTGACCTTGGCATCAGAAAGATCTGAATTCAAATTCTGACAAGCCTCAATTTTCTCACATGCAAAATGGAGATGCTGAACTATTGGCAGTATCCATCATATGAAGTTATTTCAGGCATCCACTGTCAGAAAGAGGATTCTGTTATTACCATGAAGTCCCCTGAAACCAGGACATGAATCATCTCTCTGCCTACATCCCCTGCACCAAGCACACAGTAGGGCCTTAATAAAACATTTGTGAATTGAATTGGAAGCTATGCTACCAGATGTATCTTCATGGGAGTAGATGCTTAATAAATGTTTATTTACTAACGGACAGTTTCATTACACTCATCATGGATGTTTGAAGCGCTCATGTATGGAAAGGCTAGTGAGGTCAGGAGGCAGGGACATGGAGGAGAAAGGAAGCTGGATCAGATATGAGGCCAAGTAGAAGGAAGGGGCAGAGAAGACCACCCCCAAGGAGTCAGCCAGTCTGCAGGGGAACCCTCAATCAGGGGCACAGTTTAAACACACAAGAAAGCCAAGCAGTGCCAGGTAGAAGAGACACCTTGTCAAAAGGCCCTGGATGGCACCTAGGGTGGGTGTCCACCCACAGAGGATGGATGGCATCTGTGACTTGACATAGCCAAAGGGCAGGCTGGGAGAGCTCAAGTTAGCTATGTTCCTGCTTGCCCCTACAGGCAGATGCAGGGCCAGTCGTTGGGGAAGGAACCCCTCCCAACCTCCCACTCCTTCCAGTGTTTCTAGCCATGCTGGCCTCTGCTGCAGCCTCTGTCAGGTTCTAGGTGCTGGCCCAGGTGGGTGCTGAGCTGGACTCTGGGGTTGGGGGTCTGAGACCTGGGCTTAGCTCTGGACAGACCTGGTCGCAAGACTCTGAGCTGGGAGACTCCAAAAAACCACAGCACTAAAACCCAGAGAAAACCTAACTGTTCGGCTGTTAAAACAATTTATTTTTCCCTCCCAGAAAGTAACAGCTGTTTATATTCTGCTTGTAAGAACAGCTCCCTCCGGTTATGAATTCCAGCGGCTTCGGCCCAGTTTTCTCCATTGCAAGGGGAAAAATACCAGCGGGCCGTAAAACCAGAAATAATTCTTTTGCTCTGACGGTGGATCCAGGCTGTATGTTGTTTGATGACAACCATGGGGCACTGGCATTTGGCAAACTAAGCTCCCACTCCCCCCAAGCTTTATCACTTACTAGGCCTGGGCTGTGTCCAAGGTTGTGGGAGGCAGGGTGGGGAGGGGGCATGAGGGCCCTCAGGCACGGCAGAAAGGAAGGGAGGGTGGTCACTGGGACAGGGATTGGGGGGAGTTTGCCTGGATGCCTGAGCTGGCCTGGGTCATAGAGACAGACAGACAGAGACCAACGGACAGAGAGAAGGGGGGGGAGAGAAACAGAGACAGAGAGACAGAGACAGAGAGAGAGGATAAACAGAGAGAGAAAGATGGGAGGAGAGAGAGATGGGAGGAGAGACAAAAAGCAGACTGACAGAGAGATGGAAAGAGGAGGGAGAGGGAAAGAAGAGACAGACAGAGACAGAGACACAGAGAGATGGGAGAAAGAAAGAGAGAGAGAGGCAGAAAGATGAAAGGTGCCGTTCAGTCCAGCACAGACATTGGATAGAGATCAGGAAGTAGGAAGGTTCTCTGAAGGTCTGACAAAGAAGTCATGGGACAGCTGAGCTTAGAACTCAGAACAGGTCAGCAGGCTGGGCTGGACTTGGATGTGGCTGAGGGATTCGAAGGCTTTGATTGTCTCAGATAAAGTGTTATCTCCATTTTTACAGATGGGGAAACTGAGGCTTGGCAAGATTTAGGGGTCTTGCCCAGGGTCAATGGCAGGGCTAGGACTCCAGTCCACATCTCCTGGCACTGTGAACTCCAGTCACACTGGCTCCCCTTCTGTAGATCTTCTGGAAGGGTCCTGTTTGACAGAGGCCAGACAGATAGATGTCTGGGTTCAGAATTCCAGCTTCTCAGAGCAAGAATCATCTCAACATCCCCACAAGCCCTAGCTTGGAGGCCCCCAGAAATAGGGAGCTCACTATCTCCAGTGGCAGTCCTTACATCCACCAGCAAGAGCCTCTGTGGCCTCCTGTTCCATTCACTCACTCTAGGGCCTGGCCCTCTTGGCATGAGAAAGCCCCTCCCAACCTCTCTGTACCATCTCTCCGGCTCTGTTAGGAGCCCATGAACTCAAGCTCTGGCCAACCCAGGGCCTCACATCCCTCCCTCCAGCCCAGCCTGCCTCCTCCCAGTAATCCTTCAGATGAGGGAAGAAATCCACACCAGCCTTTTCCTGTCTAGGCTAACTCCAGCTTCCCATCTTCTCTCCGGGCCTGCCCCTCTCATCACCGTGTAGCCTCCCACATGAAGCCTGAACCACTCTCCCTCCTGCTCCCCCTTCTTGCCTTCTTCTTTTAAGACTCAGCTCAGCTGCCTCTTCCAGGAAGTCTTCCTGGACCACCTCACCCCAGGGCTCAGAGTTGCCTCCCTCCTCACACTTGATGGAAAACAAGTTCCTTAAGGATAGGGCCTGTTTCCTTCTTGTCTTTGCATCCCTAGCACCCAGCTTAGGGCCTGGCTTGCAGTAGGTGCTTAATAAATGCCCATCATATGTGCTGCATCACTTAGTCAATGAGCATTTATTTTAAGTTCTTAGATTTCTTGACCCTATGACGAGTGTCTGTCCCTCACTTAAGGCCCAACTTCAGGACCTCTGCATCCTTTATAAAGAACAAGGAGAGTCAAGGCTTCGACTTGGGGGACAGTGGCACAAGGACTGGCCCCAAGGGAACTCTGCCTCCTTGGCTGGCCCTACCTGGTGGGTGTGCACACAGTGACAAGTGGAGAGGGCTGTTCAGTCCTGTAGACATTGGATGGACGCCAGGAAGTAGAAAGAGGTTCTCTGAAGTCATGGGACAACTGAAACTAGAATCCAGAACAGGTCAGCAAGCCAGCCTGGACTTGGGTGTGGCTGAGGAACCAGGAGGCTTTGAGCCCTCTGGGAAGGGCTCCCCAAAAGGAACCAACAGCTGGGCTTTCTGTGACTGAGGATATTAACATTCTCTGCACTCAACACTAGTCCAGGCACATAGTAGAGCAGGTTTATCGGTTGCTCTGTTTTAAGGTAATTCCTAGCTCAGATGCTCTCTGTTCTAATGCCTCCTCCTGCCCCTGATATTTCTTGTTCTGAGGCCCCTCCCGGCCCTGACATCCCCTGTTCTCAGGCCCCTCCCAGTCCTGACATACCCTGTTCTAAGGTCCTTCCCCAGACCTGACATTCCATGATTCCTTTACTTGAGCCCTTTGGAGCCAATTGCAGAGGCCTCTCTGGCAGGTGGGAGAGTGTGGTAGGCTTGGCTGGGGGATGGAGAGGCCTGGAGCACAGAGCAGCAAGTGAGAGAAGCCCAGGCAGGAGCCTGGAGGCTGAACCTTCTAGGCAGGCAGACCTGAAGCGGGGAGAAGTAAAAGAACGGCCCTTGGAACGGCTTTGGACAGATTTTATATTTAATTTGCCTTCAAAGCCAAATGTGATTTCTCTTGTTTTCTGTCACCTTTCAGTTTCAAGTCTTGCTTTTTCCCCATACTCATTCTCCTCCCCACCCTCTCTCCTTCATAACCTGGATCCTGGTTGTAAGAAGGAGGCCTAAGAGTACCAGGGGCTTCAGAGAGGCTGACTTGTCAGATGGGCAGGAGCCTGGGGACAGAGCCCTCAGGGGATGCTGATTTGGTGGGTAGGTGGAGTTCTGGGGACACAGACCTCAGCGGGGCTGGCTGGCAGTGGGGAAGAAGCAGTTCTGGATCCTCGGATAGATACTCAAGAGCCCTTCCCTGGAGCTCTTATCCAGGTGGCTGGGGACCTGCCTGTCCTAATCAGGCCACTTCTAGACTTTTCAGTTCAGTTCTGGGCACCATGCTTGGGGAAGGATTTTGATTAGCTTGGAAGCATTTAGGACCCAACAGGGTCAACATGGTGGCAAGAGGGCCTGAGCCCAGGCCACTTGAGGATCAGTCAAAGGAATCAAGGAATTATGGGATTTGGAGAAAAGAGGGGACCCAAGACAGTAATCTTCAACCCCTGACAAAGGCAGTAGAGGGGAGCAGGATTAGCTTGGCTCAGCCCAGCCCCAGAGGGCAGGACAAGGAGCAGGCATGGAGAGAAGTTGTAGTAACACAGAATTCATCTTGATGGAAGGAACAGCTTCTTAACAGTGGAGCCGTCTAACAGTGGCTGCCTAATATCTATTAAGGGCTGACTACGTTCAAGGTCCCATTCCTGGAGCTGGGATGGCTGCTTGTCCTGGTTCTTGGGAAGACTTTTAGGATCCAGATCTGGAGTCCAGCGGGAGAGAGGTTCTGCAGGGGGAGTTTCTCATCCCCACTCCCATTCTCTGAACCCCAAGTGTGACCATCATGGACTTTTCAGGGATTCTGACACTCCATGAGAATTTGTGGCCACATGCACCAGTGTGAAGAAATGCTGGGGAGAAGAATGCAGGCATTGAATTGGATCTTCCCCCTTCTCATGGAACCATCAGCTTGCTTGGGGCTGTGCCTCATAGAAGCCTTCCTAGATCCCCTCAGATTCTGGTGCCTTCATCCATTGGTGCCTTCATCCATTAGTGTAACTATACTTACGCATGCATACCTATGAACAGAAATGTTGTTCAGTTTTTTCAGTCTGTCCAACTCTTCATGACCCCGTTGTAGGGTTTTCTTGGCAGAGATACTGGAGTGGTCTGCCATTTCCCTCTCCAGCTCATTTTACAGATGAGGAAACTGAGGCAAACAGATGCTGTAACTTGCCCAGGGTCACAGAGCTAAGTGTCTGAAACCGGATTTGAACTCATGAAGAGTCTTAGCCGAGTTCCAAGCCCAGTGCTCTATCCACTGTGCTACCTAGCTGCCATTTACACAAGTTGTGTATTATAAATACAAATAGTACTATACACAATACATGTATATGGTGTAGTATATAGTACATATGTGTGTGTACTATACAACGTTCACTCATCTTTGTGCATTGCATATTGTAGCCAGTGGGATGTGGTTTGTCGTTCGTTCTCACATCCCAAGGAATCCCTGGCCTGAGTCACGGAGGTAGGCTGTAAGCTCCTCAGGGGTAGGAGCTATTTGTTTCGGGGGCTCTTGGTCTCTGTTCTCCTTTAGGCTTGCCCAGGGTGAGTTTATAGGTTAACAAATCAAAAGCTAGCAGGAATCTCAAAGGGCACTGAATCCAATCCCCTCCTTTCACAGGTCTGGGATGTGGGTGGGCATGGGGGAGTGGGCTGGTAGGTAAATTAATGGAACAGATTCAGTGGGATGGCAGCCCCCTGGTCTGCATGCATGGCTCTGGACCACATTGTTCCCTTGCAGGCACTGACACCTTCCTTCGAGCTGCTCACACGTACAGAGTGGGGATGTTCAGAAAGCTGAGAAAACGTTCTTGGGGCTGTACAGCAGCCAAATCATCTTGGCTGCTCCTTCGTGCCTAGGAAGCTGTCAATCCACGTTTCCACAGTTTCCAGGGAACATTCTTTTCAAGGAGGCGGTGGTAAGAGTAAGGGAATGAGGGGGCCCACATGGTCTGAGGGAGGACTCAGGTCAGGATCTAGCCAAACTGAATGGTCCATCAGGCTGGGGGATACAGAGTCTGTCCTTGGAATCCAGAAGACCCAAGTTCAAATTTGGTCTCAGATATGTCCTGGACAAGTTACTTATCTCCTGTCAGACTCAGTTCCCTCATCTGTAAAATAGAGATGAGAGCAGCAACCACCTCCCACAGCTGCTGTGAAGATCCAACGAGATAACACATGGAAGAATGTGACAAAATTTTATTAAAGCACTCTATAAATTCTAGCTGTTATTACTATTTGATCAGCAAATGTAAGTGATAATAATGAGCTACTTTATGCCAAAGAAGGCAGTATTCCAAGGTGCACTGGAAAGAATGCTGGACTTGGGGTCAGGGAGCTGGGTTCAATCTCTGGCTCTGCCACTTACTTCTTGGGTGACCTCCGTCAAGTCACTTCAGCTTCCTGGGCCTCAGTTTCCTCAGCTGTAAAAGGAGAGTTGGACTCCTCTCCTCTGAGGTCCCTTTCAGCTCAGGGGCTATGATAATTTAGGATTCTGTGACTCAAAACATAAAGAAGGGAGACCTGAACGACCATTTAGATTAGAATTCAAGAAAGAAAAGAATCTTCACTATGGCCAGAGTACATGGAGTCATTGGACTGAGATTGAGCTGACAATTAGAACCTCCTCCAGAGGACTAGTCTTCCTTCTCTGCATGGTAGCTGTCATTGGTGGACCCTCGAAAGTCTGTACGCCTTGCAGACTGAAACTACTCCCTTGTCCTGCCAACCTCCTCCTGAGTGGAAGGCACATGAAGCCGGGAATAGAACAGCCCCAAACCACTGTTCCCCTGGAGAGAGAGGATGTAATACAAACCCCATCTCTCTCTCTCTCTCTCTCTCTCTCTCTCTCTCTCTCTCTCTCTCTCTCTCTCTCTCTCTCTCTCTCTCACACACACACACACACACACACACACACACACACACACACACACACACACACACACACACACACACACCCCAGGCACTCTATAGTCCTGCCAAACTGACCTTTTCTCTTTTCTTTGAATTCCTCTTCCACCTCCACACTTTTCCTTTGGCCATTCCCCTTGGCAGGTATGCCCTCCCTCCTCACCTCCACCTTATAAAGCCATTATTTTCCTTCAGGATCCAGCTCAAGCTTTGCCTTCAGCATGGAGCCTCTCTTGATCCCTTCAGCTGCTAGTTCCCTTCCTAACCCACCTAGTCTATATTCTTTCTGCATTCCACCTTCAGTTAACAACAGAAGACCCAGGAATCTCAATACAGTCAATTAATCAATCAAATGTGTAAACTAGGTCAGAATAAGCCTTTACTCCATTTGAGTGGACTCAGGGGTTTTGATAATTGATTGAAGGCAGGCAGCAGCATGTTGCACTTCCATAGACTGTCAAGCTCACTTCAGCCCTGGAACCCCTCCCCTGATTGGAGGGTGGAGAGTAGAGAGCTCCTCCCAGAACACCCAGTTAAGGAAGGCTCTTCCTTTCCCACCTGGCTGCACTACTCTGGATGTCTCCATTGAGGCAGGGGCCTTTTCTATATTCTAATTCCCTTTTAGACTGGGAGCTTCTTGAGGGCAGGAACTATCTTTTGCTCTTTGTATCCACAATACTTAGCACAATGCCTGGTATGTAAGAGGCAAGTAATAAATGGTCTTTGAACTGACCAGTTGACCTATGTATAAAGATAGCAGTAAGCCCAGTGGTGAGCTCAGTCAAGGGGTGGGCCAGCCAAGGGGCAGGACACCTTCATGTCAGACGCATTAGAGCATTCCAGCTAAGAGGAAATCACTCCCGGGGAATGGAGGACAGAGACTGTGTCGTTGACTAGCAGGAGTCAATGCAAGAGCAGAAGATCCCCATTGGGGGGAAAACATGACAACTATGTACACTGACAAACACAAGAGATAACCACCTAAGGGGAAAAGCACCTTCAAGGAGCATGATGGGAGAATGCTTACAGCCTCAAGAAAGGGCTTCCAGGAACCAAAACTTGTGATCACACGTGTTCTCCAGGCCATCATACTCTAAGACCATGCTTCTTCTGGACCTCGTGTGTATCTCTGGGAGAGTGCACCTGGTTGGAAGGTGAGGATAGCTTGTCTCAACTGTTCTTACTATAGCCATTTAATAAATACCTTTTTCTAAAAGCTAATCTAAATCTATTGGACTGATGTGCATGGGAATCACACCAATGCGGACCTGTAAGCAACAGTACTAGAAATTTAGGCCCTCATGGCTCCCCCAGAACCCCCAGAGGAGTAATGGTGAGTTAGCTTCTGGGATCCCCAACCTGTGACTACAAACGCAAGTTGGGGGCTGGCTCTTTACGGGGCCTTGCATATACATACATGCATTTGTCGTTGCTGAGTCATTTGTCATGTCTAGCTCCTTGTGATCCCAACGAGGGGGGAACAGCATTTCTTGCCAAAGACAGCGGAATGCTATTTCCTTCTCCAGCTCATCTTACAGATGAGAAAACTGAGGCAAACAGGGTTAAATGACTTACCTGTGTCACACAGCTAGTCAGTGTCTGAGGCCAGATTTGAACTCATGGAGATAAGTCTTGTGACTCCAAGTCCAGTGTTCTATCCACTTTGCTACCTAACTGCCCTCCATCCATCCACGTCTGTATACATATGTATATGCAGTGTGTCTCAAAAGTCTTAGTGGCATTTTAAGCTATGATGGCTTAAGTTAGTTTAGCTATTATATTTAGACAGTATATTATCATATTATATTTAGACTATGATAGCTTAAAACTACAGGGAGACTTTTGAGGCACTGTGTGTGTGCGCATGCGCACATGTATGTATACATAGATGTCATTTCCTCATATAGAATGTAGACTCTTTGGGGACAGTCATTTTTTTCTTCCTTTCTTTGTTTTTCTTTCCTTCTTTCCTTTGTCTTTTCCTTTCTTCCTTCCTTCCTTCCTTCCTTCCTTCCTTCCTTCCTTCCTTCCTTCCTTCCTTCTTTCTTTCTTTGATTCCCAGTGCCTTGTATAATGTCTGGCACATGGTAAATAATAAATAATATTGACTGATTAATTGATTCGTCCTATTAGTCAAAGTGGGTGGAATATTGTGAGCCAAGAATCTGACTGGCTGAATACAAACACAAACCCTTAGACTGGGAAGAGAATCTGGGCCCCCATTCCTTAGGGACAAAGCTGAAGGAGTCCACAGACTGAGAGAGACCTTGGGGCTTTGGGAGGTCCCAAGGAAAGATCTTCCGACTGGTGGAGAGAGTGCTTCGATTAGCTCACGGGATCAGATGTCAAGCTGGAAGGGACCTCAGAGGCCATGAGCCCCAGCCACTCACTTTGCAGCTGGGTAAACTGAGTCCCAGAGAGTTAAGTGTATGAGCTGGAATTCAAACCCAATTTTCCTGATTCCAATTTGCATGTTAGTTCAAACTCTGATCTTTGCTACTGAACGGCGTTGTGACAAAAAAATGCCCATTTGGAACAACATGTCAGAAGTAGTGTATTCAGAGCCAGAGAGCTCTGGGGAGGCCCACCACAGACATCCAGCTGCAGGGAGGAGGAGCCCCCACTCACTCCCAAAGAGAGCGCCAGACTTTTTTATACCCTAAGGGAAACAATTTGTTGTTTTGAAGGCTGTCTATAACTGTCCTTACAGGCGAGACAAAGTGATTTATTTTCTGTGAAGTGAGCCTTGGGAGGGAAGTGAAGTGATGTGTCTGACTTCCCCTTGACAGAGATATCTTTTCTCTCCTTGTGCTCAGCCTTGTAGGGCAACCTGAAACAAAAGTAAACTCTGACACAGGGACTTGTCTAATCCACACCAAAACGGAGGCCACTTCTAAGAGTCACTCATGTCAAGGGAGGAAAAACACACAGGGCCCAGCTGGATCAGGCAGTGGTGCACAGTGCCTCCTAGTGTATTACACATATATTACCTCATTCTCACACCACGATCACTCCATAAAGTGAGTATTTCAGGTGGTATTATCCCAAGGTCACAAAGTTAGTAGGTATCAAGGTTAGTAGGTCTTCAAGTCCATTTGACTATCCATTATGAGTGAGATCCCTGAAGGTCTGAAAAATGACCTCTTCTAAGAGGTTTAATGGTAGAAATTCCAGCTCTGGTCCTAGTTGGGCTAGTGGCATTAAGGGTTGATTCTAGCCCTGTAGTATGGTCTCTTCTAGGCCTCTTGAGGATAGGAATTCATTAACTTTTTTCTCTGTACTTACAGTGGTTGGCACCATTGTAATAATAGAAATGTTTGTAAATGGATTAATTGACTCTCTTTTAATAGGCAGAAGCATCATCCCCTAATCTCTGACCCCACCCGAGGTCTGGGGGGAATCTTCCCATTCCCACTGAGGGAACCTAGGGCCTGAACACCTCAGAAGCCCTAGCTGCTCCCCCAGCTGCTCTCAGGATCCCTGGTTGGATTACAATTGACCTTCTTTCTCAGAGACCCAGCAGCCCCCTCCCCTTCTATTTTCCCACTCTCCATCCCCCACTGTGATGGCTGGTCTCCTGCTCTCCAGGAAACACAACAAACCACAGAAATCCAAGAGGGAGAGGCCTCATTATCTCTGCTCCTTTCAGGAAACACCAGGAGTTTGTGCATCAAGAGTCACAAATAAACTCAGCAGGGAGCCAGCAAATCTAGGCAGAAAACTGGGATAGGACTGGTGGAGTAAATCAGATGTCGCCAGCCTGCTCAGCTCTGAGGCTAAGCATCGCCACTCCTGTTGGAGAGGTGGCCTGAGCTCGGTCTGTCCTCCCCAGGGAGAGGATCACTTACAATGCCTGGACCCAAGGCCTCCATGACCTCAGTCTGCTCCCCCAGGGTTTATCATACCAATTACAGTACTTACTTGGTATATTTAATTTTAGCTGAACACCCACTACAGGCCCATGGAGAAAGGAATTATCACCCCCATGTTACAGAAGAAGAAACTGAGGTTCAGAGAAATGGGGTGACCTACCCAGGGTCACATAGCTCGTTAAGTATTGGATTCAAGGTTTGAATCCAGATCTCCCTCCTTCCAGTTTCAAAACTCTATCCACTAGGCTAATCACCACTAAGGGAAGCTTTTCTGCTTAAAGTCTCCCCAGGATGGTTGGTTTGGGCCCAAAGATGATTCACTTCCTTCTAGACCTTAATGACTCAGTTCCTTTTCCTGATAGGGTATCTCACCCAAATCAGTAGGTAAATAAGCATTTATTAAGTACCTGCTGTGTACTGGGCACTGTGATAAAACTAGGAATTCACAACAAGGCAAAAGACAGTGCCTGTCTTCAAGGACCTTACAGTTCAATAGGGAAGACAACTTTCAAAACCAGTACAAACCATAGAGAGACTGGATTCATGGAAAGGAAGCAAAAGAAGATATATCTTCTCTTTCTAGATATGAGTATGTACAAGTTCTAATGAGCTTCTTCAGGGCAGAAGCCCTTTCCCTTCTGTCTTTTTCCCCAGCATCTTACAAAGTGCCCAGTTCAGAGGGGGGCATAATAAAGACTCATTGAATGACTGATGGATTGATTCCCATCCCCCCCAAACCAGACTGATACTACAGTCTGCCATTCCCACGTGGAAGTCCTCCATCAGTTCTGTAATCTGCTTTCAATCAAAGGTGTCCATTCACATCTTTCCCTCATCATCCATTTTCTCCTTCTGTCCAGGCAGGGTCAAGCATGCTCTCACCACAATATACCACTCCATCTTCTCCTCCATTTAATCCCCATCCTAGGGCCCTCATTCCTGGATTTCCTCAGAGCAGTGAATCCCGACTCCTTTTATCAGCCACATTTGTTTTAAGTCAAGCTATACCCTTCCATAGCTATATTCCAGTCATCAGCCTATGTGGCTAGGTGGTGCTGGGCTTGGGGGCACCTGAGTTCAGACACTTACTACCTGTGTGACTCTGAGCAAGTCACTGAAGCTCTCAAAGCTTCACTTTCTTCATCTGTATAATGGAGGTATAACAGCACTCCCTCCCAGGTGAGCTGTAAGGACCAGCTGTGATAAGATTTTTGCAAACCTTAAAATGCCATGTAGCTGTTATTATCAGTCACTGTTGTGAATCCCATCTCAGTGATACCTGGGAGGTAGATTTTTCCCCTTGTGGAAAGATCTTTGGATTTTTTTAACCACTATGTGATAGTCTCAGGATGAAACTTTCTGGCAATGGGCCCCTCCACACCCTAACCATGTCCCCTCCTCTTACCAGGTTCTTTCTCCTCCCAGTGGTCTTCTTATGCTTAGAGAGTGGCCTCCACCCCAGTGTCTGCAGACCTCTCAGTCTGTCTTCTTAAGCTGCCCTGGGCTAAAAAATATACAGCTCACTGTGACTTATTCTTGGTTTCCCAATCAGTAGTAAGCATAGCACATTTTCTAGGTGGTTATGGAGGTGCACTGACTGAGCTGAGCAAAGATGCTTCCTCCCCCTCTACCATCTTGTCCCTGCTTTCTCTTTCCCCTAAATCCCTGGAGAGCAGGGCCAGTCTCTCACAGGGCTGGTTGTAGACATCCCACTCCTCCTAGGGTTTGGAAACCCCCCTGATGATACTCCTTCCCTACCTTCACATCCATCCCCAATTGCCCCCTGTCTCCCTATGTGAGCCCCCGGTCTTGTGCTGGGGGCTCCCTGTGTGAGGTAGAATGAGCCAGATAAGGAGCACTAGGACCCTGATGCATGCCTGAGGTCAGCCTTGCTGTGTGGACGTACAAGGCCACAGACTTTTATGGCTGTCTACTTCAATATTGTCTGCTGGGAAGTGCTCGTCCTCCAAGGATGCTTCTCTTCCCCTGTGGTACCTCCCCCTCTGCTGTCTGACCCAGTCAGTCTAGATGAGCTGGGTTCTCACCCCCCCCCCCCCTACTCTGTCTCCTCTGCCTCCTTTGTCTCTCTAGCTCTGCCTCTGTCTCTCTCTGTCCTCCTCTCTTTCTTTCCTTCTGTCTCCCTCTCTCTTTTTCTCCTCTCTCCTCTCTGTCTCTCTCTCTTCTCTCTTCCCTCCCTCTCTCCTTCTCTATTTCTGTCTCTCTCCCTTTTTCTCTCTCCTTTCTCTCTGTCTCTCTGTCTCCATCTCTCTCTGTCTCTCTCTCTTTCTGCCTGTCTCTATCTCTCTGTCTGTCTCTCTCTCTCCTCTTGTTGTCTGTCTCTCTCTGTCTCTATCTATCTCTCTGTCTCTTTCTCTCTGTCTCTCCATTTATGTCTCTCTGTCTCTGTATGTTTCTCTGTATGTTTCTCTGTCTCTCTTTCTGTCTCTGTCTGTCTCTCTGTGTTTCTCTGTCTCTGTCTCTCTGTCTCCATCTCTCTCTGTCTCTCCCCCCCTCTCTGTCTATCTCTCTGTCTGTCTGTCTCTCTGTTTCTGTCTCCCTATGTGTGTCTCTGTCTCTTTGTCTCTGTCTGTCTCTCTGTCTCTGTGGTGTCTCTGTCTCTCTCTTCTCTGTCTGTCTCTTTCTGTCTCTCTGTCTGTCTCTGTTTCTGTCTCCCTATGTGTGTCTCTGTCTCTTTCTCTGTATCTCTTTGTTTCTTTCTCTGTCTGTCTCTGTCTGTCTCTGTCTCTCTGTCTCTCCCTTTCCATACACCCCAGGCAACAAGAGAGCATTTTATATGGTTTATTCACAAGAGAAAAGAGGATAAATCTCATTGTCTTAAGCAGCCATGAGAGCTCCCTCCCCTGAGACAGACAGTAGGCTCTCAGAGTTTCAGCTTTGAGAATCTCTGCAGGTAAGACTCCCCTCTCCCCCCCCCCCCCACCCCCAGCTGGTCATAAGCTTCTCAAGCCTTGGTCTGGCTGGTTCTCAGGCGACACGTCAGCAGTCCATCACTGTCCCTCTAGCAGCCCTTACAGATTGGGAACCCCACCCCCCAGGCATCTGGACCCTAGCTACAGGCAACTAGGGGGCCCCACAGAGCTCTGGCCCTGGAGTCCAGAAGAGCTGAGTTCAAATCCAACCTCAGACATTTACTAGCTCTGTGACTCTGGGCTTACCTGTTAATTTCTGCCTGCCTCAGTTTTCCAACCTGAAAAAATGAGGATAACATTAGCACCAGCCTCTCAGAGTTGTTGTGAGGATCAAATGTTTGTAAAGCACTTAGCATAGTGCCTGGCACACAGCAGGGGCTTAATAAGTGCATGTTTCCTCCCTTCCACTGGTGTAGACTGTGATAAGCCAGGATCTTTTCTACTAGAAGAATGTAGATATCAGAGGTAGGTCACTGTTTGCATGCTGTCTCTTCCACTAGACTGGGAAATCCTTGAGAGAGGGATGATTTTGGCCTTTCTTTGCATCTCCATCACTTAGCATAGTGCCTGGCATTCAATAGGTGTTTAATACATGCATGTTGACGAGGATGCTGAGGATTCTAAATTAGTCTGTCTCTGATGAAGTCACCTTTCCGGGCCGAAGTTGTCAGATTATCGGATCATTAATCAATCAACACGGCATTTTAAAAGTACCTACTATGTGCCAGTAATGTACTGAACTTTAGGGATCACAATGAAACAGGCCCTCCCCTCAGGGAGCTTACATTAGAAAGGCTTGAGTTCAAATTCATCTCAGACTCTTCATAGCTGTGTGATGCTGGGTGAGTCCCTCCCCTCTCTGCCTCAATGACCTGTGATGTAAAATGACAGGATTGGTCTGCTTGACTTCTGAGATCCTCCCCCCACCCAATTCTAGATCTGTGATCCCTTGACCCTCACTGGATGAGCTGAGATATAAATGGAGGGGTGGGGGGAGCTCCATGGTCTGTGAGATTCAGCTCTAAATCTACAAGTAACAGAAGATTGAGGTGGGTTAGATCGTGGTCTTCACTGTAGGGCTGTCATGGGGAGGAGGGGGTCTGCTTGGTCCCACAGGGAATGACCGGGGGGTCATGGGGTGCAGTTGTAACAAGGTGGCTTTAGGCTTGCTATAAGGAAAACTTCCTGAAGTAGGTCAAGTAGCCCTGGGAGGTCATGAGCTGCCCATCACTGGAGATATTCTAGCAAAGTAAGGCTGGATGCACCCCCACTCTGAGGAATACATTCTTGGTCAGGTAAGGGCTGAGCTGGAAGGTCCCCGTGGAGGTGCTGAGATGGGCTTCAAGCCCGGTCTCTGCTCCTGATGCCAGCATGCCTCCTAAAGAAGAGGGTGAGTAGCCTCTCAGCTGCATATTTCCCCCACCCCACCCCCACAGTCTGCTTCCTGGAGCTTAGTAGTCTGCCCTCATCTCCGATAGTGGGTCAGAGTCCATATTCATGGCCTGCTTGCTGCCCATCAGTGAAACCTTAATCAGCCTCCCCTCTTGACTCCTGATCCCTGGGCACTTGGGTTTCCCTCCATGAACTGCTTCACTGGCAGAGGCATCATCCATCTCCCTATCCCTGTGGGCTCATCAGGCACAGCGTCTCAACGCTCCCCAGGGTCCAGCATTTCTTCTCTTTCTGAAGCAGATAGACTACTGTGCCTGCAGCCAGGCAGACCTGAGCTCAAAGTCTTTAGGCTGGTAACCCTGAGCAAGGCATCTTACCTCTGTTTGACTCAGTTTCCTCATCTGTAAAATGGGAGAAATAATAACAGTACGTCCCTCCCAGGGTGATCAGGAAGATCAAATGAGAGAGTTGTCACCCAGCTTTTCAGGAAGGCTCTCTTAAGAGGAACTGGTCTTTGCCCAGAGGTCCTGCCCTCTTCCTCTGCCCTGCTCCATGTCACCTGCCGTACCAGATCCCACCACATAGAATCACAAACAAGAGCTGAACATTGAGTCTAATCCAGAGACGAAGGAAATCCTCTCTATAACATACCTGGCTGATGATTGTCCAGGGACGAGAGTGCCTAGCCCTCTGCCTCCGAATAAGGGTCCCCTTCCAACAACCTGACAAGTGGACAGCCAGCATCTGAAGCCATCCAATGACGGGACAGTCCACCCTTCCTCTCAAGGCAGCCTCTTCCCCTTGCGATGGCTCTTTCCCCATTTCAAGCCTAAAGTGGCTTCTTTGCCACCCACCCCCCAGCTCTCCCCCATAGCTCCTGGTCACACCCCATGAGGCCAAACAAGCCAAATCTGATCCCTTTCCAAGTGAGTGCCCTTCAGACCTGTGAAGCCAGACCCAGGGTGCCCTCAAGTCTCCTGTCAGGCTAAACATCCCCTGCTCTCTCACCCAACACCTCCTCGGGACCCTCTCCAGCCACATCCTGTTCCTACCATCATTTAGAATTGTGATTCTTCTCAAGCATGGTCTCTGGTCACTTCCTCTGAGTAGGATTTATTGATTCATTCCACGAACGTTTACCAAACATCGATTCTGTGCCAGGTTCTGTGCCAAGCTCTGTGCCAGGTGTGGAAGATAGAGACAAAAGTGAAATGCCCCTGCCCACAGGGAGCTTATATTCTATTTGGGGAAATGACAAGTCACAGATGAGTAACAGGGGAAGCAGGAGAGCCCTGGTGGAAGCCATGACTCCTGAGTGAGCCCTAGGGGAGGATGTACATGAGAGTTGCACAGGAAGAAAAAGCATGGATGGGCTGCTACTTTTACCGGTGAAAGGACCACCCAAATAGAACATCACAGCAATTGACACTGCTCTCTTCTCTCTAGTTCTTTAAGGTTTACTCAGCACTTCCCTCTTGACAGTGAATGCTAGGCTTGTGGACCCATTTTATAGATGAGAAAGTGGAGGGTCACACAACCAGGAAGCATCAGAGTGGAGGAAAAAAAGGCTAGAGAGAACTCTGGAATGATGTCTAGGGGAGGTCTGGGTACCAGCAGGGCTTCTGGGAATGCACAGACATATCTTTCTGGGGTAGAGGGTGAGGAAAGGCCCCCATTTTGACAATCAGTCCCATTGGAAAACAACATTTGAGTCACCTGCCTTGGTGCCTCGGCCAGATGCCACTGAACAGGACAGCAACAAACTGCAACTTGTCCAGGAGAAGGCAGCCAGGGCACAGGAGGATCGGGAGTCCAGCCCATAGGAGAGAAGATAGGGAAGGGTCATTCTTTCGTTCATTCAAATGTTGTTTGTCCATCATTCTCGAAAACCATGACATGAGGAAGGCAATGCCATGACTTGCAAGGGAATTGGATTTAAGTGAGACAGTGCTGTGCAAAGATACCAGCCTCACTTTCTCCTCCAGAGTATCTGGGTCCAGTGGTCAGATATAGACCAGGATGACTGGAGATGGCCCAGGATGCAGCGGGAGACCTTGGCTTTTTTAAGCTAAGGTCTTTCCTAGGTCTCAGCTTGTCTGATGCAACACCCATTCAGTGATAAAAGGAAAAAGTGGCTGAGTTTGACTTCCCCCAAAAAAATCAGTCCAAGATGGGGAGATCCTCAGGGTTTCTGGCCAGACCAGAAAATTGCTCCCTTTGGAGAATGGACCCTGTTACTTCTCATACAAATGCAAAGCAGAGCGATTCTCTCTCTCTCTGTCTCTCTCTCTTTCTCTGTCTCTGTCTGTCTCTGTCTCTGTCTCTGTCTCTCTCTCTCTCTCTCTCTTTCTCTCTCTCTCTCTGTCTTTCTATCTATCTATCTATCTATCTATCTATCTATCTATCTATCTATCTATCTCCGTCTCTCTAAATGTACTGACCTTTCTCTCTAAAATTACTGGCTCCCACTGTCATTGGGCCAAACTTTAGGCTTTAAAGTCCCAAGCTCATTTGGAGGAGGCCCCATGGAGGCTCAGAGTCTCCCTCCCTGAACCCTGCAGCCCCATCAGGGCATTGGGGTCAGTAGGAGCCAATCTTCCCTCCCTCCTCCCTGTGGAGGACAAAACCAGGAATTCTACTCTAGCCTGCAATTTGTTAACTGACAGAAAACCAAGGATGTGGAAAACTTTCATTTCCAAAATGCATATTTGTGCTGGAAGCTACTTGGGCGGCTGACCCCATTCTCCTTGGGAGCCTGGCCCAACTGATGCATATTCTATGACTCAATTTCAGAATGCAAACATTTAGAAAGTACCTACTGTGTGCAGGTTGTGCCAGGAGGGCCTGTGGGGATGAGCCTGTATCGGCCCCTCCCCAAGGTATGAGGGGATGGAGGAGACTCAGTCAAGGAGGAGGGATAAATGGGGCCATCTTGGGGCAGGGGAGGCTGACTGCCTAGAACTGAGACAGATGAGATCAGAGGAATGAAGACAAAGGACTCCCATCCTGCTCACTCCCAGGGGCTGCCTGAGCAGAAAAGCTTCCCCAGGAAAGCTGATGGGGAGAGGGGAAAGAAGAGATTTGTTCTGGGTTGTCCAATCCTAGGCCACGCCCTGGAGCATGGGGATACCAGCAGAGTCTTGGGTGGCCTTGGGATACACTTCCCATGATGCTGGTGTTTCCCTCACCTTCTAGACCTAGAACCTGGCCTTTGGCTCTTGCCCTCTCTGAACTCTGCTCATGGGAACAGTGGGAAGAAGATTGATTCTGGAATCTGAGCATTGGGCTCCACATCCAACCTCCAAATCTGACATCTGGGTAAGCTTGGATAAGTCTCTCAGCCCCCCTGAGACTCAGTTTCCCCATCTGTAAAATTGGGAGCTTGGACTAGATAACTTCTTAGGTTTCTCCCAGAGTCACCTACTGTGTGCCTGGCCTTCCAGAGTCTGGATAAAATGTATCCCCTGCCCTCAGGAAGCTTATAGGCTAGAAGGAAAACTGTAATACAGAGCATAGCTTGGTAATTATCCAGATTGTCTATGAATCTTGCTGAGTTACAGTAAAAAAAAATAGAGCTGGGAGGGGTCTTAGAACGGGGGATGTCAGGGCTGGGAGAGGCCTCAGAACAGGGGATGCCATGGCTGAAAAGGCACTTAAAACATTAGACCACCTAAGCTGGGAGAGACTTTACTGGCCCTGTAGTCTACCCCACTCTCACACACATTTATTTACAGAGAGGGAAACTGAGGCCCAGGGAAAGGATGGAAGGGTCTTGCCCACAGCTAATTAGTGCCAAATCAGGAACAGACTCCAGGCTCAACTCTCTCCCTTGTCTAATTCTAACAGCAAATAGCCTGACCCGTGTCTTGGCACATCCCTCTCTGGTAGCTGCCAGAGAGAGATAGAAGCATGGGCACCTCCCAGCCTCCAGTTGTGACCAACCTCTCTGGCTCTGGCACACCTGTCACTGTGAGCACTTTGGGCCCGTGGCTCCACCTCCACCGTATGGAGGTGATCAGCGCCCATTAGCCAGGCGGGGCTATGAGCACTTGGGGAGCCGTGTTCACCAACTCTAGCTGGGCTCAGGGCCAGCCTGGGCACAAGCAGCCATGTGGACATGGGCAGGATGCCTGGCAGAAACCACAGTGCACTAGAGAGGAAGGAGGAGTTCTGAGTCCTGGGTCAGCATCTCAGCCCTGATGCTGGTTAGCATCCTGAGTTGGACCAGGCCTCCCTTCTCTGAGATTTAGTCTCTATCTGTAAAATGATCAGAATAATGAAAGGTAGGATTTAGAGCTGGTAAGGACCAGAGAAGTCAACCTGTCAGGCACCTTCATTCTATAGATGAGGAAGGAGTGATTTAGAGAGAGAAAGGTCGTTCCCCAAGGCCACAGTGTCAGGATGTGGATCCAGGTTCATGATGCCAAATCCCAAATTCCTTCCAGCACATCACACCCCCTCTCCAGGGTTGTGGTGGGGCAAGTCCTTGGTAAACCTCAAAGAATTCTATAAATGTGAATTTTTGCTATTGTCTCAAATCAGAAGCAGCTTATTATGGTGGAAGGAGAGCTGACTTCAGCCTCAGAAACACCTGAATTCAAGTCTTACCTCTGGCAAATATTAGTTGTGCGACCCTAGGTGAGTCCTTTAACAGGCTCCTCTCTGTGACTAAGCTGCAGAGAAAATGCCAACATCCACCTGGTGAGATGCACCAATGGGACCATATTATTACCATCATCACGTACCTATGACTGCGTCTTGGGGTGGGGGGAAGCAGCATTGCATGAGGACTGTGGTATTCTTAGTGACAGGCCACTCAGGAAAGGCTTCCTGGAAAAGGTGGCTTTTGAGCTGAACATTAAAGGATAGGTTGGAATTCACTGGGCAAAGAGAGGGAAGGAAGGCATGGTTGATACAAAGAACAGCAGGAGCAAAGGTGTGGAGGTTAGAGAGTATAGGCCATGTTGGGGGTAAGAGGGGGCTCCAGTTTGGCTGGAGCACAGAAAAGCATCCTATCAGATGAAGTTGTAAGTCAAGGAAGGTACTGGTAAATGGTAGATATCAGGGGCTGTTTCCTTTCTGTCTTTGCATCCCCCAGTGCCTAGCACAGATCCTAGAATGTAGTAGGTAGTTAATAAACACTGATGGATTTTCTGAACAAGGCACCCAGGTGTCAAAATGGATAGAAGAGTGGACCTAGAGTCAGGAAAACGTGAGTCAAAGTCTTCCTCGGACACTTTATTGGTTATGTAACTTTGTCTCAGTTTCCTCATCTGTAAAATGGGAATCATGCTAGCACCTGTCTCTCAGGGTTGTTGTGAGGATAAGATGAGATGAGATTTGCAGAGTGCTGAGCATAGTGCCTGTCACATAGTAGGTGCTATATGAATGCTTATGCTCATCTTTTCCCTCATGGGTCAACTGGGGAAGGGGGAGGGGCTTTGAAAGTTACAGTAAGGAAGAAAGGAAAGAATTAATGATCATTTAATAAGCCCTTATTTACAAGGGTTGGCACTTGAATCAGTCACAGCTGGGAACTGCTGAAGGATTTGGGGGAGAGGAGAGGATTAAAGTAGGGCTTACTTGGAGGCTGGATGACTGGCTGCCATTCAGGAGTACAATGTGTGACATCCACTGTAAGCCTGGGGGGAGCATGGGGGAGGGAGGGAGCTGTGGGGTCTCGGCCAGGGCCCTGGGCTTCCCCAAATTGGTGCAGAGGGGAGGGGTTGAAGGAGGGAGTGGAGAGATGTGGACACCACACTTCAGGCAGAGGATGGGGGCAGCAGAAACAAAGGCATCGAACCAGAATGACTTGGGTGTGGGGTGGGGAGAAAGACGACTGTTAATGAGAGCCATACCAGTTAGGGATCATATCTGGCAGGATGATCCTTGATCTAACTGACTGAGCCTGCTGAAGAAAGACAAGAACACAAGAAGGGGGAGGAGGGAGGAGGAGAGGGAGGGAGGGAGAGAGAGACACAGAGACAAGGATGGAAAGAGGGAGAGACAGAGACAGAGGGGGGAGAGTGAGGGGAAGGGAGACAGAAAGACAGGGAGGGAGGGAGAGGGAGAGACAGACACAGAGACAGTGAGAGAGGGAGAGGAAGAGGGAGGGACAGAGAAGGAGGCAGAGACTGAGAGAGAGGAGTGGAGGAGAAAGAGAGAGATTTAATGGGGACTGGCAAGGACATGAGTTATCAGAGAAATTCTGAGCTCAGTGCAAATGTAGAAATCTATCCACAATGACCCCTCTAGAGTAACGAAATTGATCATACCTTTTGACCCAGAGATTTCGCTGCTAAGACTTTATCCGAAAAGTATCATGAAGAGGGAAAAAGGGACCCGTCTGCACAAAATTATTCATAGCTGCTCCATCGGTAATAGAGAAAAGCTGGAAACTGCTCTCGTGTCCGAGAGCTGGAGAATGGCAGAATAAATTGTGGTATATTAATGTAATGGGATATTATGGTGCTGGAAAAAAGGGACAAATACAGTACACACAAGGAAATGTGGATAGAACTGTAAGACAGAATGAAAGCAACAGAAACAAACCTGTAAACACTGGAGATATAAAGTGTGGTTCAGGGAGATCAGACTTGGGTTCCACTCCTTCTTCTGACGCTGACTGCCTGAGGGGCCCGGAGCAAGGCTGAGGGGCCACAGTTTGTTCATTCTTAGAGAATGAGAAGTTGGGCTAAAAGGCCTCTGAAGTTCTTCAGACTTAGTCTGTGATCCATTTATATGTGGGTATGTACATATGTGTGTATGCATGTACATGCATGTATGTGTATACATTATGTGTGTGCATACATATCTATGTATAAGCATACATATGTATATACAAGTGTGTTAAATACATATGTGTATGTGGCATATCTGTACATGTGTAATACACATGTGTGTCCTATCACATGCCACACACATATATGTTTGGGTATATAGGTCTGAAATTGTTATTGGTATCATTTGCTTTTACATCACCTACCTTCCTGAATATATCTCTCCCTGTCTTACCTAATGAATGAATGAATGCATGTAACATGTGCCAAGGGCAGGTAGGTGGCACAGTGGATAGAGCTCCAAGCCTGGAGTCAGGAAGACTTGAGTTCAAATTTGACCTCAGACACTTATTAGTTGTGTGACCCTGGACAAGTCACTGAATTCTGTTTGCCTCAGTTTCCTCATCTGTAAAATGAGCTGGAGAAGGACATGGCAAATCAGTCTGGTATCTTTGCCAAGAAAACTTGAAATGAAGAGTCAGGCACAACTGAAATGACTGAACCACAGCAGCAGCATGGGTCCAACATTGGGCTAAGCACTGGGGATACGTTAGATACAAAAACAAAGACAATCCTTGCCCTCAGGAAGGTTGCATTTCACTCTAAATGGGGAGGAGATAGAAGATAGCACAGAAAGGGGAGTGGTGCCCAGAGACAGTCAATGAAGGAAGCTTTGGGGCTACTCCCTCAACCCTTACATGCACTGGCAAGCTGACTTTCCAGACCATGGCTACTACTTGTCTCTTTCAGGTTCTAGGTGACCCTGAAGGGCTAGGAGTAGGGAGAGGCAGACTAGCTTTCTAATGCCATAACTCATGAGCCCCCACCAGTGTATTCCCCATCATGGTTATCAATTAACATCAATTAGCCAGTTATATTAGTTTTTAGAAAGGGAAATTTTCTAGGATAGTATGGTAAGAGCAGTTGGAGAAGAAATCCCCACAAAAGTCCAGAACCTGTTCTCCCAGCAGGGAGAGTCCAGAAGAAAGGGAACTTAAGCTTGAAGTATATGATGTGGCAAAAGGAGATAACTCACAGCACCTGGTTGTTGAATGTCCATTTCATGATGGAAAATACCATCCACATCCAGAGAAAGAACTGTGAAGTCTGAATGCAGATGAAAGCATACTGCTTGATCTCTCTCTCTTTTCTGTTTTTTTGGTTTTTTTCTTTCTCGTGGTTTTTCTCTTTTGTTCTGATTTTGTTCTGATGTTTAATATGATCATATATGTATAACCTATATCAGATTGCAGGCTGTCTTTGAGAAGGGAGGGGAGAGAGGGGGAAATTTAGAACTCAAAATCTTATAAAAGTCAATGTTGGAAACTAAAAATAAGTAAATAAATTTTTAAAAATCTTTTCAAAAAATAATAATAATGCTATAAAACAATTCCTGAACTGACAGAACCCACAAAAGGACAGGGTGAAATAGTTTTCCAGCCAAAGACATGTAGAAGATCTGCAGGAAAGGTCTGTTGCACCTGAATGAGGGTGGAGCACAGTCCAGCTCAGGCCATGACAGTACAGCCCTGGCCCCAGCAAACCAGGAGCAGGCCTTGGGATGCAATGAATTAGCAGCAGCACCAGCTGCTTCCAGACCTCTCAGCCCACAGATGCTAAGGGGGGAGGGGTGTCAAACAACTGGTCAAAAGGAGATTACAGGGGTCTCTTTGCTAGCACTGAGACAGGAATCTGTTGCTTTGGCCTTACTTAGATCCAGGTCAGAGACCCAGAGTGAGAAGGAGAACTAGCACACCAGAGTTTGCAGTTGCAATGGAGTGAGGACCCTCCTCACAATTCCAGAGCAGAAAAGAATGCTCGTGGAGACTCAGAGACCACCACACAGGCCAGGGGAGTAGTAAACACCTCTTCTTAGATCATACTATCTTGGAAGAACTGAAAACTTACAGTTCCCCAAAAGTATCTCTTAAAACAGCTGCACGAAACCTCTGAAGCTTGGGACAGTGCACCCTCCACCCTGGAAGCAGAGTCCTACTTAGTCCTAAGAGTTAAATAAAAGTTAAGAAATAGATGGTGAAAATGAGCAAACAAGAGAAAAAATTCTGACCATAGAAAGTTACTATGGAGACAAAGAAGATCAAAACACACACTCAGAAGAATATAACAAAGTCAAAGCTCCTCCATCCAAAGCCTCCAAGAAAAATATGAATTTGTCTCAGGCCATGGAAGAACTCACAAAGGATTCTGAAAATCAAGTAAGAGAAGTAGAGCAAACATTGGGAAGAGAAATGAGATGATACAAAAAAGTCATGAAAAAAGAGTCAACAGCTTGGTAATGGAGACACAAAATACTGAAGAAAATAACACCTTAAAAATAAAATAGGGCAAATGGTAAAAAGAGGTACAAAAAGCCAATGAAGAAAAGAATGCCTCAAAAAGCAGAACTGACCAAATGAAAAAAGAGACACAAAAATTCACTAAGGAAAAACTCCTTAAAAAGTAGAATTAGCCAAATGGAAAAGGAGGTACAAAAGCTCACCGAAAAAAGTAACTCTTTAAAAATTACAATTGAGCAAATGGACGGTAGGAGAAATTAAGAAACAATAAAGCAAAACCAAAAGAATGGAAAAAAAGGAAGACAAAGTGAGATATCTCATTGGAAAAACAACTTGGCTAGAAAATAGATCCAGGAGAGATAATTTAAGAATTATTGGACTACCTGAAAGCCATGATAAAAAAAAAAAAGAGTCTAGACATCATCTTTCAAGAAATTATCAAAGAAAACTGACCTAATATTCTAGAACCAGAGAGAGAAAGAATCCACTGATCACCTCCTGAAAGGGATCCTAAAATGAAAACTCCCAGGAATATTATAGCCAAATTCCAGAGCTCCCAGATGAAGGAGAGAATATTGCAAATAGCCAGAAAGAAACAATTCCAGTATTGTGAAGCCAGTTAGGATAACATCAGATTTATCAACTTCTGCATTAAAGGATCAAATGTCTTGGAATATGATATTCCAAAGAGCAAGGAGTTAGGATAAAAACCAAGAATCACCTACTCAGCAAAACTGAGTATAATCCTTCAGGGGGGAAATGGATATTTAATGAAACAGAGCACTTTCAAGCATTAGAAGTGAATGGAAAATTTGACTTTCAAATATGACTCAAGAGAAGCATAAAAAGGTAAACAGGAAAGGGAAATCATGAGGGACTTAATAAGGTTAAACTGTTTACATTCCTACATGGGAAGATGATGCATGTAACTCATAAGAACTTTCTTATTATTAGGGCAGTTAGGAGTATATATAGACGCAGAGTTCAGGTGTGAGTTGAATATAAAGGAATGACATCTAAAAAATAAAATTAAAGGTAAGAAAGAGAAATGCACTGGGAGAAAGAAAAAGAGAGAAGTAGGATGGGGTAAATTATTTCACATAAGAGGCAAGAAAAAAGCTTTTATAGTGGAGGGGAAAATAGGACAGGTGGGGATGGGTAGTGAGGGAAACTTACTCTCATCAGAATTGGTTCAAAGAGAGAATAACACACTCAATTGGGTACATAAATCTATTTTACCCTACATGAAAGTAGGAGGGGAAGGGGCTAAGAAAAGGGGGAGAAGGATGATAGAAAGAAGGGCATATTGGGGAGAGGAGGTAGTCAATACTCTTGAGGAGGGACTGGGGAAACATGAAAGAGAGAATAAATAGGGGTGAGGAAATAGGAAGAAGGGAAATACATTTAGCAATCATAACTGTGAAAAAGATTTTGAAACTAGTTTCTCTGGTAAAGGTCTCATTTCTCAATATTTAGAGAACTGTGTTGAATTTATAAAAATAGGAGTCATTCCCAAATTGATAAATGATCAAGAGATATGAACAGTTTTCAGAGGAAGTAATCAAAACTATCTATAGCCACATGAGAAGGTGCTAGTCTAAATTGCTGTTGATTGGACGAATGAAAATTGAAACAATTCAAGGCACTGCCTCATACCTATTCGACTGACTAATAGGATAGAAAAGGAGAATGATAAATATTGGGGGCAACGTGGGGAAAATGAGACATTAATGCACTGTTGGTGGAGTTGTGAACTGATTCAGTCATTCTGTAGAGCAATTTGGAACTAAGGCCACAAGACTATAAAACCAGGCATACCCTTTGACCTAGCAATACCATAGCTAGGTCTCTATCCAAAAAGAGATAAAAATAAAAGTAAAAAGGACCTATATGTACAAAAATATTTATAGCAACCCTTTTCTGGTGGCAGGGAATTGAAAATTGGGAGGATAACGATTAATTGGGGAATGTCTAAACCAATTGTGCTGTGTGATTGTGATGGAATATTGTTGTGCCATAAGAAATGATGAGAAGCATGCTCTCAGAAAAACCTGGAGAGACTTACATGAGCTGATATAAAGTGAAATGTACCATGGACCAAGTAGCAGTAATATTTGTAAGATGATCAGCTGTGAATGACTTAGCTATTCACAGCAATACAATGATCCAAGACAAATATGAAGGACTTGTGATGAAAAATGCTATCTAGCCCCAAAGAAAGAACTGATGGTGTCTGAATATAGATCAAAGTATACTTTTTTAAAAAAACTTCATTGTTCTTGAGGTTTTTTGTCTATGCTTTTTTTCACAACATGACTAATATAGAAATATGTTTTGCATGACTATGCACGCATAACCTATATCCAATGGCTTGCCTTCTTAAAGTGGGGGGAGAATTTGGAACCCAAAGTTGTAAAAGCAAATGTTAAAATTTTGTTCATGTAATTGGGGAAAAATAAAATACTAAATAAGCTTTTTAAAAAGAAAATGTCATTCACACTCCAAAAAAAAATGGGAAAAGAAAGTCTGGAGAAAGTGTACAAAGGATAAAAAAGAAAGAGGGAAAAACTAAACAGTTCAGCAAACCCACCCAACACACCAACCAAAGCTATGCAGTCTCTCTCACTTCTAGTCCCCCCACCTCTGCAAAGAATGGAGAAGAGTGTATTTTCTCAAGTCCTTTTGAGGATCTACATTGGTCATTATAAGCATGAAGCTCAATTTCATTGGTTTTTAGATGTCTTTTGTTTTTATTTTAAAAGAAAATAAATGAAGCAGCAGAAATTCAGAAAGAACCGGAAGGGGGCACAGAACAAAAGCGTTTTCCCCATTATTTGTTTTTGGTTCTACCCCCGTAGACAGAAAGATTTGTGAGGACAACTTTCCTGACAATGAGAGCTGTTGCCAAGTTGGCTGCCTTGGGAGGGGTCTTCGACCAGAGCTGGACAGTTCCTGGTCAGGTGTACTCCAAGGAGGATTTTTGTTCAGCTGTGGCTTGGGCTTCCAACTCCAGAATCCTACACATTTCTATGCTACCTTATTAAATGCTAAGTGTTCAGATAAGATTTCATTTCTCCTTTTGTATTTGTCCCTGAATATTTGTCTCTGGTTATTAAGGTTATAATGCAATTTTGAAAAATGATTCATATGCAGTGAAAATAGAATTCTTAACAATAACCCCAAGGGTATGAGATACACAATTACTCATGAAAGGAAGATGGCAATGGATTAGCTCTCGTGGGCCCATCTGGATCCAGAGAGGACATGTAACATAGTAACTAGGGTGTCACAAGAGTGTGAATTTAGAGGTAGAAAGCATGGGTTCACATCCTGCTCCTAACACTGGCCAGCTGTGTGACCATGGGCAAATGAGTATCCTCATCTGTAAAATGGGGATAAGAACAGTACTCCCCTCCCAACATTGTTGTAAGAATCCAATGAAGTAAATGGGTGTCAAGTATTCTGTAAGTCACAGGAGAAGCCATGTGAAGCGATGACTAATGGAGCTGGGGAATCTGGAAGGCCAGGGCTCAAGCATCCCTTCAGACACACGCTGGCTATGGGACCCTGGGAGCATTGTTCTCAGTACTCTGGGCAGCTCCCGAAGATGATAAATTGCAGGAGCATTTCAGACCTGCATCGGGAAATGGAGATGCTTCATTAGTAGTTTCCTTCATCAATGAAATCACAGGTCAGGTTAAAAAAATCAATCTAGTAAACTGGAGTTAGGCAGAAGGGAAGGAGGAGGTAAGGAAATAGGGAAGAGGGGGAACAGAGGGAGGGAGAAAGAGGGAGACAGAGAGGGACAAGGAGAAAGAGTGATGCAGAAAGGGGGGAGAAAGGAGAGAGAGACAAGGAGAAAAAGAGAGACAGAGGGGGAAGAGAGAAAGGAGAAAGATAGAGAGAGAAGAGAGAAAGAGAGAGAGAAGAGAGAGACAGAGAGATATAGGTAGAGAGAGAGACAGAGAGACATGGGAAGCAAAAGAGAAAGGAGAGATAGAGAGAGGAGGGAGAGAGACAGAGAGAGCCAATAAGATTTGTGCCTTTAAGTCTCCTTGGTCCTCAGGCCACTTAAGAAGAGAAAAGGATCCTAAGATTAGAGCTGGAAAGGGCTTAGAAGCCATCTAGTACAGCCCCCTCCTTTTTACAGATGTGGAAACTGAGACCCAGATAGGTGATGTGATATGCCCAAGGCCCCAGAAGTAGAAGAAGCAGGATTTGAACCCAGGTCGTTCAACTCCACCCAAGTACTCTTTCCCTGCTGCCTTTTTTCCATATTCTGTAAAAGGCTGGCCCTGTCCTATATGTAGGCCAATACATCTTTTTTCCAAGACATGAAATAACTTTGCATCAAGGGTGTTCTGCCCCATTAATAGAAAGCTGCCTCCCCAGGCCCGTCACCGTAACTCACTGGGGCTGATTTGGTGCCTGGCTGGAGTCTTGTAGGGGAGGCAGAGTCATTCTGTGACATCTCCCCAATCCCAGACCTCTAGGAGGGGATGTGGGCGTTCACTGAGATGTAACCTGGCCAAAGAAAGCTAAGCAAGCAGCCTCTGAACAGGCCAGGCCTCCCTGGGGATCAGGGGCATTGAAGGGTGGATGCTCTGAATGAGCTAAGATTTACGGGTTGTTAGAATCAGAAAGAATTTTAGAGATTATTTCATTTAGGCCCCTCCTTTTCAGAAGAAGAAATGGTGGCCTAGAGGGTGACTTGCCCAACAGGAGAGGACTCAAGCCCAGTTCCCTGATGTTTAGTAGATCAATGGGAGCCCAGGAAGTCAGACTGAGGACTCTAGGCTGAGAGGAAGTACTAGGGAGCCATTACAGGTTCTGGAGCAGGAAATGGCTGCCAAAGCTTCCTCCTACCCCTATCTCTCTCTGCAGACGCACCTACCAATCCACAGGCATTGATTAAGCACCTAGTGTATACCAGAAACTCTGCTAGGTATCGGGGGTACAAAGACCGAAGACAGAAACAACATCTGCTTCTAAGGAAATTACATTCTATTGGACAGGATGGAGAAATATATGTGTGTATGCACACATACATAATACATGTATACATACATGTGCACATATATGCACATATGTGTTTGCCTGCATATGTGTGACTGGATAAAATGAATATATTATAAAATATATGTAAGTATATATCTGCTACATTATATATTACGCTGTATATGTAACATTGTGTTGCACATATAACAATATTTGTAGCATGCATACCATTACATAGTGCGTATGGACTATAATATAAATATATTATAAACTAAATCAAATTGTCCTACAGCGTTCTTCCAAGAAGTGTGCCCAGATCTCTCCCCTCTGAAAGCGACCTCCCTTCTCTCCGTCCACACAGTTCCCACTCTCCTCTCTTCTGGCCTTGGTCCCGTTTTGTCTGACGTTACACTTAGCTGGATCCATGTCCTATCTTCCCTACAGCAAGGCAACTCGCTAGGAAGGAACTGGGTTTTATAGCTGTCTTTTAAATAACCCTAAAGATTCACAAAGTTTTATCTTTCCAACCACACGAGGTGGCAGGTGCTGTTATTATCCGCATTTTACAGATGAGGAAACTGAGACACACAGAAGTGAAATGACTTGCCTAGAGTCACTCAGCTAGGAAGTGTCTGAGGTTGGATTTGAACTCTGTCTTCCAGACTCTAGGCACCCCCGAGTTGTCTTATTTCTCTTTATCTCCTCCACAGCACCAGTCCCAAGGCCTTTCCCACAGTAAGTACCATGAATCACACAGTGGAATTTGACTTTAGAGGCACCTTGGTGTCAAGTATATAGAGCATTGAACTTGGAGTCAAGAAAACTTGGGTTCGAATCCCAACTCGGGCACTTTCTACCTGCATGAAGTCCCTTCGTTTCCTTGACCTGATCCCTCATCCGTAAGGTGAAGGTTGGTTTTCAGGACCTCCGAGGTCCCTTCTAGCTCTGAGTCAATGGTCCCATGAGTTGGCACCAGCATCCAAAAGGAGTTAAGGCTCCAAATCAAGAGATCTGAGTTCAAATCCCAACTCCATCCCTCAATCCCCCAGAGATCCTGGCCAATCACTTTATGCTGAACCTCAGTTTTCTCATCTGAATTATGGGGCCAGTAACCCTTGTACTCCATCACTCCCTCATAGGGCTCCTTTGAGGAAGGTATTTGTGAACTTGAAAAATTTTCGAAATAGTAGGAGGGATTCTTCCATGAGTCAAATGCTGTAGGTGCTTTCTCCCCCAGTACAAATCCTGGCCTTCTCCCACCTTGTCACACCTTCTGCCCATCCCTTTGCCTGCCCCCCTAAAGGATTCACTCAATGCACTGGAGAGCTTTCTCTAGCTTTTGTTGTTGATTTGGGGTTTTTAATGTTCTGGGGGTGTCAGTGGGTGCCATGGCTGCCCGTGGCCCCACCTTCCCTCTCCCTACGAGAGACCCTCCTCCTCCTCCAATCATGTTTCCCCACTGCTATTTTGTCACAAATAAGTCATTGTCGTCCTGCTGCCGGCTGTTGACACCCCCCACGTGTCTTCCCATCGCCCCGTGGGTAACTGACATTTCTGTAGTCCTTTAAGGCTTACAAAATGCTTTACAAATGTGTCAAGGATTACAAATGTTCCAACCTTTCTCTCTGGAGCAAAAATAGCTGGGAGGGGGAGGAGAGCTCTGTGGGCTTGTTTCCCTGCGCTCTCTAGCTCTAAGGCAGTTCAAAGTGGTCATCATCCCATAGAGCTGCCCTGGGGGTTGAGGTGGCCTAGGAGCCCAATGAGGGAAGGAGCCAGGGGTTCTTCCCCCACTTCCATGCTCTAGAAATGCCTGGAATGCTTTGGAGTCCTACCCTGTCACTTGTCACCTGGGGGCACTGCACAATTTATGGAACCCCTCTGTGTCTACATTTCCTCGTCTTTAAACGAGGAGGTTGGCCTTAGTAACCCGAAAGGTCCCTTATAGGAATGAATCTGCGAGCCTGTGGCCCATGAGGAGGAGAGCTAATGGGGAGGGGAAGGCATTGTCTTCCCTCGATCAATTACTCCCAGTTCATGTATGTGTGTACATGCATATATACACACATGTGTGCATACATATATACATATTGTGTTTGTATGTAAACACATTACAGTGCATGTGTGAAATCTGATATAGGAATTAAATGTGCATGATATGCATATGCACATGACATGTATGTGTATGTCTTTTATGCATATACACATATACATACACACACATATATAGATGTACATGTGTATGTATATCCTGTTTGTCCATAGTTGTCTGCACATAGTCTCCCCCATTAAACTGTGAGCTCCTTAAGGCCAAGGACTCTCTTTTGCCTTTCTTTGCACCTCCAGAGGTACACATAGTAGGCACTTAATACATGTTCACTGACTTATTGATGAATGTAGACTTGGGTGGAAGAGTCACTTGTAAGATGCAGAAAGGGCTGTTTCCTCTAGCCCCCAAGAAGACATTGCATGTGAGATCTTGAGCACCTGGAACCCCAGTACAATAGAAGACCTTAGAAAAATAGAGGTACTCTGGTCTGGGGGTGAGTTCGGAGCTGTAAGTAGACTCTACTGAGGCAGTTATTCCAGGGTTTGGTTTCCTCTATGGACTATGATAGAGCTGGTGCCCAGGGGAAGGAGTGAAAGCCATCTGCTGGGAGTTAAGAGGAAATGCAGGGCAACTATACATGGTGCCTGGGGCTGTCTCCCAAGGGTGACAGGACCACAATTACCCCCTACTGGGAACTGGACAAGGCTTCAGGAAGCAAGAGGGAGAAAAGGGGGCCATGGAGGTTGAAGCGGGCACTGATCAGCTGGGACGAGCTAGAGGAGAGAGCTATAGATAAAAATAACACCACAAGGCATCTCAGAGGAAAACACCTAGAGAAAGAACCTTGATTTTCTCACAGCTACAGCTCTGCCTAGGCTAATACTGTCAGGGACAGGGAGAGTAAAAACCTCTAGGAAAAAGATAGATACTGTCATGGTCTGTGGCCTCTGATTAATGTTTAAGGTTTGCCAGAGCTCTCCTTCCAAGGTGTGAGTGTCTTTTAACTTCATGGCTGTAGTCACAGTCAATGGTGATCTTTGGGCCCAAGATTCTAAAATCTGACATGGCTCCCATTTCTCCTCCTTCCCTTTACCAAGAAGTGAGGGGACCCATTGCCAAGATCTTACTTTTTTGAATGTTAAACTCCAAGACAGTTTTGGAATTTATGCCCTTCTCTTCCATCCTCATCAAGAGGCTTCTTAATTTTTCTTCACATCCTTTAAGATGCCACCTCCTTCGGGAAATCTTCCCTGACCTCTTCCAGTCCTCCTCAGACCTCACCCAGTCCTTGGTTGGGCCACCTCTCATTTGCAGATAACAGTTGCCATCCTAGCTACTTGGGTTGGCATCTATCCCTCCTACAAGACTGTGCCCTCCAGAGCAGAAAGAACTGTATCTTTTCTAAACTGTGCACTTCCCCATCACCTAGGACAGGTCTTTATATATCATGCTGCCATTCCATCCTTGGTTAGTCATGTCCATGAGTCTGTGACCCCATTTGGGGTTTTCTTGGCAAAGACAGTGGAGTGGTTTGCCATTTCCTTCTGTAGCTCATTTTACAGATGAGGAAACTGAGGCAAACAGTTAAGCCACAAGTAAAATGGCTTGTCCAGGGTCACACAGCTAGTGTCTGAGGCTGGATTTGAACTCAGGTCTTCCTGAGTTCGAGGCCCAGAACTCTAGTCACTTTTTGCCATGAGCGTTTAATAAATGTGCAATCAAATTGTATGGAAAGTGTGGAAACCTAGGTTCTCCCCCTGGCTTTTCCAGCTATGTGACTGTAAGAATGCTGAAGAAAACCTGCCCTGGTGACCAACGTTCTAGTAATGAGCCTCCTTCTGTGGAGCTGGGCTCAGATGATAGTCTAACCATATCTGATCCAACATCTCCCCTCTCTGAGCCTCAGTTTCCCCATCTGTAAAATGAGGGTGTCAGATTAGATGATCTCTAAGACCCCTTTCATGATCAACATTCTCTGAGATCTGAGTTGTCCTGGAGGGTCTGGAGAGATCCTAGAGGGGCTTTATGTTTTGGACAGGGGACTGGTCAAGATGCCTTCTGTAGCCCCTTCTACCCAGGGATCCTAAAACAACCAACAAACATTTCTTTCTTTTTAAATTGGTTTATTGATATCACTTGTTTTTGTATTTCTTTCTCACACTCACCCTTCTCAATGCACCCTTTGCCTTCCTATGCCTTCCAGTGCACCCTTCATAGTTCAGTGAAGACAGCCCACCGGCCCCAATTCTCAGACCTTGGCTTCCATGTCCCACACCCCTGGCCCCCACCTCCACCCAGCAGTGGGGAAGTGCCTTCTCCTCCCCATTCTTTGAGACCAATCTGGGTCACACAATGTGACAGCATTTAGTTTTAATTACTTCCTACGAATATTCACCAAGGGCCTGCCAAGTGCCCAGCGTGGACAGGCACCAGATATCTCTGGTAAAAATCCAATAGGGCCCTCCGGTGCCTCATCAGCATGTGGAGGGGCCCTGTCTTCTGGAAGGCTCTTCTGATCAACGCCTGAGACCAGCCAGATCCCACCAGGTTGGGAGGGGGCAATGTGAATGTCTTCCAGCACCTTGCTCAGGGTGAATGTTGGATGAAATATGGTTAGATGATCATCTGAGCCCTGGTCCAGCTCCACAGAGGGAGGCTCATCACTAGAACACTGGCCACTAGGGCCGGTTCTACAGAACCTGCAGAAAACAGCCCTACAGAAAACAGCTTACAAAGACAGTGAGGCAATAGGGCTGTGCACCAGCGTGTTGAAATTTATAAGGTTCTGACAGAAACTTCCTTAGGTCTGCTTCCTCCCTCAGATATCCATATCCCAAGTCCTAGGACCCCAGGTTCCCCCTTTCCCAGCAGCACCTGGGTAGAAAGGTAGAAACCTTAACGAGGCAACATGAGGTAGTGGACGAGTTTGGAGATGCAGTTAGGAAGGCCTGGCTTTGAGTCCCATCTTGGCAAGTCACAACTTCTCTGGGCCTCAGTTTCCTTATTTGTCAGATGAGGAGTTTAGACTTGAAGAAGGGAAGGAAACAATCACTTAAGTATGAAGCACTTTTTAGAAATAGTAATCACGGGAAGAGGTGGGAGCTTACTATTATGTTTACTGTTATCCTCTTTTTACATTTAAGGAAACTGGGGCAGGCATAAGTGAAGTGACTTGCCCAGGGTCATTCAGCTAGTGAATGGTGGAATGGTCTTCCTGACTCCAGGTCTAGCTCAAGGTCTATTCTAGGTCTGGGTCGATGAGCCTAGAAGCCCCTGACATTGCAGGGAGGGAGGGGCATAGGCATTCCCAGGCAGTTTTCTCCCTCCCTCTTCCTGTGGCTACAAGCCCTCCCTGCTCTCACGCCTCCCCTGCCTGACCTCCTCTTTTTCCAGTGGCACCAACACTGCATAAACATGTGGATGGGCCGCTATCTGGGTCAGTGGATAGAGCCGCCGCTTGCGTAGATTTGGAGTTTTCAGAGTTGACCTTGAATAAGAGAATGGAGGACAAAGGGTTAAAGTGGCGACTCAGACATCTTCAGAACTGGCTCAGCAGGCATCCCCCCACCCTCTCTAGATCACTGCTGCCAATTCCCTTCTGAAATCCTGGGGGTGGGCCACCATCTGTCCAGAGCCCAGCACCCCAGCCCCTTGCTGTTTTCCTGGCTGGTTTTAGACTATCTCGGGATCCCGATTACGTCTCCCCTTGCCCAGAGGGTATTAGTAACACCTCCCCAAACAAGCTCTACTCTCCTTGTTTGGTCCCTCTTTCTCATCATTAGTGGGGGGGAGGGGGACATCCTAGCACATCCCCCTCTCTTCTTCCCCATTATTACTGGGAGGAGGAGCATCTAGGGACCTCCTCCTCTCCCCTCCCATCTTCCCCATCATTGGGAAAGGGGGCATCCTGGCACCTCCCCATCCCCTTCCCAGGAGCTGCTTCTCTGTCCTCCACACTTTCCTCAGCTTCCCAAGTCATATGACTATGTTCTTATTAGCACCACTTTCTACTGATTTCTACAAGTCAAATTCCATATTTATGGGGTTTTATCCTCCGTGACTGTGACGCTCTCAGCCTGCCGATCTCAATAAACAATCTCACAAATCAGCCCAGGGCCCAGGATCACGGGCACCGGGAAGGAGCCAGGGCTTCGGAGAGGAGACTTTCCATCCTCTTGTCAAGCCCAGGTTCAAGCCAGGCCAGCCCAGCCCAGGCAGGAGCAGGGGTCCTGAGGTTGGCATCTGTAAAATGAAAGGGTTGGATGAGTTGACGTCTGAGGTCTCTTCCCACCCTAGAACTGGGACACTGAAGGAGACAAGATATCTGGTGCCTTTCAGAAGCCCTGAGAAACTCCAAGATACAACGTGGGAAAGTGTTGAACAGGGTTGCCAAGAGCAACCCCCTTTAGACAGACATGACCAAGGTCCTGCCCTCATCTCACAGACTCATGGGATGTCACACCCTGGAGACCTCATCTCATTCAACTGACTCATTTTACAGAGGCTCAGACACTTTCCCAGGATTCCATTGCTTGAAAGGATCAGAACTGGGCCTCATTCCAAACCTTTGACTCATAAGAGCCTCCAGCAGGGCCTCTTGCCGCCATCTTCTCCCTGTTTCAGTCCATCCCATATCTCCTGCCAGAAGCATTCTCCATAAGCATAACTGTGGCCATGCAACTCTTCTGCTCCAAGACCTTCAACGGCTCACCATTGCCAATGGGAAATGCCTGGAATTCAAGGCCCACCTCCATCTGGATCCAATCTTACTTAGTTCACTTTCTTGATTTTTCACATATTCAAGTTGGATTGACTCATTTTAACCAGAATCCTCATAATAACTTGCATATATGTGACCTCTGAAGATTTATAAAGCACTCTTCTCACCACAGCTTGATGTGGCAATTAGTATAGGTATTATCATTTCCATTTTATCGATGAATAAACTGTGGAACAGAGAGGTTAAGTGATTCCCTTAGCTAGTGTGTGTCTGAGCCAGGACTAGAATTGAAGTTCTCCTAATTCTGAAATCAATTCTCTTTCCACTACAACATACTTTTTTAAAATCTTTTATTTTCTTTATATTAGTCCCACAGCCTAGATTGTCCTCCTTTGTCCACCCACACCTCCACCAGCCATAATCCCACTCCATCCCTCAAGGCTAAGCTCCTCTTTACCAATGGGAAAGAAAAAGCAGAGTATCTGAAGAGGTCGGTGTGACCACACAGTGAGCTCTCAGATAGACTCAGATTTCTAAAGTGTGATGTATGGAAGATGGCAGATTGAATACAAAGGATTTTATAGGGGACAGGAAGGCAAAACCTTAGGATCTGAGTGCTGTGGGTAATGCCAAAAATGCTAATGAGGGCTTTTAAAAAATGATTGGGAAGAGCAAGAAGGAAAGTAAGGAAGGAATGCCCCTGCTGTCTTGGGATGAGGGCAAGGTCAAGAGAGGATGGAGAGAAAGTCAGGGTCAGACTTAGAATGTCAGTCAATATTGGGGATGGAAACATGAAGTCACCAAAATGTGTTGTCTCCCATGCTGTGGGTTCCCTGCCCCAAGTAATGACATCAGAGCAGTACTGAGTGTGCCCAGATGAGAATGGCAGTTCATTGCTCTTAGCAACCCTCTCTACTTCGAAACAGTCACCCTCCCCTACTTTTGACATGACATTCACAGAATCCCAGAATTTCACAGTTAGAAGGGACTTTAGTGACCATCTCATACCACCCTGGGCCTAAACAGGAATCCCCAACAAGTTGTCATCACCCTTGCTTGAAGGAGAGGAACACATCACCTCTGGAAGCAGCCCATTCCCATTAGTTATTTTCAGCCATTTCCAACTCTTCATGGCCCCATTTGGGATCTTCTTGGAAGAGATATTGTAGTGGTTTGCCATTTCCTTCTCCAACTCATTTGACAGATGCAGAACCTGAGGCAAACAGAGTTGAGTGAATTGCCCAGAGGCTGGATTTGAACTCATGAAGATAAGTCTTCCTGATTCCAATAGAGCACAATGGTGCTCTATTCACCATGGTTCCCTCTCTCTTCTCCCTTTCCCACTTTGGGACAATTTTAATTGTCAGGAAGTCTTCGTTAACATCCGGCTCAATTTCTTTTGTAACTTCCCCCCATTGCCATGGGTTCTCCTCTCTGGGACGAAGCAGATCAAGTCTAATCTCTTGGCTTGCATGAAGTGGTGCAGAGAGAAGCAGGCAGAGAGAAGGGGGGGCTGTTGACAACGACCTCAGCAACATAAGGCATCAGAACTCTGCCCCCCACCCCAGGACGCCCAGAGGACCAGCCTCGGCCCATGGCTCCCATCTCTTGTTGTACAACTGGTGGACTATGGATGCAGAGTGAGACGTGTTGCCAGTCAGTCAGAGCCAGTGTGTTGGTTCATCTTATTTGACTGTATTTCTTTGTTACAAAAGAGGGTTCTGTGGGCAAGGGCATGAGTGATGTTTTTAAAACATTAACAAAACATTTACTTTTAAAAGACAAATCGAATTCTTCCTCCCGCATCAGTCCTCCAGTCAGCCAAAACGAACGTATGAAGCTCCTGCACCGGGCACTGTACTAAACGATGGAGCTACAAAGATGGGCAAAATCATCTCTTTCACCATCTAGAGAGAGCTGCTGTTTCTTGGATGTCCTGAGGAGCAGAGGGGCATTGACAGGAAACCTGAGGACCCCAGAAGTCTTCTCATACAACCTTTCCTTCTTTACGGGAGGAAACTGAGACGTGGAACCATCCCTCAGGTCGTAAGTGACGGGACTGGAATCTTCTCTTCTCTGGGAAAAAGAAGAAACCCCTGGTCCTTCAACCAGGACTCACGTGGCATGGATACCAGGCTCTTCACTATGCTAGTGATCTAGGCAATGCTTACTGTCTTCCCTGGACGCACTCCATCCTATCCACATTCTCCTGAATACATGGTGCCCAGGACTGGATAATACACTGCTTCTGTCCTGAGCCCTATATTGTTGAGATTAATCAGTTATTCTGAATTCCTTGACTTTGGATAAAGGTATTCTCAATACAGCCATCCCCTTTCTCCTTACCCCTATCTCTTCTTTCCTCCTCCTGCTTTCCTCCTCCTCTCCCAGTCTCTTCACCAAAAGACTGCTTGTAGCAGCCATTCATTAGGGCCCAGAGATGTCTGCTCCCTCCCCCACCTCCTCCTGAGGCTGGAGAGAGGGAGGTAGGGAGGGAGCCCTATTTATTCTCATGACATCCCTTTGATGTAGGGATGGATTCGAGTTAAAGTCCCCCAAAGCAATTTGCAGGGCCCTTCATTTTCTCTGCCTTTGAAGGCTGCAGACATTGTGTATTTTCCCCTCTGTATTCTGATGCCCTTTCAAGGTTCATTTGGTGCCAGTCAGGTTTTCTCTCATTCTCTCCTACCTGGGAGGGAATGCTGCCCATCTTGGTTGCCTCAAGTGTCTTCAATTTCTTCAAGTGTTCGCTTTTGGGAGTTGTAGGAGGCTTCATTCAAGGTCTGGCCAGTCTTGCCGGTTTCCTTCTTTTTCTTCAACAGAGAAATTAGCAAGAGCTGGCTCTCCTCTCCGTCCTTTGGCTCTCCTTGGGGAGCTAGCTTTGTTTGGCTTTCTAGCCAGGTGTCACCCATGCCCTAGTCTGAGACATACAGATAGCTGCTCCCCTCACTGTGCAGACACAGTGAATGCTGAGAGTGGGTCCCCATCACCACCATCCCACCACACACACACAAAATTGTGTACACATACAATATTTTGTTCTGTCTTGTCCCCGGTAGAACTGAATGTAGGAGTTAAAGGCTGGGGCATCTTCATTCCTTGAGTAAGCATAGAGGAGAAAAAATAGGGCATTGTGGTCAGGGCATCAGGTAGAAAGTCACAAGACCCAGGATTCAAGTCTCTGCTACTTAATACTTATGTTCCTATAAGATACATAAGGCAGCTGGTGATGCTAAGGATTGAGTGGTGGACCTGGAGCCAGGAAGACCTGAGTTCAAATCCAGCCTCAGGCACACACAGTAAGCAGTGTGACCCTGGCAAAGTATCCTGCCTCAGTTTCCCTTGTAACTTTAAATGGGAGTAATAACAGCACCTACCTTCCAGGATTGATGTAAGGATCAACTGAGACTATTTTTGTAAAGTTCTTAGGCAGTGCCAGCACACAGTAGGAGCATATACTTCTCATCCATCAGGGGCAGTGAATGTAGACTGTCCTGGTAGGAACCAGCTCTGCAACCCCTCCCCTACACTATCAGTCACTCTGCTTCTTCCCAGGACTTGCCCACAACAGCCCTAGTCACAACATTGGCACAGTGGAAATGGCTCTCCAGGCAAACAGGAAGAACCTGCTTACCTTTATACCAAGCCTTGTCATAAGCAACAAAGAGAAATGGTGGCATCATGCAGTGTGCAAAAAGATGACTTTGGATCCATCAGGACCTGAGTTCAAATTCTGTCTTTGACATGTACAAGCTGAGCAAGGCAGTTAACCTTTCCGTGCTCCAGGTAACTCTCTTAAGGAAAGGAACATGCATGCATATAGTGCCTACTATGTGCCAGGCACTTTACAAATATGATCTCATTTCATCCTCACAACAAGCCTGGGAAGTAGGTGCTGTTATTATCCCATTTTAAACTTACAGAGGATACTGAGGCAGACAGAGGATAGATACTTACCGAGAGTCACACAGCTTCCAGTTGAGGAAACAGAGATAGCTTACCAGGGTCACACAGGAGTATCTGAAGCGGGATTTGAACTCAGGTCTTCCTGACTCCAGACCTGGTGCTCTGACCATTGCACCACCTAGCTGGACTCTAAACTACGAAAGAGGTTCCCACCTGCATTGACAGAGTAAATCTCCTCACCTGGGAGTGGTTTGTATCCCTGTAGTCACAGGTACATTCCTATTCATCATAGGAACAATAAAATGAACTAAAAATAAATGAATGAATGAAAAAATAAACAAAATAAAATGAATAAAAAGAATACATAACGCCATCCAACCATATACCCACATGTTCTTTCAGGTACAAGAAATCTGGAGATGGCACAGAGAGCATTCTAATCCAACAGTTCTAAGAAAGGCACAGGTTAGTTGGTTCAAGCTCTTCGTCCATGTTTGTTCCCCCTGTGATAGGGCAAGAGAGTAGAGTGCAGTTCTTGGCTGCTGTTTAACTCACTTTGTCCAGAACAGTTGGTGACTGAGGGGAAGAACCGAGAACTCTGGCCATGGTCCTGACCACCTCCAGACCAAGTACAGAATGAAGATCTCACAGAAATGTCTTTGCTAAGTCAACCACAAGCTCATGTCCTCATCTGGTCAAAGTCCCAGAAAAATCTGCTCCTGGCTGCCTCCCTGCTGCCTACAAACATGCCTATGTCTTCCCATCCTCCAAAAACCCTCACTTCATCCATCCATTCCCACTAGCATCATACAAAAGCTATGCTCCCTTTGTTGAAGGCCATATGCAAGAGGTGCTTCCTCTCTCTCTCTCTCTCTCTCTCTCTCTCTCTCTCTCTCTCTCTCTCTCTCTCTCTCTCTTCACCCATTATAATGTGGCTTCTGATCTCATCATTCCATTGAACCCTCTCTCTCCAAAGTTACTGATGATTCCAGTTGCCAAATCCAGTGCCCTTTTCTCCATCCTCCCTCTCCTTGTCCTCTGCATCCTTGAACACTGTTGATCCCTCTCTCCAACTTGATCCTCTCTTCTCTCTGGGTTTTCAGGACACCGTATCTCCTGGTTCTCCTCCCTCTCTGACCACTCTTCTGTCTTCTCTGCTGGATCCTCCTCCAGATCATGCCCTCTAACCACAGGTGCAATCCTGGGTTCCTTCTTTCTTCTTCCTCTATACCCCTTCTCTTGGTGATCAGCTTCCATGGGTTTAATTTTCATCTGTATGATCAGGATTCTCAAATCTATTTATCCAACCCCAATCTTTCTACTGACCACCAATCTTGCATTGCCAACTGCCTCTCAGACACCTTGAACTGGATGTTAAACTCAAACTGTCCACTCTAAAGGATTCGTGAAAAACACTCTACACTTTCAGAGAGAGAGAGAACTCCCTGAGTTCAGATTGAAGTAGGTTTTTTCACTTCACTCTTCTTGCTTTTTTTTGCAACATGGCTAATATGGAAATTATTTTGCACGACTTCACATGGATATTGGGTATCATATTGCTTGCTTTCCTAATGGGTGGGGGAAGCAGAATGGAGGGAGAGAATTTAGAACTAAAAATTATTTAAATTAATGTTAAAAAATAAATTGAAACAAATTTTTTTCATTATATACAAAACTGAATTTATTCTGTTTCCCCCTAAGCCTTCCCCTTCTCCTATCTTCCCTGTTACTGCAGAGCATTGTAAGGGGTGCAGGGTGTGTAAAGGGAGGACCAGTACCTTTGGTGTGATGGCTGCCAAGTCCTTTTCAGGGCTGTTTCTACCTCTGGTATCCTCCTGTTCCACTTAACTCTCACCTGTGGCTCCAAGAAGCTGCAACATGAGCAGCAGCCACACCCCAGTAAACCATATCATCAGATAGGCCAGACCAGGTTGAGGGTAACCAAGGGTTCTCAAACCCATTGGTGATTTAGTGGGGTGCCTACCACAAGCATGTGAAGACTTCCTCTGGTGAAATGGGCAGGTGGGAACAATTTGTTCGAAAGGCCATGAAGGCATATGAAGCAGGTGATGTGGGACGCTTAGAGCTTGGTTAGACACTGAAGACACCAAGGTCATCCACTTTATCCTGAGCCATCACCAGCCATCTGGACACTGTCCTGCCACTGGACTACGATGACTTTGGAGGAGAGAGTGACGCTGACAACTTTGTGCAACTCTGCTTCACTTAAATTCAATTTATGCATGAATCAAAAGACATCACCCATACCATTTCATTATTATGCCTCAAAGTCCTGTGGGGACAGGCAAGTGATGAAGCAGCAGGTGTAGATACGCTGGGAGCATAGATACTCACAACCCTGCACACATGTGACTCAGCCCAAGGTCATTTCTCACTGGAAGCAGCAGTGGGACTCAGCAGCCCCCTGGGTGTCTGAGCAGCCTTTTAAGGCTCACACCGCTCACCCCCTGGTGTGAGGAAGGGGGCTAGAAAAGGTACCCTAAACATTGTCTACTTACCCAACTGTAGTCTGATTACCATGGCAGGTGGGGAATCCTACTATGCAGTTGAAACACACACAAAAAATGTGCAAAATGTACGAAAACACCTGCAAAGATGATTCTACTCACCATCAGCACATGGAAAGTGCGCACACTTATAGACAACTCAAAATCCAGTAGAACTGAAAGATGAACTTCTCTTGTTGCAAGAGAACTCAACAGGTATCACATCCAAATAGCAGCCCTGAGTGAAACAAGATTGGCAAATGAAGGCCAGCTTAGTGAAGTTGGGGCTGGATACACCTTTTTCTGGAGTGGCACAGTGAAGAGGAACTCCATGAAGTGGGCATGGGTTTTGCAATCAAAACCAATCTAATCAGCAAGCTGGCATGCCTGCCAAAAGGAGTGAATAACAGGCTCATGACAATGTGATTGCCACTCACAGGAAAACTCCATGTCACCATTATCAGTGCCTATACTCCCACCATGACAAACCCTGATGAAGTCAAAGAAAAATTTTATGAAGACCTAGAGACTCTTATTATCAATATGCCAAAAGAGGACAAGCTTATAATACTGGGTGACTTTAGTGCTAGAGTAGGCTCAGACTACCAGACTTGGCAGTGAGGAATGGAGTTGGAAACAGCAACAGCAATGGTCATTTACTGCTGAAGATTTGTGTATCACATGGCCTTCTCATCACCAACACTGTTTTCCATTTACCTAAACGCAATAAAACTTCAGGGATGCACCCTCAAAGCAAACACTGGCATCTAATAGACTATGTGATTATAAGGAGAAGAGAGAGACAAGATGTGAGAGTGACAAAAGCAATGTGTAGTGCATACTGCTGGATTGATCATAGACTTATCCTTTCTAAGCTAAATATTCACATTCATCAAAAGCACCTCCCCCAAGGCAAAATGACTACCAGGAGAATTAATGTCAACAAATTAGAGCTCTTCTCTGAGTATGAACAGCTTGTTGCTGACTTGGAGGGAAAGTTGAGCCAACACACAGTTGGCAGCAGTGGAGCAGAAAAGGAGTGGGCAACTTTCAGAGATTTGGTGTACAGCACTGCATTTGCTCATCTGGATCAGAACACTCACAAACACCAAGACTGGTTTGATGAAAACTATGGAGAACTTCAGAAGCTGCTAAATGAAAAACGAGAACTCCACAGGATTTACCAGCAGGATAGTTCATCCACCTCTAAGAAGGCAACATTTAATTCCATCAAAAGCAAAGTGCAAGCAAAGCTTAGAGAGATACAGGATTCCTGGCTCAGTAAGAAGGCAAATGAAATTCAGTTTTATGCTGATAGTGACAATCCAAAGCACTTTTATGATTCCTTGAAAGCTATTTATGGAGCAAAAACCTGTGGTGCATTACAAATACTGAGTGCTGATGGAGCCACATTGATTAGTGATAAGGACATGATCCTAGAGAGATGGGCTGAACACTTTCATAGTATTCTCAACCAACCATCATCGATCAATACTGATGCCATTGACTGTTTATCTCAGGTTAAAGTCAATCCCTCCTTAGCTGAACTTCCAACTGAAGAAGAGGTTCTGAGGGCCATCAGGCTCCTTTCATGTGGTGAAGCACCTGGTGCTGATTCTTTTCCAGCTGAGATTTACAAGGTAGGGGGACTCATACAAAAGCTGACTGAAATTTTCCACGTTGTATGGCAAGAGGAGGTTATCCCCCAGGAGTTCAAAGATGGCTCCATTATCCATCTCGTAAAGGTAAAGGGAATAGATTGTCCTGCAACAATCACAGGGGGATCTTTCTCTTAGTCATTACTGGCAAAATTCTTGCTAGAGTCCTCCTTAATAGGTTTATCCTTCACCTGGAAGATGGTCATATACCTGAGAGCCAGTGTGGCTTCAGAAAGGGCCAAGGAACAGTGAATATGGTGTTTGCTGCCTGACAACTCCAGGAGAAATGCCAGGAGTAGAACAGAGGTCTGTACGCAATGTTGGTAGATCTGACCAAGGTCTTTGATACTGTTATGCATGAGGGCTTATGGAAAATTATGTCAAATTTTGGTTGCCCAGAGAGATTCTTCAATATTGTACACCAATTTCATGATGGCCTGTTTACCCGGGTTCTGGATAGTGGACAATGCTCTCATGGCTTCCCAGTCACCAGTGCAGTGAAACAGGGTTATGTGCTTGCTCCCATGCTTTTTAGCATGATGTTTTTAGTCATGTTGACAAATGCTTTCAATGAGGATGAACACAGCATCAAGGTCAACTACCGTACTGGTGGTAAGTTCTTTAATTTGAAAAGACTGTAAGCCAAGACCAAAGTGGAAGGAGTTTTGTTGCATGATTTTCTGTTTGCAGATGATTGTGCCCTCAGTGCAGCCTCTGAAGCTCAGATGCAACAAAGTATGGATCAATTCTCTGCTGCCTGTGCTCATTTTGGCCTAATAATTAACACCAAGAAAACACAGGTGCTCCATCAGCCACCACCACACCATCCATACGTGGAACCATCGGTTACAACAAATGGAGAAGTTTTGAATACTGGGGATAAGTTCACTTACCTTGGTAGTGTATTTTCTAGTGATATACACATTGACAATAAGGTTGGTGCATGCATAGCTCAGTGTTTGGGAGGCTCCAAAGAAAAGTTTGGGAGAGAAGAGGTATTAGACTGACTACCAAACTGAAGGTCTACAGAGCCGTTGTGCTGACCTCATTGTATGCTTGTGAAACATGGACAGTCTACCAGCGCCATGCCAGGAAATTGAATCGCTTCCATTTGAACTGTCTTACTAAGAGTCTGAGGATCACCTGGGAGGATAAGGTACCAGACACAGAAATCCTTGCTTCAGCTGAACTGTCAAGTATTCAAACTGTGCTTCAGAGAGTGCAATTCCAACAGACTGGCTACATTGTTCAAATGCAAAAAGTTCGCTTGCCAAAAAGCAAATTTTATGAAGAACTCGCATGGGGCAGGTGATCACATGGTGGCCAGAAGAAGCTATACAAGGACACTCTCAAGGTCTCTCTCAAGAACTTTGGATTTGACTGTGCAACATGGGAGACATGGGCACAGGACTGTTCAGCATGGTGTGCCCACACCAGAAAGGGTGCTGTGTTCTTTGAGCAAAGCAGAATTGAGACAGCACAAAGTAAATGCACAATGCGCAAATTTGGGATATCTACCTCAAATATTCACATGGACTCTCTGTGCCCAACCTGTGGTAGAGCATTCCAGGCTTGTATTGGTCTGATCAGCCACAGTTGGACACACTGAAATTTCACTTTTTCATGGTGATGTCATTTTGGTCCTCTTTGAAGACGAAGGGCAACAACCAACCAACAAACCAGAGAGCCGCATCCTCTTCCCAGTCCTCAGGTTCCCACCCTAGAAGTCATCCTGGACTCCTCACTATCTCTCACTCCATATATTCAATATGATGTCAAGGCTTGTTGAATCCACTCCCTTCTCTCTTCTCCACCAGGTGCGGTTCCTCATGACTTCACACCTGGACACTTTGGGGGAGGGGGGAGCTCAGCCTGCCTCACATAACTCCCCATTTCAGTCCATCCCCCACTCTGGGTTGGTGCTCAAAGCACTTCATAACCTGCCCCCCTTACCTTTCCAGTCTTCTTACACCTGACATTCCTCCATGGACTCTATTGTCAAGTGAGGCTGGCTATTCCTCACAGAAGACCCTCCATCTCTGGACTCCAAGCACTCTCTCAAGCTGTGCCCCTTGCCAGCAGAGCTCTCCCTCCTCATCTCTTCCTCGTGGATTTCCTGGCTTCCTTCAGGACCCAACTAAAATCTCCTCTTTCCTAATCCCTCTTAATTCTTGTGCCTTTCCTCTGTTGATCAGCTCCAGTCTCTCCTGTCTATACCCTGTTTGTTCATAGTTGATTGAATGCTTTCTCTAGCCTTGGACTCTGAGCTCCCTAAGGCAGGGACTATCTTCTCCCTTTGTGTGTATCCTCAGTGCCTAGCATAGTATCTGGCACATAGTAGGTGCTTATAATGCTTGCTGCCCAACTGACCATCCACTATACCACCTAATTACTTTGAATTGTATTTTCTAAATATTTTGTATTTCTTTCCCCCTATATACAGTGCCTTTCCCCAGTAGAACATAAGCTCCCTTTGTCACAAATATAATTTCATTTTTCCCTTTGCATTCCCAGCTCCCAGTGTAGTGTTGGGCACATAGTAGGTGCTTCATAAAAGCTAGTTGAATTAATGAATACTGGGTCTCTTTAGCAGGAAAGAAAAGATCTGGGAGCCCATATCATCCCTACCAACACTAATTTTAATAATTTTATTAACAACAATAACAGTCATGCTTCAGGCAAACATCACCATGACTGGCTGTCTCTTGGACCAGAAAAGGATGGAGGGTCACCAGACAGATGAACAGCTATCAAACCTGAACAAGTATCCCAGTCAACACCCCATAGACTAAGCATCTACAATGTGCAGAGACCCATGTTCAGAACTCGGGATACAGAGGCAGGCTCTAACTTCAGGAAGCTTACCCTCTGTTGGAGGGAAAGTCAACAGTTATGACAGCATGAGATAAGTATAAAGGAAAAAGACCAGGAGAAATTTGAGGGGCCAAAGGGAAAATCTCCTTTATGAGATCTGACCTATCTGATCACTAGGTAAGTGGAGGACAATTTGGGGAGAAAGATTGATTTTGAATATATTGAATTATTTTGTTTTAAATTTCTTTATTTTAATGATTTTTTTAAAATTTTAAGTCTTAAATTCTCTCCCTTTTATAAAAGTGGGCAGTGGTCAGGCAGAGAATTATTAGAGGAGGAAGCTTCCTGAATTGGGCCTTGAAGGAAGGGAGACAGATCTACAGATGGTGACTAGGGTTTGGGCTGTGGGAGGTGAAGAGAGAAGGAACTCATTCCTGGCCTGAGAGAGCATGAGTAAAAGCACAGACAGGAAAGGTTGGGGTTCAAGAGTAGTTCCCTTAACCTGGAAAGAAAAACACATTAGATTCCATAGGCAACTTCAAAGGTCATCTCATCTAATCCTTTAATTTTACAGATGAGGAAACTGAGGGCTGGAGGAATTCAGTGGTTCACCTGAGGTCACACAGGTAGTAAGTGAGCCGTAGCATCAGGATTCAAACTCAGGTAGTGCTGTAACTAAGGTTCGGTGAGCAGGACTGGGTGCTGACATTCTGGGGGAAGGGGCAGCTACACTTCCTCCCTGGAGTCTTCTGGAACCTGCCAGCCTGTGTGATCCTGCCCCCTAATCGACCCCAAGCCCCAGGGCGGGGTGTCTTATCAACAGAGAACCCCTCCCCCAGGACCTTCCTTCCATCCTTTCCCCTGTGGACAGGATATAGGACCCTTCTGCTCCCCCTGTGGCTGTATCTGAAGTTGAACTTTCTCTCCCCCTATACCAATCACTGTTATCCTCAGTCCTCACCAATGTTTCTGGTCTGAGTTAAAGAATTTTGAATTTTGACTCTGGACCCAGGTTCTCTGATCCAGACTTCCTAATCTATCTCATAGTTGGTCTAGATCTAGGCAGGTACAATGGAGCCAGGTTGTGGAGGGTTAGGAATGCCACAATCAGCAACTTCTACTTGGTTCAAGATTGGCTTTTCTGCCCCCATCTCCACTGGCAAAATGGTCACCAGGCTGGTGGTGGTCTCAAAGAGAGATGGACCTATGTGTAGCCATGAGATACTGCCAGAACTGTCCAGGAGGCAACTGTTGACCCCTATGGAGACTTGGCCAACAGAAAGTGGCTCTAGGTTCCTGGGGGGTAGAGGAAAAGGAAGTCACTCCCAGCTGTCATCTCCCAAAGAGGCTCCCACTGAGGATCTCCATGGTGTAACACAAGGGCAGAGTGGTTGTTGTAACAATTAGAAATGGCCATGGCCGCCATAACCCACTGAGCAGGGGAGGGAGGCAGTCAGGAGGGCCAAGGAGAGCCCAGCTCCTGCACATGGTACAACAGGGAAGAGGAAAAGCAAAAGAAGGAAACTCTAGAAATACATACAAAGTCAGCATGGCCAGGATGGGGAAGATGTGGGGACTGACCAGGCCATCAAGGGTCAGTTGATTCAACCAAGGAGGTTTAGTTGGGAGAAGAGAGGACTTTGAGGGATGTGAGAGCTGTCTTCAGTCATGTGAAGAACTGGTATGTGGGAAAGGGACTAGCTTTGCTCTGGCTGGCCCCAAAGGGTGGAATTAGGAGCGACCTGGGGAAAATATAACAAAGAGACAGATTTCACTTGAATGGATGGAGAATTCTGAACAATTAGAACCAAGCAAAAAGTGGAATGAATGAATCAACAAACAAAAAGGCATTTGTTAAGAGTTTACAATGGTGCCAGGTCTGGGCCAAATATTGGGGACACAAATACTGAAAACAAGACAATTCCTGCTTACATTTGACGAGGTAGTGAGCTCCCTGTCTCAGGAAGTCCATAAGTGGAGACTGGATGACTCCTTTTCAGGGATATTATAGATTCCTGCTCAAGTCCAGGTCAGACTAGAAGTTTGCAAAGTCTCCTCCAACTCGATCAGACTGTGAGAAGCTATTTTAGCCTGAGGTCTGGGTGGTAAAATAATAATTGCATGAACATATATACATGCACATATCCATAGAGACATATTCCTATATTCGTGGATGTACACATATACCTAAATATACATACATATACATATATGTGCTCACATATACATCTACGCACATGTGTATGTATCTATAGACTCCCATCTCCCTACCTTACCCAGGCTAGATATTCAAAGACTCCCCTCACATACTGATCCTGTCATAGGAATTTTGACATCTTCGATTTCCACTGGAACCCCTCTTTCAGAATCTCAGTGGCCCCCTCCTCTCCTCTGGAGGGTTCCCCACCAATGCTTTGACACCCATTCACATTTAGCCCTCCTACAGCTCAGAACTCCAGAGCTCAAGCCATCTACCAGCTTCCCCAGTAATACGGTGTATAGGCATGAGCCCCCAAACCCATATTCCTATGGCCCTGTAAGGTCTGAGAAGCATTTTGCTCATATAATCTTATTTGATAAAGCACTGGACCTGGAGTCAGGAAGACTTAAGTTCAAATCCAGCCTCAGAAAGACCCTAGGCAAGGCATTTCACCTCTGTTTACCTCAGTTTCCTCATCTGTACAATGAGAATAGTAATAACACCTCCCTCCTAGGGTGGTTGTGAGGATCAGCTGAGACATCTTTGTAAGTCACTTAGCCCAGTGCTAGGAGGTGGGACATAATGTTGACTATGATGGTGAGGATGATGATGGTGGTGATAGCAATGATTCTCCCCCTAAACCTGGGAAACAGAATCATCCTCCTTTTATAGATGAGGAAAACTGAAGCCCTGGAACTCCCCCATGACTACTCAACCAGTTAGCATCAATGGACACACTTTGACAAGGTGGAGAGAGGGGCATCCAGGTCAGGGAAGGGCCTGCAGGCTGTGGCGTAGGAAGATCACTAGTTGTAGGGGCTGGGCGTGCTTAGTCAGAGGAACAGAAGACTCATGGGAGCTGTGATCACTGCCTTCAGATATTTGTGGGGCTGTCCCTTAAAGGAGAAATAGACATGCTCTGTTTAAAGAACTCAATCAGTCAGTCAACAAGCATTTATTAAATGCCTGCTGTGTACGGTTATAAATACATAAATGAAGCATCATCTCCCCACTCCCAACCCAGAAGGTTACATTCTCTTGGGTGGGAAGAGCAATCTGAACACAGAAAAGCTAACACGGAAATATATAAAGCAGATACAGAGTAATGTCTGTTGGGTGGGGAGGACTCTAGCAAGTGATGGAATCAGGAGATGCTTTGGTAGATGGATGAAAAAGAGAGAAATTCAGATTATTGGGAAAGAACTACCTTCCAATAAGGATGCCCCAAAGTTGGATGGGCTGCCTTGGGGTAGGGTGGGTTCTCACTCACCAGGGGTCTTCAGGAAGAGCTAGATGTCCATTTGTTGGGTGCATGGAGGATGGCCAAGTGTAGGGTATGATATGGAGGGTCGAGTGTTTTGTCTCCAGGATTCCTTCTGAAATCCAGTCATTTTGTGGACAATAAGAGCTGTCCAAAAGAAGAGCTTCCCTCAGGTAAAGAGTTCTCCATCACTGGGAGTATTTGAGGAAACAGATGAAGAATTTGGTGAATGGACCAGAAGTCTAGGTGACAGTGACCCAGAGCAGAGATGAGACCCTTTAAATTATCCATCAAGGCCCCTTCCAACCCTTTTCACACACCTTAAACTCCTGGCTGCCTCCAGAATTCAGCCCAAAGGCTACCTTCCCCAGGAAGCCCTTTCCCATATGCTAGTTACTGCCCTCCCTTCCCAAAATGCCTTGGATTCATTTTGAACATATTCTGTGCATATGGACTTGAGGTCTCTCCCAAGGAGTATTTCAATCTTCATGTTTAAATCTGTAGAACCTAGTGCAGTACCTGGCACAGCACATAGTAGGTGCATAATGTATGTTGGCTGATTGATCTAGTTTATAATACACATACACATACAGGACATACACATTGTCCCCCCTGTTCCAATGGAAGGCTTTAAAGGTAAGTATAGTTTCCTGTTTGTTTTCCTCCCCAGTGGCTAGTACAGTGCTGAGCACATAACAAGTGATTAATAGATGCTTGTCCAATCAATCCATAGCATCTATAAATTGCCTGCTGTGTGCCTAGCACTGTACTAGCCACTGGGGATAAAGACAAATCACAAGTCTGTACTCTCCATAAGCAGCTTCCAGGACAAGCCCCTACAAGATGCATACTGATCGGAAGGCACGCTTAGCGGAGTTGATTGATTGGACAGGTGATCACTTGTTAGTGGAGACAGAATTCCCACTTGGAGGCAGGGAGGTCATAGGCCTTGTTCATCTGACCCCTGGGCCCTCTCTGCATCTGAGATTCTGTGGCTTACATACCCAGAGTGGGAGGGAAGAGGGAGGAGCATGGGTTGTCTGCAGGAGGGAACTCCCCCTAACCTCCAGCCTAGGAAGAAGGAAAAGAGGAAAGAGCCGGGAACCTCCACAGGGAGGACTAATTAAAACCCAGCCGGCGATCTTACCTCCTGGAAAAAAAAAAAGCAGAGAGAGAAGAAGGGGTATCCAATTTGTCTTCCTTGTGCAAGGATTTATGGGTAGAGAAAATCCATAGCAGGCCCAGGGATAGGAGGGGGCTGCCAGTCACTAGGCCGCCACATACAAGGCAGCCCCTAAACAGGGAGCTGGGAAGGCACCAAAAAGGTTAACACCAGCTGAGGAGCTAAAAAAGGGAAGGCGCTGGTCCCCCATGGGAGAGGTGGGGGAAGGAGGACAGAACAGAGAAAGCTGAGCCCATAATAGATGTGGACAGATGCAGAATTAATGAAGTCCCTCCAATGGCCAGGATGCCGACGTTCATCCCATATTTCCCCCACCAGGCCTGAATGGAAGACACAGGCGAAAGGGATGGAGAGAATTAGGGAGTAATGAAGCCCTGGAAACCAGAGAAGGGGAATCCTGGGGACAGACAAGGGCTGGGGTGATGGGCAGGCTCGAGCAGCCTGGCTGGCCCAGCTCGCAGTCATCCAATGCAGTTCCCAGGCCCACACAATTATTTTTGAAAAATGGTGGAGGAGGAGAGAGAGTGAGTAAGTGAGAAAGGGCTGGCTGGCCCAGCTCTCTGGGGAGGGGGAGCTGTTATCAGTTATCTTCTGCTGAGTTGGACCCTGGGGTAGCCTTAAGGTAATGAGGTGGATACTTGCAGAGTCTCTGGACACTCCGAAAGGACAGTGGCATTGAAAGGAATGCCTTTGTGTAGAGGGTGGTGGGGACCCATAAACACTCCCAGGTCCCCGATTTTGCCTGAGCAGGCCAGCACATCTCCACTTCTCCACGGCTTAGGAAACACTTTCATGTGTTACTGTAGACCACAACTTCCTTCCCAGTGGCCAGCCTCTCCTCACTTAGTTAGACTAGATTTTATTGACAGACCCAGAAGCCTCATCAGGATGGTACTTAAAGCCTCTGACTGGGCAGGATCTGTCAGAAGATCCATTCACTGGCCATGACCTGTGAGAACGTGGGCTCTCCACCGCATAACAGTGAGGTGTCCAAAGGGAAGGAAAACTGGGAACAATATTGGTCAAACCCTATTTGAGGAATTGCCCTGGACCACTAAAAGAATTTGTCCAAGGTACATTTCCTTCTGGCTAGAAACTCATTGCTAAGAGCCAGACTTCCAGTCCATGGAGAGACAACTTGGTACGGTGCAAAGAATGTTGAATCTTGGCTGTAGTAGTGACTACCTGTGTGACCCTGGGCAAGTCTCTTCCCCATTCTGTACCTCAGTTTCCCCATCTGCAAAATAAAGGGGTTGACTTCAGAGGTCTTTCCCAGTATCAGCATGATGTTTGCCAAATCAAAAACTGTAACTGTTGCCTAGCTGATACCTCTCACCTGTAGGCTCCAGGCCCTATGGTCCTCTGCTCCTCTGCCAGGAAGAACTAGAACCCCAGAATTTCAGAGATGGATGGTACCTTAGAGGTCAAGTAGGCATCCCTACCATGACAGCAGCCTCCACCACCACCCCCCACTTTGGGGGCAGATCTCTGCTAGGAAGCAAAGGCCTAAATTAGTTTCCATACCTTGTGCCCACAGCTCCTTGTTCTCCTATTAGCAGAATATAACTAATTCCTCTTCCACAGAAGTCCTTGAAGACAGTGACAGTGATTATGTCTCCCTTGGAGAAGACTTCCTTCCTTGGGCATGTCTTCCTAGACATGCCCAAGTCCTTAGACATGGAATCCTGACTTTTCTTCATTCTCTGGACACACTCCAACTTATCTACATCATTCCTAAAATGGAGAGCCCAGAAGGAAACTTCCAGTGAGGTCTGAGCGAAGCAGAGGACAGTGGGCCTCCCTCCCTTAACGTCCCTTATATTGTCATGGCCTCTCAACCAGCCTGTGGCGCTAGACTCACTTTCACCCTGAAGACCCCCAGCAACCCTTAGGTCACCACCCCCCAGGAAGTGTTTCAGACCTATATCTGCTTATCACCCTCTCTTCTCTCATGCTGGTGAAGTTGACTTTTTGAACTTGAGCTCAAGAGTTCCCATTTATCCTTATTAAATTTCATCTTGTTATATTCAGCCCTTGACCGATTGAAACAATCCCATGTTGATTTTGGTGGGAGGAAGGAAGGCCTGACTTGCTTTTGTGTGACCTAGAAAACAGAGGGTCCCCAAAGCCTGAGAGATATGGATTCAAGTCTAGGTGACCCTGGGCAAGTCACTGAATCTTTCTGTGCTCTAGAGTACAGGCCATTCTCTGAGGGTCTAAACTGTGGGAAAGGTGGTGACTTGAATTGGTAGATAGATTTTCCTCACCTGGGAGTTCTCCGTAACAGTGACATCACAGGTATAGCCCCCACCCCTAGCCCTCCGGCAGCTCTGACACATAAGCCTTCTTGAATTAGCCTTCTAGTTGGCTTTCCTCTCGTTCACAGGTTGGCCTGGAAACACAGATTCATGAAACTGGAAAGGGCCCAAGAGATAATTTAATCCAGCCCTCTGCCTCATTCTCCTCCATTACAAATGAAAGAGACAAGGCACAGGCTAGTGACCCGCCAAATTTATGTATCTAATCAAAGTTATGACACAGAATTTGAATGAAGAACCCCTAGCTCTGCCTCCCCAGCCAGCCAGACTCAGGTCCCAGCACTGACTGGCTGTGTGTCGTTCTCCTTTGTGATCTTGAAGGGACAGAGGGACAACGTCCCTCTGCCTGGTGGTACAGCCCTGGGAGCCATAAGGCTTGGGAGCCAGTCCAAACTTCATCCTGGATTCATTTGGCACCCCTGGGCAGGCCCCTTCCCTTCCCGGAGCCTCAGTTTCCCCATCTGTAAAATGAGGATTCTATTGTGAGGGTCACTCGAGACCACATCCTTCAGAAACCTTAAAGTCCTACCTATCAGCTACTGTGATCCATGTTATTGCTGTTCACATCGTTACTATCGATATTATTGAGACGTGATTTCCCCAGAGGATGGGGAGACAAGAGCCCAGACGGTTGTGGTTCCCTATCTGCAGTCAGCTCAGCCTCCTTCTGCAAGGTTGGGGGAGGGGAGGGGAGGAGAAGACACAGAGGAGAGGAGGGAATTAGGAGAGAAAAACCATATGGCTGGCTCTCTGAGGACTCAGAGAAAGGTTTTGCAGGCATATCCCTGTTTGGATGTGCTGAAAGCTTGGGGGGAGTTGGGAGGGGTCTGTGCAGCTTTTAGGCAGACCTGGGAGGGACTGGGGGGCTCAGAGGAGGGAGGACCCACATCCTCCTATCTCTATCCGTTTCCAGCTCAGCAAGACAAGCCGCAGGAAGATTGTCATCAGCAAACCTTTGGAGGGCTGCAGGCTCACTGGCTGAATTTCAAAGCATCCTCAGACCCTCCATCAAAGCCAGTCTCAGTCTCCATAGCACGTCAAGATCAGAGAATCGTGGTATCTCAGAACTGCATGGGATTGGTGGGGTAATTGAATCTCACTTGGGTCCTCTCCACAATGTGTTCCACAAGTGGTCATCCTGTCCAGTGACAGGGAGGTCACTACCTGTCAAAGTAGCCCCTCCTATTTCTGATCAGACATCCCCCCACCCATCTCACTCTCTTCCATGAATCATCACAGATAAGTCAATAGGGGCGGGAGAGAGACAGAGAGAGAGATAAAGACAGAGACAGAGAGAGAGACAGAGACAGACAGAGACAGAGAGAGAGACAGAGATAGACAGAGACAGAGAGAGAGAATACCAGGCAATTTTCCCCCTGAGGGTAATGAGACACAAGCAGCTGAGAAGAAGGAAAGGTTTCCTGTAAGAGGTGGCATTCCAGATAAGCTTTGAGATGGATTCTAACGAGGAGGGGGTGAGGAGGAGAGAATTTCTGGCATCAGTGCCAAAGGCCTGTGCCTCTCCAGCCATCTCTCACCCTCCTCTCTGTATCTGTTTTGTCTTCCGTTTCTCCCTCTCCTTTTCTTTTTCCCCTCTCCTCCTCCTGCTTTCCCCCCTTCCCCTTCTCCTATTTCTTCTCTGCCTCCTCCTCCTCTTCTTTCTCTATCTCTCTTCTGCAGCTGCCTTTCTATCTCTCAACCTTTTTATGTCCATCTGACTTAAGGGATTCTTCCATTTCCCCCTCCCCCAGTCCTCTCCCCATTACTAAAGCTGATCCTTGCCTCAGGAGCAAAGTCTTCTTTTCCCTACACATATACCAAGCAAGAAATAGCCCAACAGTCTAGGTGAGGGGAATCCCCTCCTCTGGGCCATGTTGGAACAAACCACTTCCTCCCTTCTCCAAAGAGGAGTACTGGTATGGGGGAAAGAGTCATAGGACCTGGGTTCAAATCCTACCTCTGTGACCTTGGACAAGTCAGAAGTTGAGCGGGTGGCACTCAGTGGTTTCTAAAGTCCCTCCCATCCTAAGATCTGGGAGCAGAGCTGTCCCTAGGAATCAGTCACCCTGCCTGTCATTCCACCATCACAGCCTCTTTCCTCCAAGTCTAGAACAGTCCCCATAGAAATGCAAACACGAGCTAACAGTTTCTCAGAGAAGACCTTAATTCTCTTAACACCTCATAGTTATCTGCTAAGGTGGTAATTATCAGGCCACCTCAGCTCCGGGCTAACAGTTCTCCAACTCCATCCAAACAAAAAGAGATTCTAACCCTGGAATTGATCCTCCTTTGGGCTTTCAGCTGAGTGGAAGCTGCTTGAGGCCAGTACTCATCAACAGATTTTTATTTGAATTGAGAGATACACACTGAAAATAGAGTCAGGGGGGAGGAAGGCGAAAGGGGGTGAGGCCCAAAGGGTGTCAGGACCCTTACTAGTGCACCATCTCATTTTACAGACAGGAAAGTGGAGGGTCAGAAATGGCAAAGGACTTGCCCAAGATCCCACAGCTAGAAAGGTGAAGAGCCCAGATTCAAACTGGGGTGCTCTAGTTCAAATGTACATTCCCAACTTCCCCCAGCCCCCACCCTGTTCCCAGTATAAGTATCTGCTTAGGTTGTATTCAGTACAAAGGTAGGAACTGCCTCATATCCTGTGGGAACCAGTGTTTAATGAGCAGATGAGACCAAGCTGAGTAGGGGCACTGGTTCTGCTTCTGGGACTGATCACAAAAGCCCTGCCCTGCTTCAGGGAGTGACTGAAGTTGGTTTTGTCCCACTCTGGTCATGGGAAGGCCTGAGGCCAGACAAATCTGGACTCTGAAAAGCCTTCCCGTGCAGCCTGCCAGACTTACCTTGTCTCAGAGGAGCTAGAGCCAAGGCACGACTGGGTCATCCCAGGAGTGGGGACTCTCTGTGCCACTCTGTTCAGACCAGGCTGGGTCCATGGCAGCCCTGGGCCACTTCCCAAAAAGGAATCCCTCAAGCTGGCTCTGGCCCAAGAGGCCTCCTTTGGGGGGGGGCGGGGGCCGGGAGCGGCATGCAGGTGACTGGCCATAGATGTGTTTGCCCTGGCTAGGCCTTCTAGGCTCAGGTAATACAATTACTAGAGCACAGAGATCTACCAGGGTCCAGCTCCACCTCTGGCTCATATCACTGTTTCTCGCTGGCACATTCACTTCTAAATTAACACCCTAAATTAGAGCAATCAACACCGGATAAAAGCCGGCAGGCTGCTTGCCAAGGCAGAAAGGGCTAATTGCTCTCCCAGGCCCCACTGTTCGAGGTGGGGATTCTGAGGGGCTGCAGGGGTGAAGGGAGGGGGCCCTGAGCAGCAGCTGCCTTGTGACCTTGGGCAAGTCACTTCTGGGGCTCATTTTTTACTTCTGTGAAATCTCCCCTGTGTGGGAGGAGATGGCCTCGGTGTGTCTCCGTTCTAGAGCAGGGATCCTAAGAGCCGATCACTTGCCTCCCAGGACAGACTCAGAGCTGCGCCCGCCCTGGAGTCTGCCTTGTGGCATCCTTATCAGCTGTGACCCTGAGCAGGGTGTGCAACACTCTGTCTGCCTCAGAATACAAAATGAGTGGGTTGGATTAGGTGGCCTCTGAGGTTCCTTCTACCTCTAAATCCATGGCCCTCTGATCCCCTGCAAGGCCCCACACATTCTCAAAGCTGGAAAATTCTCTCAATCCCCTGCCTGGATTGGCAAATTTCAATCAGATCTCAATCTGTTTTCAAGTAGAGCCTCACTTGCCCCGTGAGATGTCCCTTGTCCTCCTGTCAGCCACCTGTCTTGACCACCTGCTGGGTCTGGGATGGACAGGGTGCTCTCTGAGTTCCAGTCAATCCTTAGTCTCTAGGAGGGAGGGGGGCAGGGCTGGGCTTGCAGTCAGAACACACACCAGCAGTGGGAGGCTGAGCTAACCATCACCCTCCCTGGGCCTCTGTCCTCCTCGGTAAAATGAGATCAATAATACTTGTTGGGAGGACAGCATTTGACTGTGTGGGAAAAGCCTCAGAAATGGTAGCTCTTATGAATAGGAAGGAATGTAGATTCCTCTGTGTGTGTGTGTGTGTGTGTGTGTGTGTGTGTGTGTGTGTGTGTGTGTTTGTATGAGACTCAGAGTCTGGTCTCCCAGGAGGTGACTAGCAGGAGGGAGGGAGCCCAAACTGGGGAGAGGGGAAATTCCCTCATGGGGTCCTATTGGTTAACCCACTGATCCCTTCAGCTGTTGGGCCCAGGAATGACCCCAAACAACCTGTCCTGAAGTAAGGAAAAGGAGATGAGTTTCCACCTCCTGGCCTCCAAAAATTAGAGGTCAGGAGCTATGGCATCTTTGTGGGACCTAGAGCAAGTCATTTCCTTTCTCTGGGCTCTGATTCCTTCTTCTGTAAAACCAGCAGGAGCCCGGCTTGGGAGTGTGGCTTTAAGGTCACATGTGGCCTTCTAAATCCTTAAGTGCCACCTTTTGGCTCAATCCAATTTTAAAGTTTGGATTCGGTGGCACTTAAGGCATTAGAAGGTCCCTCCCCACCTCTTGCCAGGCCATAGGGTGCTTTCTTTGGTGTGCCTTTCAGCTCTGACTGTCTTTGTTTTGCATCTTCCAGCCTCTGGCCTGACTGGAGCCAGCTCTCATTTCTCTCCCTCCTCCTCACCTCTGCCTCTCAGCACCTGAACTCCCTTCGAGGCTTGGCTCAAATCTTGAGTCTTACAAGGAGGCCTCCTGCGTCCTCAAATCATTTCCTATTGACATCTCTGTACACATTATTTCTCCCCTGGTAGAAAGTTAATGCCTTGACAGGGATGGTTCCATTTCCGTTGATTCTAATGGGAGTCAGCTGCACACACAGATCACCTCTGAAGCTTTCTAACATGAGGAAGAGGCTGGAGACGCTGCTTCTAGGAGAGCTGAGATGATGTGTGATGGAAAGGAAGGAAGGAAATCAACATTTATTTAGTACCTACTGTCTGCCAGGCACTGAGTAGGCAGTTTATCAAGATGATCTCATATGATCCTCACAGCCTGGGAGGTAAATGCCCTCATTGCCCTCATTTTAAGCATAAGGACCAAAGAGATAAGGATCTTCCTCTTTTGTCATTATTTCTCCCACTGTAAGAGAATCCACCCCAAGTGATCACACAGACCATTTGTGCCCAACCTGTGGTAGAGCATTCCGAGCTCGTATTGGTCTGATCAGTCACATTGGACACATTGAAACTTCACTTTATCCTGGTCTTCCTCGTGAACAAAGGACTGCAACCAACCAAATGACCCTTCCATAATGTGACTGGTGTGTCACTGAATGGGATGGAAACTGGACTGGTGATGTCACTGCTAGAGAGAATGCCAGGGAGGAGAAAATCCTCCCAATATAGATTGCACCTTCTCTGCAATTGATCATCTTAGAGATTAAGTGACTTGCCCAAGGTCACACAGCCAGTATGCATCAAAGGCATTCCTTGAACCAAGATCTTTTTGGCTCTGAGGCTGGCTCTCTATCCATTATGCCAGTAAAGGGACTGAAAAATCAGTCAACAAGCATTTAAATACTCACTAACTGTCAGGCACTGTGCTAAGTTCTAGGGATACTATTAATAAAAAAAGACAGTCCCTGCCCTCAAAGAACTTATAATCTAAAGGGAGAGGTAACACAGGAAAGGAAGTGGGGCAAGAGACCCAAGGGGCATCTTGTTCCATGGAGTTAAAACACAGCAGGGCAGCAGATACAAAGGAGAGTGAACTGAGTCTACAAAAGAAGGCATCGGGAGTTTGGTACCACCCCTCTATCATATGGGAGAGGAGTCTGAGGAAGGTAATATCAAGCAAGGCTTGAGTCTGAAGCATGGTGAAGGGACTAGAAGGAAAGAGCTTATCCTGGGAGGACTATGTTGTTCCCTGGAGCTGGGCATAGCAGCAGGTGCAAAGTGGAGAAGATGAGACTGAGGCTGTGAGCCTGGGTTGTAAGGAAGAGAGTGGAGCATTCAACAGCAAAATAGAAGTCCAGAAGATGGTAAGGTTAGGGGAAAAGATGATGAGTTCAGTCTGGGACATGTTTAAGTACCTACTGTCATTGGTCTCGCCTAACCATGAGCAATTAATATAACTCTAATTATTTAGATGTCTTTATTTCTAGAACCAAACATGGAACAGCTGATTGGTTTAAGATTGGAAAAGCAGGATGACAAGGCTGTAAATTGTCATGTTATTTATTTAACTCATATGCAGAGTATGTAGTGTGAAATGCCAGGCTGGATGAATCAAAAGCTGGAATTAAGGTTACTGGAAGAAATGTCGGCAATCTCACATATTCAGATGATACCACTCTGACGACAGGAAATGAAGAGGAATTAAGAAGTCTCTTGGTGAGGGTGAAAGGGGAGAGTGTAAAAGCTGGCTTGAAGCTTAACATTACAAGAATACCCAAAGATCATGGCAACTGATCCCATCACTTCCTGGCAAATACAAGGAGAAGAAATGGTAGCAGTGCCAGATTTTATATTCTTGGGCTCAAAAATCGCCATCGACAGTGACTGCAGTCATGAAATTAAAAGATCCCTGCTCCTTGGAAGGAAAGTGGTGGCCAATGTGGACAGCAGACTAAAAAGCAGAGACATCACCTTGCTGACAAAGGGCCACATAGTCAAAGCCATGGTTTTCTCAGTAGCAATGTGTGGTTGTCAGAGTTGGATTCTAAGGAAAGTTGAGCACCACAGAATCAATGCTTTCAAATTGTGTGGCTGGAGAAGACTTTTAAGAGTCCCTTAGACAACAAGGAGATCAAATCAGTCAATCCTTAAATAAATTAATTCAGACCATTCACTGGAAAGTCAAATACTGAAGCTGAAGCTTTAATACTTTTGGCCACATAATAAGAAGATGGGACTCACTGGAAAAGACTCTGGTGTTGGGAAAGATTGAAGGCAAAAGGAGGAGGGGATGGCAGAGGATGAGATGGATAGAGAATGTCATGGAAGTGATGAACATGAGCTTGGATAGATTTTGAGAGATGTGAAAGGATAGAAGGGCCTGGCATGCTATGGCCCATGGGGTCATGGACAATGGGACATGACTGAGCATCTCTGCAGCAACAACAATTTCTCATAAAAAGGTGGCTTCAGATAATTCCTATGTATGTTTTTGTAAGTTGACTTCCAATTAATTTGTATAGCCTACAGCTATTTTGTTTTCTTTTTTTGAGGGGGAGGTGAGGCAATGGGGTTAAGTGACTTGCCCAGGGTCACACAGCTAATAAGTGTCAAGTGTCTGAGTCCAGATTTGACCTCAGGTCTTCCTGACTCCATGCCTAGTGCTCTGTGCACTGTGGCACAACCTAGCTGCCCTGATTGTGAGATAAGGGGGAGTTACTATTTATTTTATCCTGCTACTTTTTTTAAAGTTAGTCATTGTTTCAAATTGTTTTTCATTGAATCTCTAGAGTTCCCTAAGTAGACAATAGTAATGATAATTTGTTGCCTTGTCACCGATACTTATTCCTTCAATTTCTTCTTCTTGTCTTGCTTCCATAAGAAGCATTTCTAGAATTATATCAAATAATAATGGTGACAATGGATATGTTTGCATTACGTGGTAGTTGGTCAGTTGTATCTGACTCTTCATGACTCCATTTGGGGTTTTCTTGGCCAAGATACTGGAGTGGTTTGCCAGTTCCTTCTCCAGCTCATTTTATAGATGAGGAAACTGAGGCAAACAGGGTGAAGGTGACTTGCCCAGGGTAACACAGCTAGTAAGTGTCTGAGGTCACATTTGTACTCAGTTCTTCCTGATTCTAGGCTCAGCATTCTGTGCACTATGGCTCCCCCAGCAGCCAATTATATTATCTTATATTCTTGCTCTTGGTTTTTGATAGATACAATTTCTCATATTAAGGAGAGGTCTATTTATTACTCTTTTTAATATTTTTAACTGGTTGCTATATTTTGTCAAAAGGTTTTTCTGAATCTATTGATATAATCACTTGGTTTTTATGGGTTTGTTATAAGTATGGTATATAACACTTATGATTTTCCCAACATTAAAATAGCTAGAAGATAGGCAAACAGAGGAAAAATGACCCTCAAGAGGAGACACTCTTTTGGTCAAAGAAAAGACAATTCAGAGAAGGTGAGAAACTGAGATCCCAGGGTGCAAGGAACAGTGAGGAGATACCGTCTCCCCCATTTCCAACATTAACTTGAACTAGCACCACCAGCCTTGGACAGAGGATGACCACAGTGCATCTGGGATGGGATCATGGAATCAGAGAATAGATGAAATTGAAGGGGCTTCAGAACAAGGAGTGTCAGGGTTGGGAGGGGCTTAGAGCAGGGAATGATAGAGTTGGGAGAGGCTTAGAGCAGGGAATGTCAGAGTTGGGAGGCATCTTGGAGATAATTTTGTCCAATGCCCATATTTTACAGAAAACATATGGGAAATTGAGTCCTTGGGCAGCTGGAGAGGACCTCCTCTGATCATAGCCCTGGGACTCCAAGTTTGGTTTCCTAGTTGCCTTTCCAATGTTATTTCCAGTACCAGGGTTAAAGCCCCTTCCCTCCAGCCTCTCAGCCTCAGTCCATGCTCCTGTATCTTCTGGGGGACAGAGCTATCCCCCCAACTGTTTTCAAGAGAGCCCTCAGCTAGCACTGCCTGCGTCCAGCTCTCCTCTGTCATTGGACTCCAGGCAGAAATCCAGTCCTGGCCCAGACCCTCCGCCTTTCATGTAAGCAGACAGCCATCTGGAGCTGGCACTTCCCCCCTGTCCCCTTCTGATAAATATCTGGAGAGAGTCTGTTATTTTAGACGGTTGACATCTTTCTGGAAATGTTTATAGCTGTTTATCTTTCTTCTGGACTCTTAGTTCATACAATATTCCCACCGACTTGTTTTAATGCCTCATTAATTGGGTGCAAATCAGTGGAAAGGGAGAGGGTTCTCCGCTCTTTCCCTGGAACCAGCCCCTATGGTTTGGAAAACTCTCTCTTTTTATCTGTTGATCATAAACTCAGAAATAATTGGTCTGGGAAGAGCTCAAGGAGAGAACCTGGGCTCTGAAGCTCATCGCTTCGATGCTTCTAGCCGTCCCCCCTCTTCCCTCCCACTCACAAGGCTACCACCTTAATGAGCTTCCATTCAGACTCTCATAGAAACTTCCTCTTGGGTCCCTGATTGCTACTCCCTGGTACCATCTTGAACCCTGTCCTCTTATAGAACCATAGTATTTAAATCTGGAAAGGTCTTTCGAGAGCATCTAGTCCCATCTCCTTTTACAGATAATGAACTGAGGTCCAGAGAGGGTTAATTGACTCACCCAATTTCAAGCATCCAGGATTTAAATCCAAGTCCTCTGACTACCAATCCAGCCCTTTCCTTCCTGTATTCACCTCTGAACCTTTAGCCTCTCCCCATTATCCATTCATGGCAGTGGTCTCCAAAGCTAGAGCTGGGTCCCATGAAACTGTATAATAAGAGAGAACAGGATATGACCCCCAGAGGGGACAGTATTGTTCACCAAAGGGTCTGTGATCAACCAATGGGCAGGTGGGGAAATGGCTCCCATCCCTTTCCCCAGTCATAGATAGCTTGAATCACCCCTGCAAACACTCCACCCCCATCCCACCCCCAGTCTTCTAGAACTTCCCAGGGTATAGGACCCTGCGAGCAGAAATGACCTATCCCAACTCCCACCCAACACCGCTCTCTCTGCTCCCTCCATCATCCTATGGCTGTAGCAGGTGCCCCATAGTGTGGACGGAGGAGGAAAAAGAGAAGGGAACAAGTATTTTTCTAGTACTTAAGATGTACCATGCCCTGTGCCCAGCACTTTACAAATCTTATCTCATTTGATTTTCATAACAACCCTGGGTTATAGCAGCAATTATATCCCCATGTTACAGGTGAGAAAATGAAGACAGACAGGTTAAGTGAATTTCCTGGGTCACACACAGCTATAACTCTACCCAGCTGCCTCAGATTACTTGCGAACCTCCAGGCCTAGAGGATAAAATACAATTTCCTGTCCTTCAAGGCCTTCTGTAAACTAGATCTGGTCTTGTAAGAATTATCCACTCCAGTTCAACAATTCATTAAGGTTTACAAAGCACTTCCAATCTACCTGGTGAGAGGGAGTCTCTTCATCTGAGAGTTCCGTATATAAATAAAAGTACTGGTCCAGTCCCTATATTTTCCACCCAGCTTGTCTCCTTTGGATTTCTCCATCATGTTCCAGGACCCTCTTTATCCCACAAGATTACATCAGAGATATGGTGCTCATATCTCTCGTATCTTCTGGCCCTGAGGATCCTCTGATTGGAAGGCTGGGGGAAGAGCTCTTCCCAGGAAGGAACTCCAGGAGAGTGCCCAGGACTGCCTTCTTTTCATTCCTCATTGCTCTGAAAGTATCCATCTTGCCCCCTGACAGTTTACCTTCCCCCACCCTCATCCCCTTCCAGCTTCCTTTCCTGTGGTGTCTCCCCATTAGAGTGTAAGCCCCTTGAGGGTAGGGGCCATCTTTTGTATTTTTTTGTATCCTCATCTCTTAACACAGTGCCTTGCACATAGTAGGTACTTAATGAATGCTTATTAACTAACTACTAAGTGTCAGGGCCTGGATTCCCTGCCTCCATGTGCAGTGAACATTCTAGATTTATCGATCTGTGAACTCTCATCCCTTGTACCCCATCTCTTCCCAACTCATTCTTGTCCATGTCTTTCTTGTTCTCAGTTCCAAGTGACTGAGGAGCCATGAATGACTATGGGATGATGCAAAGTATTCTGGAACTGGAAAGACCAAGTACATATACCTAAAAATCAGGAGCTCAGACCATCTCTTGACATCTTCCCTGACACTTTCAGAGGAGAAGGAGGACTTGCTGTGAGTGACTGGGTCCATGTGTGCCACCCCTTACCCCCACTCCCCCACATAGACACACTTGGCCACCTCATGTCCATGAACACAGGGACACATTTTTCTGTCCCAACCCCAGGTGAATGAATATCCAGAGAAGGAAAGAAGCAGGTTACAATCTTGTGAGATTGGAAAGGTCAAAAGAGTGATAAGAAGCCTAGGGACTGGGTCCAGAGTCTGTCAGTGGTCACAGCAATGGAGTGGAATGAGTAGCCAGGCTTGAGCAGGACTGGCTCGATCATCTCCAGCAGCTGAGACACTTTTCTGCAAGCCGGTGAGGGATTCATCCATCAGCTGTGCCACATTCAGAAGAAACTCAGTGGGTATGCAAGAGAGAAAGAGGGTCCCAGACCCAGGAGGCACCCCTGGTCATGGGTTCCATATATATGTGTTTTAGGACCTTTTGAATCAAAGTTTGAGCCCTCTCTCCTTGGCTTGTGTGTTTCCCAGAGGGAAAGTGAGGCCCACATTGAGCTGAAGTGGAGGAGATATTTGTGCCAACCATTTAAAATGGGAGCCCTCTCTCCCCATGGCTTTCCTTGATATGCTTTCTCAGTAAATATCCCCTTTGTAAAAGCTAGTCAATGCCAAGTGGTTAGTTAATATTGGGGAGCACACTATTTGGGGCTCTGAACAATAGTATTCTAAACTTCAATCCCTTGAGAGGAAGAATTCTGAGGATAGAAGGAAGCAGTTCTCTGTGGATGCAGTCTTTCAGTGTGAGCTGGAGTTCAGAGAGTGAATGCAGAGAGGGTGCTACAAGGTCAGGGAGATGAGGTAATTGCCCACTCTCCTGAGTCTTGGCCAGCTGGTCATCTTGGATGTCATAGCAACAAGGTGCCAGTGGCCATGGCCATGCTCCGTCAGGAGAACTCCGTTTGAGGACCCCCAAACAATGGCTCATATTCTGTCTTTTCATCAGGTTGATTGAGAAATTCAGCCTGATAAGGAACCACTCCAATCAGCCTCCCTTTTCCTGGGATTTTGGCATGTCTTGTCTCCAGACTAGATTTTAAGCTTCTCAAAGGCAGGATCTGTTTCAGGTTTTATCTCTGTATCCCTATATAACCATTACATATTTGTTTAGGTAACCCAATTAAATGAATTTAATTGAATTTCTGTTCCATTCAGCTAATCTCCTGATGAACCACAGGCTTGCCCCACTCTTTTCTACCATATTGGAGTGGTCATAGCCCCTTCCCAAGAATGCATAGAAAAAGAGCTCAAGTAGCCAAGCCAGACCTGAGCCTTAGAGCCAAGGAGTAGCCAGGGGTCTGGGTGGAAGGGAATCCCCAGACTGCTGCTCTGAACCAGCCCTGGCCTCAGCAATGCCCAGCACTGAGGGCAAGAAGATTGACAGGTAGAATAAATAGATGGAAAAGACTTTGATAGTCATGTCTATTTATAATGTCAATTTCCTAACTGGGCTTGAAGGTGCTTGACTTCACATCCACCATATCCACCACCATTCACTCATTCAGTGGCCTTTCATACAAGCAAGTGATCAATTATTCTTCTCTTGGTTCTCCTCCTTGATGCATCTTGAAATTGCGTGGATGCCAATGGGCTATGTATGCACATTTATTGTTCATCAGCTATCCCGTAATCTCCTTATAGGACTGGCCCATATTTGATAATCATAAATTTCTTTGCTCAAATCTTTATGCAGCTTTCCCCTTACTGGTCATTTGTCACAATCAACCATATGACCCCCAAGTACCTCTCCACTGCCCCTTTGGGTGACCTGAAAATTGGTATTTTTGGTATTAGAGGCAGATAGGTGGTTCAGTGAGTAGAGAGGACTGATACCTGGAGTCAGGAAGATCTGAGTTCAAACCTGGCCTCAAACCCTTACTAGCTGAGTGACCCTGGGCAAGTCACTTACTTAGCTTCTGTCTGCCTCAGTTTCCTTATTTATGAAATGGGGGTGATAATATCAACTACATAGTTGTGAGGATAATTATGAGGAAATTGTGAGGATAAAATGATATTATATTTGTAAAACTCTTTGCAAACATTAATGCAATATATGCATGTAAATGGGTTTTTGGTTGCTATTGCTCCACGCTTTGTGGTTGTATGCCAGCCCTGGAGGGTGATGTTGTTTAAATAAAGATGTTTTAGGAAGAAGCTGGGGGGAAGGAGGGTCATTCAAAGTACTACATGATTGCCCAAATTCTAACCATTCCACTCTTTTTCCAGTTCAGCTTTGGGCTACCTACAGTTTCTATAACGTATGGTACATGGTCTAATCAACCTTCTCTAAATTAAATGAAAATTTAATCTGGACCACAAGTATTCTTTAAGCACTTTGTTGGGGGTGAGGAGCAGAGGGGAAATGGGCCACCCATACTCTTTGGAGTGATCATGAATCTCATTTGGGAGCCTTTTGAATATTCTGGAGTCTGATAAAATCAGTGCAAGGACATTTATCAATGGGAATATTTGAAGGACCTCACTGTCCACCCCTTCCATTTGAACTCTATATTCAAAGAATTGCTTTTTTCTGGCAGTAATAATTTCCTTGATCTTTTTCCAAACCTTGATATCTCCCAAACTTTGAGGGCAATCAAACTGTGCATATCATTTGATCCAGCAATACCACTACTAGGTCTGTATCCCAAAGAGATTAAAAAGGCAGGGAGAAGGACCTATTTGTAGAAAAATATTTCGAACAACTCTTTTTAATGATGGTAAAGAATTGGACATCAAGGGAATGCCCATCAGTTGGGGAATGGCTAAACAAGTTGTGGTATATGAATGGAATGGAATACTATTGGGCTATAAAAAGTGATGAATAGTTGGACTTCAGACAAACCTGGAAAAGCTTATATGAGCTGATGCTGAGTGAAGTGTGCAGAACCAGGAGAACATACACAGTAACAGCCCCAATATACAAGGACAATTTTTGATAGACGTAGTCCTTCACGGCAATCCAAAGACTTAAAACATTTCCAAAGGACTCATGATGCACAATGCCATCCACATCCGGAGAAAGAACTATGGATTTGGAAAGCAGAATGAAGCAGAATATTTTCTCTTGTGCTATGTTTGGTTTGGTACTGGTTTTTCTCATGGTTTCTCCCATTTTTTTTAATCCTACTATACAATATGACTAATGTGAAAATGTGCTTAATAAGAATGTATGTGTAGAGGCCATATAAGGTTGCTTGATGTCTTGGGGAGGGAGAGGAAAAGGAAGGGGAGAAAATTTAAAACTTATGGAAGTGATTGTTAAAAATTGAAAACAAATAAATTAATTAATTTGGAGGGGGGAAAAAAAGAAATGACAAGTAGGCAAATTTCAGGAAAACCTGAAAAGACATACGTGAATGAATACTGAGTGAAACAGGCAGAACCAGGAGAACATAATACATAGAAATAGCAAAATTGTACAATTACAAACCGTGAATGACTTAGCATCACAATGGTCCAAGACAATTACAAACGACTGATGATGAAAAGTATCTACATCCCAAAAAACAACTAATGGAGCCTAGATACAGACTGAAGCATACTATTTTCACTTTATTTTTTCATGTTTTTTTTCTTTTGCTCTGTTTCTTCTTTCACAACATGACTAATATGGAAATATATATTCACATGATTCCACATTTATAACCTGTATTAAATTGCTTACTTAGACAGGGAGAAAGAAAATTTGGAACTCAATTTTTTAAAATGAATGTTAAAAATTGTCTTTACATGTAATCAGGGGAAATACTATTAAAAATTAACCTTTGAGCAGATCATTTCCTTTTTTTGTCTGTCTTTTGTTTTCCCCTCAATTTTATCCTTAAATGCCCTGGGAGTGATCTGGCTTAGTGGCGTGTGTACCCCCTTGCCCTTTCTTTTCACCGTTTCTTATTGTTACGAGATGATCCTGTTAAGACAGTCAACATTAATTAGTTAATATTTGTTACGCACCTATATCTGTCAGGCATTGGGCAAAGTGCTGGGGATCCAAAGAAAGGCAAATGACAGATGGCACATCAGATAGAGCATTAGACCTGGAATCGGGAAGACCTGAGTTCAAATCTAGGCTCAGACATTTACATTGTATGACGCTGAGCAAGTCATTTCATCCTGTTTGCCTCCATTTCCTCATCTGTCAATAAGCTAGAGAAAGAAATGATAAAAATACTCCGATATCTTTGCCAAGAAAATCTCAAAGGAGGTCAGAAGAAGTCATACATGACTGAAAAATGACTCAGCATCAATTCTTAATGATGTCACAATCTAATGACCACATGCAAATGACTATGTACAGGCAAAGATATATGTGTGTATACATACACACATGTTTTACATATACATACATGTATCTTGCTTGTTTATATATCCTATGTAGTTATATAACTATATGTATGTATATATAGAGACACATACATATACACATATATACATACATATGTGGAGTAAGGTTTTGGTCACCCTATCAGTTCACTAAGCAAGGCACTCAAGTGTTTGCTGTCCAAGGTGGCTTCTAGGGTTCTTTGACCTCCCCATTGTGACAACTCATTCACATTGGTGAAACTTTCTTAGGACCCAGCAAGAGGCTGTAACAATGACTTTGTGTTTAACTATTTACCATTTTTTCTGCATCAGTAATCTGTTTAAATGTCAGGTTGAAGTTATTTTAATTATGCACCATGAATTCTGGCTTGATAACTACTTATAGGATATGTTTTAGTGTATCTGTCACATTGGATGGCAAGACTGTAGTTCTAATTTTTATTCTGTCTTCTAATTTGGTATTGATTTTCATTGTTGTTCTTATAAGTCAATGGCCAGACTATATTCAAGTCATTTCTGCAAGTCAAAAGTGACTCCCACTTTGGAAGACAGTTGTTTCCTGCCTGCCAAGAAATTTTCAATTTCATTTTTGCGTGACATCATTCAGTGCTTTCCATGGCAAGTACCTCCCAACTCTCTTCTCCAAGCAAATAAGTACTCGTCATCTATAGGCACAAAGCATCTGTGTGAATGCTAAGTCTCTGGCCTCTTTTATTTCTTATTTCTGAACCATATTTTCCAACATATTCTTCTCCATCCTCCCCTGTGCCTACCTTTGTACTTAAATTGCCAAGTCTTAAAGGTTGTAATGATTTAATTGGTAGCATCTTACCGAGTTGCTCATAGAATTTCTCTACCCCCTCATTTATTCTTCTGCATTGGATATTGGTGCCTGGGCTGCAATTATTTTCCTGATGGTCTTTTTACAAATGTTAACCATGAGCACTTCAAGATGAGGTAACTAATTATTTCATGAAAGAAATGTCTCTTGTTGCCTTTGGTTCAATCAAACAATTGGAAAGCACTTATTAATTGCATACCATGAACCAGACACTGCTCTAGGTACTGGGGATGCTAAGATCAAAGAGCAGAGGTTCCTGTTCTCAGGGAGTTAACATTCTAATGGGGAGATAAAAGGTAAATAACTAGGTACACATAAGATTTATACCAAACAGGCAAAAAGTAATTTTAGAGGAAAAGGCTCTAGCAACTTGGAAGAACGGGAAAAATAATCTGAATAATGTCCCTTGAGTTATCCTGAAGGAATCCAGGGAAACTAAGTGATGGAGATGAGAAGGAAGAACATAAGAGGCATAGAGCACAGCCAGTGCAAAGGCACAGAGATGAGAGATGGAACATTGTGTGTGAGGAAGTACAAAAAGGTCAGTGTAGTTGGATTGTAGTGTGTGGAGGAGAGTAAAGTCAAGAATTCACAATGAAACCAACTGCTTTACTTTCATCCTTCCACTGAGCTATAATTCTTGGGGTTTTTTTTAAATTTCACTTATAGAATGAATGAAAAAATGGACCTGATTTACTTCCTCCTGGACTATATTCATCAACATTGTCCACTATCCAGAACCCAGGCAAACATGTCATCATGAAATTGACATACGATACTGATGAACTTCTCTGGGCAACCAAATTTTGACATAATTTTCCATAAACCCTCACGACTAACAGTGTCAAAGACCTTTCTCAGATCTACAAATGTTGTGTACAGACCTCTGTTCTGCTCCTGGCATTTCTCCTGGAGTTGTCAGGCAGCAAACACCATATCAACTGTTCCTTGGCCCTTTCTGAAACCACACTGGCTCTCAGGTTTAAGACTATCTTCCAGATCAAGCATCAGCTTATAAAGGAGGACCCTAGCAAGAATCTGCCAGCAATGACTAAGAAAGAGACCTCCCCCATGATTGCCACAGGACAATCTATTCCCTTTACCCTTATAGAGATGGACAATGGAGGCATCCTTGAATTCTTAGAGAATAACCTCCTCTTGCCATATAACCTGGAAAATTTCAGTCAGCTTCTGTGTGAGCAATGCTCCCCCTACCTTGTAAATCTCAGCTGGAATAGAATCAGCACCAGGTGCTTTGCCACATGAAAGGAGCCTAATGGTCCTCAAACCTCTTCTTCAGTTGGAAGTTCAGCTAAGGAGGGACTGACTTCAACCTGAGGTAAACAGTCAATGGCCTCCGCATTCATTGATGATGGTCTGTTGAGAACGCTATGAAAGTGTTCAGCCCATCTCTCTAGGATCATGTCCTTATCACTAATCAATGTGGCTCCATCAGCACTGAGTAGTTGTGATGCACCATAGGTTTCTGGTCCATAAGTAGCTTTCTGGGAATCATAAAAGTGCTTTGGATTGTCACTATCAGCATAAAACTGAATTTCATCTGCCTTCTTACTGAGTCAGGAATCTCTCTAAGCTTTGCTTGTACTTTGCTTTTGATGGAATTAAATACTGCCTTCTTGGAGATGGATGAGTTCATCCATTATCCTGCCGGTAAATTCTGTGGAATTTTCATTTTTCATTTAGCAGCTTCTGAATTTCCCCATCATTTTCATCAAACCAGTCTTGGTGTTTGTGAGTGTTCTGACCCAGATGAGCAAATGCAGTGCTGTACACCAAATCTCTGAGAGCTGCCCACTCCTTTTCTGCTACACTGTTGCCAACTGTGTGTTGGCTCAACTTTCCCTCCAAGTCAACAGCAAACTGTTCACGCTCAGAGAAGAGCTCTAATTTGTTGACATTAATTCTTCTGGTAGTCATTTTGCCTTGGGGGCGGCACTTTTAATGAATGTGAATATTTAGCTTGGAAAGAATAAGTCTATGATCAGTCCAGCACTCTGCACCACACATTGCCTTTGTCACTCTCACATCTTGTTTGTCTCTTCTGCTTACAGTCCCATAATCTATCAGATGCCAGTGTTTGCTGCGAGAGTGTATCCATGAAGTTGTATTGCGTTTAGGTAAATGGAAAACTGTTGGTGATGAGACAGTCATGTGATACACAAGTCTTCAGCAGTAAATGACCATCGCTATTGCTGTTTCCAACTCCATTCCTCCCTAGGACTCCCTGCCAAGTCTGGTAGTCTGAGTCTACTCTAGCATTAAAGACACCCAGAATTATAATCTTGTCTTCTTTTGGCACATTGACGATAAGGGTCTCTAGGTCTTCATAAAATTTTTCTTTGACCTCATCAGGGTTTGTCATAGTGGGAGCATAGGCACTGATGATGGTGGCATGGCGTTTTCCTGTGGGTGGCAATCACATTGTCATGAGCCTGTCATTCACTCCTTTTGGCAGGTGTACCAACTTGCTGACCAGATTAGTTTTGATTGTAAAACCTATGCCAGTTTCACAGCACTCCCCTTCACTGTGCCCACTCCAGAAAAATGTGTATCCAGCTCCAACTTCAGTAAGCTGACCTTCATTTGTCAGCCTTGTTTCACTCAGGGCTGCTATTTGGATATGATACCTGTTGAGTTCTCTTGCAACAAGAGAAGTTCATCTTTCAGTTCTACTGGATTTTGAGTTGTCTATAAGTGTGCGTATGTTCCATGTGTCAATGGTGAGTGGAATCACCTTTGCAGATGTTTTCGTACATTTTGTACATTTCTTTGTGTTTCTACCACGGAGTGGGACTCTACACATTCCACAGTAATCAGGGCAGGGTTGGGTAAGCAGACAATGTTCAGGGCACCTTTTCTAGCCTCCTTCCTCACACCAAAAGATAAGTAGTGAGATCCTTAAAACCCTGCTCAGACACCCAAGGGCTTAAAACCCCTTCATGATACACTTATCACATACAGTTCAAGTCAAATCAACAAGCATTCAGTAAGCACCTACTTATGTGCCAGGTGCTAGTGATACAAAGAAAGGCAAAAATAGAGTCCACGAAGGATCTCCCAACTTCACAGAGGAGAAGACATTCAAATAACTATGTACAAACAAGATGCATACAGGAGAAACTGCAGATAAATCAGAGGAAGGCACTAAGATTAAGGACTGGGAAAGGCTTGAGATGCCAAGGGCCTAATCCTGGTGGGGCTGTGTTAGAAGAGAGAAGAGGGAGATTAGGCAAGAGAAAGTGAGAAGGTAGAGTCAATAGGATTTGTCCATTGATTGGGTATTGGAGATGAGAGAGCCTGAGGTGGTCAGAATGAGCCCTAGGTTGTGAGCCTGGAGGACTGGGAGGGTGATGGTGCCCTCAACAGTAATAGGAAAACTTGGAAGAGGAGAAGGTGTTATTTCATCTTCCAGACTGTGAGATCCAGGAAGACAAGGATGTTTTATTTCTCCCTACCAACCCATCCCCAAAAGGTTCTTAATTCATGTATATCAAAAGAATGAATGAACTGATAAAGTACTTAACACGCTGCAGAGCAGGGTTTCTTACCCTGGGCTCCATAAACTTGATTTTTTAGAAAAATATTTTGATAGTGTAATTTCAGTATAATTGGTTTTCTTGATAACCATATAGATCTTATTTTCTTATTCATGTAGAAAAACATAATTCTGAGCAGAAGTCCATAGATTTTTCCAGATTGCCAAAGGGGTCCATGACTCACCCACCCCCAATCCCCAAGTTAAGAACCCCCTGCAGAGAATTGAGCAGGATGCCTGATAAACTTGATGAGGTTAAAGGAAGGCCAACCTTTCTTTGGGATTTTGGTTTAATGGAAAGAATGCTTCCTATCAAGTCAGGATCTGTATTCAGATCCCAGGTCTGCCTCTTATGACTTGTGTGACCTTGAACAAAAAATTTAATCTTTCTATGCCTCAGTTTCCTCCTACATAAAATGACAATACTGGGCTAGGTGATGTCTAAGGTCTCGTCCATTTCTAAATCTAATCATGCTATGTTCCTATGGTTACATCTTTCTATGGAGATATTTCCTGCTAATACTTGGTTGAGAGGATTAAAGCCATCTCTTGGGCATAAGTACTCAACACCTCATTCATGCTTCAATGAGCTCTAATCCATGTGTCAACAACCCAGGCTTTGGGCTTACATGGACCAGGTTCCATCTGGGATGAGGTCAGCCTCCCAATAACTCTCTTTGGCTCATGTTGTCCAAACTCAGAGTTTCCAAAATATAGCTCATGTATAAGTCTTCAGAGGGGTGGATGAAGGGGACCCTGCTGCCATGCAAACACTCAAGTTAACAGATCCATATTGGGCACAGGACAATATTTTATCCCACAGTAGCCCAAAAACAATCAATGTAACTCTCTTCCCTTTCCAAGGAATCTCGGTTTCTCCCTCCTTTTAACCCCTGTAAGGACTTAGTGAATCAGTCAGACTCATCATGCAGTTTGGGCATCTCTCAAAAGAGAAACAAACATTGGATTTCTAAATAGGAACCCACCTTTGATTTTTCTGATCAATTCCACCTTCATCTCAGGACATAGAAAGAACTCCCATTTTATAAATATTCCATTAAGAATTTGGAGATTCCCCCTTCCAACAAGAAAACTAACTTGAGTGTTGCAAGAGAGGTCACAAAATGATATATGTTAAGTATCTTTTAGACTGGGCAGAGACAGTGTACCTGTCTGTCAAATGGAGGGTGGCTTAGATCTCTTCTGAGGGCCCTTTCAGCTCTAGACCCAAGTCCTACATTGAGTGCTATATAAATGTGTCCTTATCATCATCATCACCATCATAGTCTTCATCATCTTCATCATAGTCATCTTTATCATCATCATTGCTTTTGTCACCATCTCATCCTTTATGATGGAGTTACTGCTGATAGACACCCCATCTCTATCCTCCCCATCAGACTTGTCACACCTGAATGACTCTTGGTAGTAGTGAGGGTCAAAGTTCAGATTTCTGTTCCCTACCCACTCATAATGGCTCAGTCTTTCACTGTTCCTCCAACTCTGGGACAAGTACCCAGTTCTCTTCTCTCCAGGAGTCTGGCACTGCCTGGATATGTCTCCTAATCTCTCCAGCAAGTTGGAATTCTCTGAGAACTCAGAGTTGCCTAGACATTCTCCCCTCCCTTCTCCCAGAGGCTGGCTCACTCAGCCCCATCTTCCCTGGGGGCCATGGGGGTGGAAGAGAGGCTCAGTCATAGCTGCTTCTGAGGTTGGGGTCATGTGTAACTGCCTCTTTTAAATCCAATTCACTGGCAAGTCAAGACTCACCCTTGCAACATCATCAGTCCTCTTGGAAAACAAGGATGAACAACAATGACTTGACCTTCCCTGATCTCTCGCCTTCAGTGCTCTGAGGCAGCAGAGGAGGAGATGGGCTGCAGGCCTGATCCCCTCCCCCAAGACCCAAGTTGGCTGTTAACTATGCTCTGGTTCTCTAGGCTATACCCAGGATCTCTTCCCCACTATCCTCTGGACTCCTTTTATGCGCTCACTGAAATCCATAATAGCCTGAGGCAATCAAATCTTCCCTGAGACTTAATGAGCTATGAATAGGTCAAAAATTACTCAGGCCCAGGAAGCACCCTAATGCTCTCAGTAAGGCACAGTCTCCTTAGTGAGAAGAAAACAAAGATCCCGACCAAGGCTTACCTCCCTGGAACCCTCCCCAAGCTGATCAAGCCCTGCATCAATGCTTTGGAAATGATGTGAGGGAGGTAAAGAGGCTATTATTTTTCTCATTTTGCAGAGAAGGAAACTGAGGCAAGACTTGAACCCAGACTCCCCAGCTCCAAAACCAGGCTTGAAATTATAGCCAAAAGATGTAGATTCAGTTCCCAAGGCTGCCATTTACAACAGCTGGGGTACCTCCAAACAAAATGCTTCACCTGTCTCTGAGAAGTAGGTGCTAGACTTGAGACCATTCAAAGACTTGGATGTGATTTATTATTAGTTAACTTGATGACCCTGGGTAAGTCACTGGTCCCCTCTCAGGCTGTTTCTTCATTCTTAAAACGAGGGGAATAGGTTGGCACTTGGGTGATTGGAAGAGCATTAGATTTGGAGACAAGAATCCGAGCTTGGATTCCAACTCTGCTATTGACTCTGGCTTCATCTTTCTCAGAGGAGATCCCTAAAACCCCTTCCAGCTTTTGACCCAATGAATTTCCCTATGACCTCTAATGCCTCTTCCTAATATAAAGCACCTACTCAATGCCTGTTGATTTGCCAGTCTCCATGATATCCTCCCCAAGACTACTTCAAATTTACTTTATATGTTCTCCATAAATACTTCTCTGGACTCAAGTTATTTCCCTTGATAGAATGCCTGGTCCTGGAGGAGAGTCACTGCTTTATTCGCATTTGATATCCCAAGAGTTTAGCGCTGATGCCTGTCACAGAGGAGATGCTTAATGTTTGTCCACTGAGAGTGTAAAGACCCTTGGCCTCAAGGACACTTAGCACCCTCTCTGGCTAAAGGGCCTCAATTCTGGGCTCAAATGAATGAAAGAGATGTTGACCAAAGAAAGATCAATTTTTATCTCATTGACTCTTATTGGCTGTGTCCCTTTCCCAGAGCAGGACCCTGGGGGAGATCTCTTAAACAAAGCCTTTGATTTGGCTCATATCTGGGATCTCCCTAAAAATAGTGACTCTTGATTTGAGAAGTCATTTGTATAAGACTCATCATTGGTAGAGATTGATTAATCAATGCTCCAAGGCCACGTGGCCTGAGGGGGTGGAGTTGGTAAGAGCTTGATATGATAAATGGGACAGCAGTGTTATGATGCATATCAATTTCTTTCCAGAGTCTTTCTCTCCCTTCAGGGACCTGAAGAGAGTCTCGAACCTTGTGTCTTCCTTCTCAAAGTCAGAAACCAGAAGACCTCTGTTCTCTTACTCTAACCAACTCCACCATTCATTCAGTCAGGATTGGGGGAATAATGAATCTCCACCAATCAGAAGAGTCTTATGCAAATGGTCCTTTGAATCAAGGGCTACAGGATCAACAGGATTCCCTCTAGAAAGACATTCAATACACAGACCACTACTTATTCCCTTCATTCTACCTCACAAAGTCTTAAAATACAAAGACAGATAAGCACACTTTGGCACACACTTAAAACAGCACAGTAAATCATAACCCATTATACACTCACAGAAAGCTGAGACTTTAAATATTTAAAAAACGAAACCCTTTGTGAGGCTGCCAAACTGGCATTTCACCTTCACCTTGGCACTGCACTGAACAACTTCACTCAAGGACCTTATCTTTTTGACAAGTCAGAAGCTCAAGCCTCCCTCCCTGAGTGGTCAGCTTCTCCTCTGATATACGTTGTAGGAGCTGCAGGACACACTTCCCTCTGGCAACCAGCCCTTAGAACTGAGAATGCCCGACCTCTCAAGCTCATGTGGTTGGCACCAAGATTAGAAGTCCCCATCTTCCAAACACCATCCAACTGTCTTTGTTCAGGGAAAGAAACATAAGGCAGCCAAGGCCTTGAGGTCTAGTATCAATCTCCCCCAGACAAACACATACCTCTTCTGTATAAAAAACAACATGCATTTATTAAGCAACCGCTAAATGCTGGTCATATGCTCAGTGCCAGGGATATGGAGACAAAAGGAAAATATTCCCTGTCTTCAGGGGGTTGTATTCTAACAGGGGATACAGTGTACAAAGATAAGTCCAGACAAGTCATATACAAATCTAGTGCAAGGGAAACTTGCGGGGCTGAGGCTCCAAAGGCAAAATGGGACAGCGCCCGCCTTCACGGAGTTGCTAGGTACTCCCCAGATTCCGCCAGGATGAGAACACGTTAGTGGGGAGGTGGGAAGAGGGGACACAGAAAGAAGGATCCTTGGGATGAAAGGAAAGAGGTAGAATCCCAAAGCCTGTCCAGTCAGTCAGCAGCACTCTCCAAGGTCCTAAGAAGAGAAGGAGGGTCAGTTAGGGCCACTACACAGACACAGAGACAAGAGGAATGGGGACAGGATGGGCAAACTCCAGCTGTTTCCTTGTATTCTAGAGGCCTGTGGACCCATCTCTGGCTGACACCTCACTTGGTTCTGGACAGGCCTAGGAGCCTTCTGACCACTCAGTCACCCCCATTGAGCTTCAGCCCCCGAGGGCAAACAGCCCACCCCACCCACCTCTATACTGGCCCATAGGGTTGTGGTCTCTGAGATTCACAAAGCACTTCCTTTCCAAAAACCCTATAGGGGATAGTGTGGATGTTGCTAGCCCTGTTTTGACAAAGAGGAAACTGGCAATCAGGGCAGCTAGGTGGCACGGTGGATAGAATGCCAGACCTAGATCAGAAAGAACTGAGTTCAAATTCAGTCTCAGACACTAGTTGTATGACCCTGGGCAAGTAACTTTACCCTGTTGGCCTCAATTTCCTCAACTGTAAAATGAGCTGCAAAAGGAAATGGCAAACTGTTCCAGTATCTTTACTAAGAAAACCCCATATGGGTCATGGAGAGTCAGACACAGCTGAACAACTGAAGAAAATCTGACAATCATAGAGATGAAGGTCACTCAGCTAAGAAAGCTCCAGTTCATGTCCAAACCAGGCCTTAGCTGCAGGCAGCTACTCACTTTCTGGGCTCTGTAGCAAAGTCACCAAAGTCATTATCATTTCCACTGGGACATAATGATGTTCTCCAGCCTTGCCCCTGGAGCTATTCCCATCCCCTCACAAGCACCCTATGAAGCATGTCACAGAGATATCACCTTCCTCTCCCCATTTTACAGATGAAGAAACTGAGACCTGGAGAAACTGGGTTATACCTGTGGAGGGGGCTTAATTGCACTTTCTCACTGAAGAATGAATGGGTCAAGTGTCCAAGGCTGAGAGATGGCCTTGGACCTTCCAAAAGGGCCACACTATCCTTCTAGAGAGATGATCATAGGAACAGCAAGTCAGTGCTGAGAAGAACCTCATCTAGGCTAATTTCCTCATGTGACAGAAGATTTTAGAATTATAGGATCAAAGACTGTTGATTTGAAAATGTGAGGTGAGGAAGGCTCTTACACATCAAGCCAACATTCTGATTTTATGGAAGGGTAAACTGAGTCTCAGAGTAATTTGCCTGTCTCCCTCCTCCCCCTTCCTGCTGTTAGTGACTCCCCCGCTCCTTGAGTGTTTATTTGTATGTATCCTGAATATACTTGTCTAGAAACATGTATCTCCTCTAGCATACAAGCTCTCTGGGGGCAGGGGCCCATTCATTCTTGTCTTTGTATGTCTAGGGTCTAGTACACAGTGTCAGGCATAGAGCAGGTGCTCCAGAAATGCTGGTTGATTATTCACCCAATACCTCCCCCTCGAACCACCACCTCTCACTACTTTCCTCTCCCAAGGCCCATCAGGGGACTCCCTGTCTGCCAGCAAAACCTTGGGCTGGAAAGTCTATGAGAGCCCTCAAAGAGCCCTCCTTTTGTCCCTGACTCATTGTGTGGTCTTGCACAAGTCCTTTCTTCCCTCCAGGCTGTGGTCCTTTCATTCACAAAGCGATGGCCTAGGAGAAGACCTAATCAGGTTCCCCCCAACTCTAATGTTCCCTGTTCTACATCCTTAGGATCACCAGTGTAAGAGGTGGAAGGAATCTGGGGCCTCAGGTAGCCCAATGGTCTAGTTTTACAGAGGAGCAAATTGAGGCCCAGAGAAGTCATATTCAGAGGCCAGGCCTCTGAATTGACTACAAAGTCAGGGTTCTTCCCTCAACCAGCCTGTGACAGAGCTGGGAACCAAACCCAGGGCATTGTATGCAGAGACATCACCACCACCACTATCCCACATTGACAAAGACCCTCTCCCCAATCCTCTCTTTTTCCAAGACCCTCTCTTCTTGTTCTCTGACCAGCCCACAGGCTAGAATTCCAGGGGGAGGGAAAGGGGATTCTGGCTGAGCCAGGCTCCGTGGTGATTAATGCTCCATGTGCTGGCTGTCAGGGGCTTTGTCTGGGGTGTATCCTGGACCCAGGCCAGGAGGAGGTTTCTGTATAGAGGCCATTCCGATGGAGGGTTTTACATGATCAAACACAGCTTCAAACAAAGCTTTTAATTAGCATCTCTATATAACTTCTCGGGAACCTGTGTCAGTGGCCTCCAAAGGCGGCTGATGGGGATGGTGAGCTAAGGATAACAGGGTCACTGATCTGGGACCTTGAGGGCCTTCTCTGCCAAGCCCCTCATTTTACACAGGGGACAACTGAGGTCCGGACAGAACAGGTCACAGGGCCTAGCTCATACTTGTCAGAAACAAGAGTCAAACAGAGGATAGCCAAATCAGAAGATTTAATGCCAGCCATGACTGCTCCCAACTCCAGAAGATGGATGATGAAACAAAGAGGTGATGGGGGGCGGTGCAGAGGGAGGCTCAGCCAATGTGTAGGTTTGTTTTTCTTGACCGTGCTTGTTACAAAGGAGGGCTTCTATGCAGGGGGTGGAGGGGGCTGTAGAATATAAAAGGAGGGAGAGTTAGGTAGTGATAGCAGTGTCATGGAAAAGGAAAGAAAGGAAGAAGGAAGGAAGGAAGGAAGGAGGGAAGGAAGGAAGGAAGGAAGGAGGGAGGGAAGGAAGGAAGGAAGGAAGGAAGGAAGGAAGGAAGGAAGGAAGGAAGGAAGGAAGGAAGGAAGGAAGGAAGGAAGAAAGGAAGATACTTAAAGTTCCTAATCCAGATATAGTCAGAAAAAAACCAGCACCTGGAAATAGAGGACCTTACTTTGTATCTTGGCTCTGTGTGACTTTTGGTAAGCTGAGGCTTCCTGGGCCTCAGTTTCCCTATCTTTAAATAAGGCAGTTGGACTAAGTAGCCCCTCAGTCTCAGTCTGGGGTCCAGGCTCAGGTTTCTTTCCATAGTGCAATGAGGCCTCTGTCAGGACTAGGAGGGATTCAATCCTGGGAGATTCAAGTCTGAACCATCACTTCCTTGCTGTGTGATATTTAGAAGGTCACTGACCCTCTCTGAGCCTTGCTTGAGGCTGCTAACATCAGGAGGTGGTTGGCTTCCAGGGGCTCATAGGCCCTTCCTGGGATACTGTGAGGAGGTTAGTGGAGGTTCTGCTTTATTTTCCTGGTCAACGCAATTCCCACGAGATCCAATTCAAGGACTCCAAACTCCCTGCACTGGAAGGGACTTCATTGGGTGTCCAGAAAACTCATCCATGATATCTTCAGGAAGTGATGCTGCCTTGAAAGCCCCTCCAGATGGAGGAGTTTGCACATTCTGGCTGAAGCATCCTCCAGGCCAAAGCAGGACCCCAGAAGCTTTCCAAGCAGAGGGCCAGACCCCCACGGAAGGCCCAGATGGAGGTGTTCTGTCCTAAGCCACCTTTGGTCTTTGAGATATCTTCAGTACCTGCCTTGGGTACCTAATCCCTTAGACTCCTGCCTTCTCAGCTGCCTGGGACCCTCTGGATGGGCCCTTCCTGTCCTCAGCCTCCAGGCCTGGGATGGGGTCCTTGACCCTCTCTTGTGCACTCCTCTAATTAGCTCCCAAAGCTTGCCTTCTATTTCTCTGCATTCTACTCATATAATGACCCCCACCCCAAGTCAAGCCCCTCTTCCCTCTTCCTGGGACCATGGCAACATCCTCCTAACTGATTTTCCTGCCTCAGGTCCTTCTCCACTCCAAGCCATCCTTCATTCCGTCATCAAAGGGATTGTTCTAAATTATAGGCTGACAATGTCACATTCCTGCTCAACAAAACTCCATGGCTCCCTATTACCTTCAGTGCCATGTTTAGTGCTCCCTCCTCTAGATGCTGATGCCCTCTCCTTCAGGATAATCTTCCCACTACTCACTCTGAATTGATCATATACGTTCTGATACACACATGATGTTCCACCACCCTGACCCTTTGTTACTATAAGAATACAGGTTTCTTGAGACCAGGGATGGGCTTTTGCCCTTTTTTGTATTCTCAGCACTTAGCCCAGGGCCTGGCACACAGCAGGTGCTTAATAAATGCTTGTTGACTGATTGAGCCTAGGAAGGGCCCTTATGCTGCACAGAAGGACACACACTGGATTGGAAAAGACCTTATAGACCATATGTGCAGAAGAGGAAACTGAGGCCTGGGTTACCCCAGAGGGGTAGAGCAGGAACTAGCTCTCAGGTCCTCTCAAGCCTCTCAGAAAGGGAGAGTAGAAAGAAAAATGGATGGGTATCAGGGCAACTGACTTTGAGTTCTGGGTCTGACTGACTAGCTCTATGTCTTTCAACGTCTGGGAGCCTCAGTGGCCCTGCCTGTAAAGTGGAGATCATAATTCTCACACTAAGCTGCAATAGAGAAAGGTTTTGCAATCCTTCGAGTTCCAGAGAGATGGCTTTTTCTCTATTATTTTATAAAGGTAGGAAACCCTAGATTGGAGAATGTGGTGGGAGTGGGTCCCAGGAAAGGGGCCAGCCATGGGCCAGACACCCCCTCATTGCTATGCACCCAGGGCCTCCATCCTCTGGAATCCAGCAGAGGATGGAGGAGATGCCTGAGACTGCTAATGAACTAGAAAAAATGATAAATTCCTGTCTGGTGTCAGGAGGCAGCCCCAATGCTTGTCAGGTACGCCAAGGCGCCAAGGGACAGAAAACGATGATTGTCTAGTAGGCAGGGCTCCTTGCAACAGCTCCTCGGGCAACTTGGGGCAGGGGGATGAGAGGAGACACAAAAGGCAAAAATGAAGGGATGAAGGATTCTCTTTGGTCATGGGTCAAGGATCTAATATTGGAAGTCATCTAATTCACCTCCATTTTACAGATGGGGAATTTGAGCCCTGGTGTGGTCATAGAGATGGCAAGGGAAAGAACTAGGATTTGAACCCAGGACCCTGATTCCAAATTCAGGGCTCTTGGGGCTCCTCAGGACCAAGTGATGCCAAGGGGTGTGTTGGCCATGACTGAACACAATAAAAGATGAAATCCTACCTCTATTTAACCAGTAACCCTATGTATGTCTTGTACTAGGGTTTAGAGAATCTCTAGAGCCAGCTGTGGCCTCTTTCTAGAACCAAGAGTGGCAGTGATTGTTTACAACTGATCTTATTTCTACTCTTGCTCAAGAATCTTTGATGGCTCCCCATCACCCTGCACAATATGGCAACACCTAGATACGCAGCCCCCAATGCACTCTACACTCTGGTCAAGTTGGATGGTTTTTCTCTCCAAACACACCTTGGGTTTTCCCACCTCTGTGCCACTGTTTCCATTGTTGCCTAGGTCTGGCATGTTTTCCCTCTCCTCTTCACCCAGAGAGACTCTAACCATGCTCTGAAACTTGAAGCTACATGAAGCCTTCCTTGGTCTCCTTCAGTAATAATCTCATCCCTCCAGCCTCAGGCAACATTTTGCCCCTCACTAATGCACTTGGAATCATAGAACTGTAGACTTGCGGGTGGGTTGGATCTAAGAGGGCACCCAGCCCATCCCTGAGTGTGAATCCTGCCAACATCTCACATGTTGGCATTTTTTTTCCAATGCTCATTTCCCTTCATGTCTCCACAGCTGGTGACACTCCATCACTCTCTCCTCCTAGATCATCTCTTCTCCCTAAGTGTTCAGGACACCAGCTCTCCTAGTTCCCCTCCCACCTCTCTGATGGCTTCTTCTCTGTCTCCCTTACTAGATCCTCCTCCATATCACACTCTCTAACTTTTGGGGGCTTCTTCTCTTATCCCTCTATACTCTCCTACCATCACCAGCTACCAACTGGATATCTCAAACTGGATATCCTGTAGGCATCTAAAACTCAACACATCCAAAACTGAACTTATTATCATCCCCACAAAAGTGACCCTCTCCTGAACTGTTCTATTACTGTCAAGGATACCACCTTTCTCCCACTCATCCAGTCTTGGCATCATCTTTGACATCTCACCTGTATTCACCTCTCCTGTATCTTAACTGTTGCCAAGTCCTGTGGTTTCTCTCAGATTTCCCCCTGGTAAAAGTCCTCATCCCTTCCCCCCTGACCCCCTGGTGGGTAACTTTGCCTCAAGTCTCTCCCTCACTCCAGGTCATCCTCCATTTACCTGTCAAAGTGATTTTCCTAAAGGGTAGCTCTGAACATGTCACATCCTACTTAACAAATCCTGGTGGCTCCCTATTATAGTGGCTCCAGGATCAAACACCTCCTCTTTTTGGCATATAAAGCCCTTCCTACTCTGATTTCAACTTAGCTTTTCAGTCTTATTACATGTATCCTTCAAGTATTCTATAGTTCAACCAAGTGGTGGCATAGGAATAGAGTGCATGTCTGGAGTCAGGAAAACTTGAGTTCAAAGTCCCCCTGAGATGCTTCCTGGTTGTGTGACCCTAGACAAATCACTTAACTTCTGACTGTCAAGTTTTCTTCAACTGTAAAATGAGTATGATAATAGCGCTCACCTCTCCGAGTTGTTGTGATAGCCACTCCCTAAATTCAGGGACCACTTCCTCTCATTTTTTTTACTCTCCAGTGCCCAGCATATGGCAGACTCTTAATCAATGCTTGTTCATTGATTGCTTGATTTAGGGGAATCATCACTTCTTGCCTGAGCCATTTCAAACTAATTACCAGGTTTTAATGGAGAGATCTCTGGGCTTAGAGTCAGGAAGCCCTGGGTTTGAATCCCTCCCCCTGCATTTAGTAGCTGTGGGATCCTGGGCAAGTCCCATCTGTCACTTCCAGTTGCCTCACTGTCTTTATGTGTCAAATGGGGATAATAAAGTCACCTGCCTCACATCTTTGCTGCTGAGCTAACATCTGTAAAGTGCTTTGCAAACCTTAAAGTCTGGTATAGATGTCAGCTCTTATTATCATTATTAATCTCTGAACCATGCCAAGAGATGACTGCTAGAATGGGATCGATCACATCAGCTTTCTCCCAAGGAGGGGTCTGGGGTCTGCAAGGATAATAGGCCTTCACTGTTCCATCCAGCCATCCCTATAGCCCAGATGTGCTCATCACCCAGCCCACCTAGTCCCACCAGCATGGGGCCACTCCTGGAACAAGGCAGGATGAGAATGAGGGAAACCCCCTCCCCAGGACTGTAAGGCTAATTCCGCTGTCCTTTAGGGGCTATGATCTGTGGCAATTTTCTTGGCACAGCCCCCTCCAGCACTGTATTTAAAGTAGCTTATGTACCTTCCATGATTGTAAATAGCATAAAGCTTGTTCAGCTGTGTAATGGGCGCTGATCATGGGCTCGTCACATGTGTTTTATGAGGTGACTCCTCCTGGCTTTGGCTAATCCCCGCTCTGCCTCTGCCTTCCTGGCTGGGTGCTGAATGCCCTTTCTAGAGCTGAGTCTCAATACAGCTGAGTCTCACATTACTAGACTTAGTTCTAGAGATTTTCCCCAGAGTTCATCTCTAGGGTGGGGGTGTCATGAGCACAGAGTGAGAGAAAAGCTTGACTCTCCTCTTTGAGATGAAGCTACTCCCAGGAGGACCTGGACTCTGACCCTTGTGGGACCCCTTGTGGAAGGGAGACCCCTGGAGCATAGGGCATATACAGGTGAGGGAACTGAAGGCCGGAGAGCTAAGGATTTCGCCCAAGACCCACAGGCAGTAAGAGGCAGAGAGTGGGTTTCAAACCCAGGGCCGGAGTCCACACCTGCTGGAACAACTTCTCCTGCTCTTGTCTTCCCTTTCACAGAATTACAACCTTACCACATTAATAATGGCTAGCATGTCTGGTTCTTTCCATTTGCAAGGGCCCTTGGAGCTGCACCACAGATCAGTGAGGCAGGTATTCCTATTCACCTTGTGCAGAAAAGAAATAAAAGACAGGAGAGTTTCCATCGCTTCTTCTGGCTCACACAGCTGGTAGGTGTCAAAGACATGATCTGAATTCAGGTCCTCCTGACCAGAAGTCCAGAATTCTTTTCACTCTACCACATGTCATCCTTAAGGGCATCTCTCTTGTTTTACAAGGAAGCAAAGGTCAGAGAAGGGAAGTGATGTCCTAAAGGTAAATCCCTAGTAAGTGCCTAAGCCAGGATTTGTGACTTGGTTTCTAACCCCAAGTTCAGACCTCCTTCCTCACTGTATCTCTGATCTCTCTCTCCAGATATAGAAATAGCGATGGAGAGGAGATAGAGATGAAGAGAGAGAGAGACAGAGACAGAGAGAGAGAGAGAGAGAGAGAGAGAGAGAGAGAGAGAGAGAGAGAGAGAGAGAGACAGGGAGAGAGAAAGATGGAGTGAGAGAGAGAAAAAGAAAGAGAGGAAGGTGAAGATGGAGAGATGGATGGATGGATAGATATAGATACAGATATTTAGGTGATAGAGACAGAGTGATGGAGACAGATAGATGGACAGAGAGAGTATTCATTTATTAAGGCCAGTAGTGGTATGGTGGCCTGGTTTGGTACAAAATGAGGCCAAAGGTCACCATCAGAGCACAAATCCAGCCTCTCAAGGGCACAGTCCAGGGTACCAGTGAGAGGAGATCTATCCCAGCATCATGCGGGTCGTCTGGGATCTTCTTGACCCACTAGCTCATTGTACAGATGGTATTTGCCTTGCTTGAGGTGACGAAGCCAGTGTGGCCCAGAGCCAGGACAGAAGCTGCGTCTTCCCTTTCCCAATAGCTGCCTTTCTATAGCCCAGAATAGGATGTCTCCATCTCTGCTTCCCTCTCTGGACCTCCCTCCTCTCTCACAGTCTTCCCCCCTCCTTTTCCTGTGGTTTCTCTACAGGAAGCCGACTTGATTAGAGACATGCCTGCTGACAGTGCTGCTGGCTGAATTTGTCTGTCTCATGGATTCTGGGGCCTTGAATATCAGTATCAAGGCCTGGTGTTCCTACTGAACTAGGTCCTGAACATCAACTAATGTCCAGCTCCCTTCAGAAGAGACTGCCTTCAATGGTAGTAAGCTCCCCAACCCTGGAGATATTCAAACAAAGTTTGGAGGCTCACAAGCCAGCAAGTCCATGGGGACATATGGGTCACAAACACCCCCATGAGGAAAACCACTTAAGGACTGGCACCCCATTTTACAGACAAGGAAACTGAGGCTAAGAGTGGACGTGATTTTCTCATGATTATACAGCTAGTAAGTGGCATATCCACCAACTACAAATTGAGGGCTCTTTCCACTACTCCAGGGAGGATTTTGTGAGCAGAAAAAGATTCTACACAATGACTTCCAGGCTCCCCTCAAGAACCATGGTATCAACCAATTGATGAATGATAAAAGGATAGAACAGGCATTTTTCAGATGATGAAATTAAAGCTATCTTCAGTCATAGGAAAAAATGTTCTAAATCACTATTGATTAGAGAGATGCAAATCAAAACTCTGAGGTACCACATCACACCTATCAGATTGGCTAACATGACAAAACAGGAAAATAATAAATACTGGAGAAGATGTGAGAAAATTGGGACACTAATGCATTGTGGGTAGAGTTGTGAGGGGATACTCATCAATTAGGGAATGGTTGAACAAGTTGTCGTATATGAATGTAATGGAATACTACTGTGCTATAAGAAACGATGAACAAGAAGACTTCAGAGAGACCTGGAAGGACTTATATGATCTGATGCTGAGTGAAAGGAGCAGAATTAGAACCAGAAATCTGGCTAGTTGGTTTCTGATATTTGAAGTGTTTGCACATGGCTCTCCTTGGTCCCAGAGGGCAGAACCATGGGAGCTGTTGGGGGGGAAATTACAGAGAGGTAGATGCAGGCTTCACACCTTTCCTAAGAATGAGAGCTGTCCAGAGTAGAAAGGACCATCTTGGGAGATAGTGAGCTCCTCCTCACTGGATGTATTCAAACAAACATTGTAACATTGTAACAACCATAGTGTGCAAGGACTGACTTGGATAGACTTGGCTCTTCTCAGCAATGCAAAGATCTAAGACAACTCCAAAGGACTCATGATGAAAAATGCTACCCACATCCAGAGAAAGAACTGTGGAGTCTGAATGCAGATCAAAACAGACTATTTGCTCTCTCTCTTTTGTGTTTCTTTTTGTTTGTTTCTTCTATTTCATAGTTTCTTCCACTGATTCTGATTCTTCTTTATATTTTTAAATTAAATTATTTTATTTGTTTTCAGTGTTGGACAATCACTTCCACATATCTTAGATTTTTTTTCTCTCCTTCACCCTCCTTCTCCCCTCATCCCCCCACTCCCTCCCTGAGATGGCATACAGTCTTATATAGATTCTACACATATTTTCCTATTAAATACATGTTGCATGGAAGAATTAAAATGAATGGGAGAAACCATAAAATAGAACAAAACAAAACATAATACAAAGGAAAATGATCTGTTTTTATCTGCAATCCAATTCCATAGTCCTTTCTCTGGATGTGGAAGGCATTTTGTCTCAAGGGTCTATTGGAAATTTTTTAAGTCCTACATTTCAATGAAGTAGTAAGTCCACCAGAAAAATTCTTCGCACACTGTGGTTGTTGCTGTGTACCTAATTCTTCTTCACAACATGACTAATGTGAAAATAGGTTCAATATGAATGTATAGGTAGAACCTATATCAGACTGCATGCTATCTTTGAGTGGGGGAGGGAGAGGAGAGATGGGGAGAAAATTTGAAACTCAAAATCTTATGGAAGTGAATGTTGCAAACTAAAAATAAATAAACAAATGTTAGGCAAAAACCAACCAAACAAAAAGAATCATGGCATCACCTAGGAGTTGAAAAGGAGCAGTGATCTAGTCTACCCAACATCTGACCAAGAGTCTCCCCTCCAACGTCCCTGCTTTTGTTTGAATACATCCAGTGAGGAGGAGCTCACTACCTCCCAAGATAGTCCCTTCTACTCTGGACATCTCTCATTCTTAGGAAAGGTATGAAGCCTACCTCTCTGTAATTTCCCCCTACAGCTCCCATGGTTCTGCCCTCTGGGACCAAGGAGAGCCATGTGCAAACACTTCAAATGTCAGAAACCAGCTAGCCCAGATTTCTGGTTCTAATTCTGAACTCAGCCAGAAAGTTCATCTATGCTAATATTCAGTCACAAAAAGATAACCAGAAATGCCCCACTATTGCCCACAAATCAAGTACATTAAGGAATGATCTTGCTAGCTCTGCGGATGTGACATGGAGTTCTCTTTGAATGGGCAAACTCTCAAAGGTTTTCACCAAAGGGATCTCAGGCATCCCCAAGTCTCTGTTTTTCTTGTCTGTAAAATGGGGATTTTTGCCCTTGCTCTGGTATCCCCACAAACTCAGTGATGAACCAAGAGATGGGTTCCTAGGTCCCTCCCAGCTCTAGGGCCAGGACTCCAGGGCTCTGACTTACCCCACAGGGTTGTTGCAAGGTTTAAATTAGTTAATTCATATAACTTATTTTATAAACCTTAATGTATTCCATAAACGTGAGCCATCATTGGGGGAAGTGGAAAGCACACTGGTTCTGGGGTCACAGAAGCTGCTGGTTAGTGGTGAGACCCTGAGGTAGTTCTTTCACTGCTCTTGACCCCAGATTCCAGGTTGGACCAGGTGACCTGGGAGGTCCTTCTGTTTCCAAATTCCAGATCTTCTGATACTCAGATGTCATCTAATATCAGATCCAGGATCCTTAGAACCAATGATGTCAGTACAAGGGGAAGGGGAGGGAATAAGCACTTATAAGCACCTCCCATGTTCCAGGCACTGTGCTGACCCTGGGAGGTAGGTACTGTTATTACCCCATTTCACAGTGAAGAAAACTGAGGCAAATAGCAGTTAAGTTACTTGCCCAGGGTCCCATGGCTAGCAATTGTCTAAGGTACGATTTCAGCTCAGGTTTTAACTGATTCTAGGCCCAGCATTCTCTGCACTGCAGCCCCCAGCTGCCTCAAGCACGAGAAAGCACTTGAGTCTATAGAACACACTGTGAGAGCTAGAAGTCTCTTTTTACAAAGGAGGAAACTGAGGCCCAGAGATCATTGGCAATTCTGTTTTCAGAGCCAAGACTTGACCCCCCCCCCGACTTGACCCCTCCCCAGAAGGTTCTGACCCCTTTTCCAATGCACAGGAATCTCTTTTAGTGCTTTCCATTGCCCTGATGCTCATGTGAAGGAGCCCAGACTGGACACACCAAATTCTCACCACATCTACGGAATTCAAAAAGTGTCGAGAGTCATAGGCATTGATACAGCAGGAAATAATCGCCTCTTGTACTAGAATCTCAGTAATGAAACAGAGGTCTCAAACACCATCCATCCCAAACCAATGAGCATTTATTTATTAGGCACTTCTGCATGCCAGGCAGGCAGAAGGCCCCTCTGAGCATCCCTGACAAAGGGCCATCCCCACTCTACTTGGAGACCTCCCAGGACGGGGAGCTCATCTCCTCCCAAGGAGGCCTATCCTCTTGAGAACAATCTCTTTATTCGTAAGTTATTTTAACTTCCACTGAACCAGAGTCTCTCTGCATGAAATTTCCATGATTTTTTCCCCATTATGTCCTTGGAGGTCAAACATTCACAGTGAATCTATCTTCCACACCGCAGCCCTTGAGATACTACAGAACCACTCCCAAGTCTCCCCACATCTTCTACCCTCTGGGGTAAATGTCTCCAATATCTTCAGCTGATACCCAGACTCAGCTTTTGGAGAACCAGATGGTGGAAGCCTCCATCTGCCTCTGGCCCTCAATCCCAGCCCTGACTCCATTCGGACTCCCCCCAGACCACCCACCTTCTGTGGGGAGCAGGATATTGTCACAGCCAAGAATACCTGGGGCTGTTCCAGTTGTTGGGTCCTCACTCTGTGCTTCCCTTTCTGAACCCCTGATCTGTTTGCTTCTTCAAGACCAATGGCCAAATATCATCCCTTCCTCAGTCCCTCCCCTCCACCATACCCCCTAGGAGCCCCTGTTCCATCGTCCACAATGGCCTCTTCATTCTGCATGAACGAAGACTTGCAAGACAGATCAGGGTAAGAAGAGAGTCAGAACCAGTGTGATCCCTCTTCCAAATGACAGCCATGAGGCTTTGGAGTCTGAGGAGCTGGGTTCAGATCCTGACTGTACCTCTCACTATTGTGTGATCCTTCAGTGCCACGTCCGGCATAGAGCAAACACTTAGCAAATGTTCATTGACAGACTAGTCGACTTTTCATCTCTTAATCTCGACCTCTGATCTGTCAAATGAAGGGGTTGAATTCAGTGATTGCTGAGATCCCTTCCATCTTTCATACCTGTGACCTCTGATCTCACTCCAAGACCCCAGATTCTAGCTGCCCTATCTGTCTGGAATTCCCTTCTCCTACTCCCTTCCTCCCTCACATCCTGCAGGCAGAGGTGGCTGACTCTTCATTCTGCCTCCTTCTTCCACCATCACCCAACTGCCTCAGTGCCCCTACAGTTCACCCCAGCCTCCCCAAGCCGAGTCCTTCTGGCCATGCCTCATTTGCTCAGTGACTGTGACATGTGGCTTGCAGATGCCATCACTACCCTTCTCTCCCACCATCCTCCTCAGAGAGTTCAATGTTCACACTAGTGACCCTTCACAGGTCCTTAGATTCCTCATCTCCAGAGCACAGCCTCTCCTCACCACATTCCTCCCCTCCTTGTGCCTCAGTTTCCTTCTCTGTAAAATGAGAGGATTGGAGTAGATTGCTTCTGAGCTCCTTTCTGGTCCTAGATCTCTCTCACAAACATAATCACAGAATGTCAGCATTGAAAGAATCCCAGAGACATCTAGTCCATCCCCACACTTAGCCAAAAATCTCCTCCAGGACACATTCGTACTCAACCTCTGCTCACGATTTCTCTGTTGACTTTGGGCCAACCTATGTCCAGGAAGCTTTTCCCAAAATTGATCCTAGAATCCACCTGCTTGTTGCTTCTACCCAGTCCTCCCTTCTGATGCCAACCAAAGCCAGGGTAATCCATGTCCAAACAACAGACCTTCAGACACTCGAACACAGCTCTCATGTCGCCCCCGGGGCCGGTCCCTTCAAGTGAACCTCTCCTGGCATGAGCTCAAGGCTTGCACCATCTGATTGCCTCCCAAGACGCAGCTTGTCATCATGCTTCCTAAAATGTGGTGCTCCAGATGGGGTCTACACAGGATTCTCACAGTTCAGACCCTCCACCATCCGTCAGAGCTGGTCTTTCTCCAGATTCCTAATGACAGCACGATGAGGTGGAAATAAGATTTCTTTAGGAGTCGGAGGACTTACATTCAAACCCCATTGGATTATATGGTCCCTGAGGACAGGGACTGTCTACTGCCTCTTTCTGTATCCCCGGCAATTAGCACAGTGCCTGGCCCGTAGGGGGCACTTATAAATGTTTATCGATTGATTTAACTTCCACCACTGATATTTCCTACCTGGTTGACTCAGACAAATCCACCAACAAAGAGGTGGCTTTATAACGGATAACTTGGTTATTTTTGTACAGGTCTCAGAATCTCCCTCCCCCTCAATAAAATTAAACTGTAAAGCCCTTGACAACAGGACCTGTGTCCTTAGCTTTCATAGAATCCTGGATCAAGACATAGAAGGGACTTCAGAAGCAGTCAGGTTCAGCCCTTCCATCGTCCAGAGGCAAGGTAAGTGACACACCCAAGGTCACAGCAGGCAGTGGATCTGAACCCAGAACTTTGACCCCAAACCCAGGGCTGTTTCCACTCTCTTTCCCCCTAGATCCTAGCTGAAGGGCTTCGGACACTTAATAAATGGTTGGACATCAAATTAAATTGCAGTGGGGTTGAATAATTCCCTGTCCCTTACCCTTCCTGGTCCTCCTCCTCTGGACTTTCTTCTTCTTGTCTTTTTCCTTCCTAAAACATGCCCCCAGAAGCAAACTTTGTGCACCGGATGATGATAGACCTGGGGAGACGGGGATGAGGAGGCAAAGATCCAGGACAATGATCTTTCTTGGTCTTCACATTAGGTGGAGACAGGGCTGGGCTCAAAGACCAAGGGGCTTTGTCCTGGACTAGCTGCATGACCTTGGTCTGGTCACCCTCTCTAAGCCTCAGTTTCCTCATCTGTAAAAAGAGGATGCCAATAGTTCTACTTCCTAGCTTATGTCATTGGCGTAAGAAAAATGATTTAAAAACTACAAGGCATGTGAGGGGGAGAGGGAGCTCCCCTCCCCAGCTCCCAGCACCTAGCACAATGTCTGCACATCGTAGGCATTTTAAAATGCGTGTTGATTGACTAAGTGATTGTGTATATTTTATTGTCCCCTGGCTATATTGTGAGCTCCTTGAAGGTAGGAGTTTTTTCATATTAGTCATTTTTTTCTGGGCACATAGTAGGCATTTTTAAAACTGGTTGACCTGTTATAGATTCTTCTACAGGAAGCCTTCCCTAACTCCTCTTAATTCTAGCATTTTCTCTCCTCTAAATATCTCCTACTTATATTGTATACTGCCTGCTTTTTATATATTTGCTTATATGCCATCCCCCCCCCCCCCCCCCAGTAGATTATAACCTCCTTGAAGGTAGGGAAAGGCTTCTGCTTCTTTTTGCATTCTCAGAGCTTAGCACAGTGACTGGCACATAGTAGGTGCTTAATAAGTGTTATTGAATTGGATTGAATATGAATCCAGGCTATCTCCCTTGAATAGATTATAAGCAGGGCAGAGACTATCTTTTGTCTCTTTTAATATCCCCGGAGCTTAGCACAGTGCCAAGTACACAGTAGGTGCTTAATAAGTGTTTATTGAAATGAATGTGCATGCATGTTGTCTCCCTTGGCCAGTGTATAAGCCCCTTGAAGGCAGAGAGTTTTCTGCTTCTGCACTGTCATCCCCAAGACACAGCACAGTGCCTGGCACATAGTACACACTAAATGACAACTAGCTAGACTTTATAGATCATTGTAGGGTCCCCAAAGCACTTTGTAAGCATTATCTCACCTGACCTTCACAACAAGCCTGTGAAGGGTTAATAGTATCCTCATTTTGCAGATGAGGAAACTGAGGCTTGGAAGGGGTACATTATTTGCCTAGGATCACACAGCTCTTTAGAGTCGGAGGCTGGATTTGAACCAGGGTCTTCCTGATTCTTATTGAGTGATGAGTGGTTGATTTGTGACTCCTCCATAGCTGTTCCCATAGGAAAAGAAACCCCAGGGAGGAGAGAACAGAGCATTAAACATGATATCAGAAAACTCAGACCTTGACTCTGTGACATTCCGGACGATTCTTTCCTCCTCCTCTCTGAACCTCAATTCCCTCCTTTTTAAAGTGAGGGTAACCATAATGCTTCTAGTTTCCACCTCACTTGGCTGTTGGAAGGCTCAGATATGATAACGAACGCAAACTTCCCAGAGGTTGAGGCATGTCCTCACCCACCAAACTCCCCACGTTGCTCATGTGCTACCATGTGTGATGCTACCATGGAAACAGCAAAAGTCTCAGAGCCCAGAGACTGGCCTGGTCCCTGGGCTCCATCACATGGCTCCCTGCACTAGGAAGGGACCTTGGAGATCCTCTGGCCTTACCTCTCATTTGACAGACGAGGAAGCTGAGAGCTAAGGGAAGCTAACCTGCCTGAGGTCACCCAGGGCAGGATTCAAACACGGGACCTCTCACTCTAAACCCTGGGATCCTGCCACTTACAGTATCTCCCTTTCCTATTTGTAGGAGCAAGAATGAGTGACCCCATTATCTGAGCCTCAGTTTCCCTGACTGTAAAATGCAGGCAATTATCCTTTCACTTTGGAGAGAGAGAGAGAGAGATCTCAGAGCATCATTGTAAGGTGAGTGCTTTGTAAACAAACCCCAGTGTGCCTGTCCTCCCCCAGCTCCTTCTACAACTGCCATTTTTCATTTTGCTCAGACTGACAGATGTGAGGCAGAATCTCAGAGTTCTTTGAATTTTCATTTCTCTACTGATTAGTGATTTGGAGCATCTTTCCCATCTGGCTATTAATCATTTGGACTTCATACCCTTTGATGACTGATCTATCGGGTGGCTCTTCTCTGACTAGGAAAATTCTGGTGATGGTTGGTGACTGTCATAAGTTTACAACTAAAAAAGAAAAAAAATAAGTGGAAAAAATATACTGTAAAGCAGTGCTAAAGTAGAGGCTGGGACTATAGACTCACTTCTGGTAGGAAACCTCCCTGACTGAGCCCACTTCCTCCCCCCAGATCCCTATGCACCCTATGCCTCAGTTGACCACCTTGGTGAGCTACTGCCAGCCAGCCTTCTGGGAGATGAACCTCACTGAGCTTTACACTCTGTGCCTCAATTTCCCCACCTGTAAAATGAGGATCATGACCTCCACACTCTTCACCCATTTAGGTCCTCAGAAGACCCACAGTATCATCAGAAACCTTGGAGATCATCGAATTCCCTGTCTCTTCCTTCTGTTTTATAGATAAGAAAACTGAGGCACAGAAGGGTTCAGGGTCACACAGCTAGGAAATATTGAAACTGAAATCTAATGAGATAAAATAATGTTGTTGGGGGTGTCAGGAAATGATGGGTGGTGTTAGTATCACTTTTTATCAACCAACAGACACATAGAAGCCAGCACTGAGGTCACATCTGAAGCCTCTTCAGGTTGGCAGGACCAGCCAGAGCATTTGACCTCTGCTAGGGGACCTTCACTTCCCCATCCTCAGTTTCCTTGTCTGTAAAATGATTTGGTTGGATTAGCTAAGGTCTCTATTGGCTTGAAATCCCATGATGCTACTAGCATCTTCATGGTGTGACGGGGATGCTGGGTTTTTGATGGTGAGCTCCAAATGGATTCTAAAAAATCCTGAGAAATGGACCATGTGTCTGTCATGCCTGTCTAAGGGTATACCAGTGAAATATATTTTTTTGGCCCCTAGCCACTCACGGAACCATCTGGAGAGGTATCGTTGGGTTGGGGCCTCAGTTAGTCAAGGGAGCCCCCATATCAGTATGTTCGTGACAACCTGACCTACCAAAGTCAATACCCACGTTACCAAGCAAATGGAGGAGGCTGCCTCACAGGCACATTGTCAACAGTGTAGGAAAAGGAAATCTTTATTTTATATTTTTTTTATACTTTGACACAAGGAAAATAAAATGTATATTTTTATATAGACTGCAGTCTGAGTAGGAAGCAGCATTCTGGAACCGATGCCCCTTGTAAACATGGCATGATCGAGATGGGGATGGCGGACAGCAATATTCAGAGACAGGCTTCCGGAGAGTGGTGAACACACCACCTTGGCAAATGGGAACTTGCAATATCCTTAAGGAGGGTTCCAACTTAGAAACAACTGGGGTGAGTCCTTTTCTGTTGTTTTAAAAATTATAATGTGTGTGTGTGTGTGTGTGTGTGTGTGTGTGCCAGTGAGTGAGTGAGTTTAAACATTCTGTAGGGGAGAACTTTTTCCTCGAGGGCCTGGAATCAGGGGCCAGGGAACCTCAGTGGAAATTACTCAGAAGCCCCATATGAGCCTTACCTCACTCAAGATTGGCCCCTCTGTGGAAAGCAGGCATCACCCTCCCTTTTAATTCCCCTTTTATAGGGCTGGGGAGATGCACTTTATATACAACTGGTTTCTCTATAAAGGCATCCAGTTCCCCTGTGGCCCCAGCCACTGGGTTTGCCCCAGACACAGAGGCAGGTGCTATCCTTCCCTAGGAACCCTTAACAGGACCACGGCGAAGTCCAGAGCACCACCACTAGGAGAACCAAGCCAAGGGCCAGGAGGGGCTGGGTAGGTGCAAGGAGGCCCCCGCTTCCGCTGCTGCCACTGCCACCGCTGCCACCACCGCTGCTGCTGCCTGTGGGGCCCAGACGGCACTGGGCCTTGGTCCGGTTCTTTCGAGAGCAGCCAGGCCTCCGGCGAGGGGGCGCCACAGAAGACTCCCCAGGCTCCAGTAGGTCAGGTTGGAAGTTGGTCAGAGGGACCTCCACGTTGCTGGGGAAAGTCCCAAAGGGCGAGTCATTAATGTGCTTCTGAGTAGCATTTTTGGCAGGGTCGGACTCTGCTGTCTTGGGTTTGGACATGTTCTCCTTGTCCTTCCGGCCATTGCCAGTGGTGCGTCCGCCGTATGGGGATCCCCCAAGACCATTGGCTTCATACAGGAAAGACTTGTCCACTTCAGGCTGGCAGCATTTCAGAGGGCCGTCTTGGGGCCCCGCGGGCAGGGGTTCGGCCGTAGGTCCTTTACCGTGTCTGATCTTCGTCCCCGACCGTACCTGGTTGACTGGGTCCACGCAGCCCTCCAGATCTGCGCTGTGCAGTCGTTTCAGGTCTCTCCCGGCCAGGCGCAGAGGCAGACGGCACTCGAGGTCCGAAGAGGACCCCTTGAACTGTTTGAACCAGTTCCACAGGGACCTGGCCCGGCAGTCACAGATCCACGGGTTCCCGTTGAGGCGCAAGTACTGTAGGGACGCCAGCGGGCTCATCGTCTCCCCAGCAAGCACCGTCAGGTTATTATTGAACAAGTACAAGGTCATGACTTTGCCCAGGTCGTGGAAGGCCCTGGGGTGCACCCGGGACACCAGGTTCTGGTGCAGAAGGAGGCGGTCCAGGCTCACCAGGCCCCTGAAGACGTTCTCCGACAGGTTACGGATGCCGTTGCCGTGCAGGAACAGGTAGGTGAGGTTGGCGAGGTCCAGGAAGGTGTCGTCCTGGAGAGCCTGGAGGCTGTTGTCCTGGAGATAGAGGTACTGCAGAGAGAAGAGGCCGCGGAAGAGGCCTGGTGACAGCTCCAAGAGGCCGCAGCGGTCCAGGTGCAACGTGTGCAGGCGCCGGAGGCCCTGGAACGTGGCCGGGGCGATGGAGCGCAAGTTCACGTTGTCGCTGACGTCCAGCTCCTCCAGCTTGTCGAGGCCGGCAAAGGCAGTGGCCTCGATGAAGCTGATGGCATTGGAGTGGAGCCAGAGGATGGTCATGTTGCGGCACGAGCGGAAACTGGCGGCCCCGACCTGCCCGATGCGGTTGTTGTGGAGGAAGATGCGCTGGCTCTGGGCGGGGATGGCAGCGGGGATGGCGGTCAGGCCCTGCTGCTGGCAGCTGGTGGTGATTTTGGGCTCGCTGTAGCACACGCAGGCCCCGGGGCACGGATCTGCTCGGGACTGAATGTTCAAGCAGAGGACCCAGATCAGCAGTTTGCTTCCTAGGGAAAAGAAGACAAAGATAGGGTGGGAATTAGTCCCGATTCTGGGAACGCCTTTTTCTTGCCGCTAATTGATGGAGCTAGGATGCCTCTGAACCCGAACCATGGCTGCGGTATGGGGCTCTCCCCAGCTGATCTACCCCAGGCTTGAGTCCCAATGATGGGGAGGGCAATGGACCCAAGTGACCAAGGAAAGGGAGCATCTTCCTGACCGTGAACCTGGCACATGAACTGGGGAAGGCACACAGGCCAGCTGATGGCAGATGGAACCCAGAAATGCCCCACCAAAGCAGCACATGCGCCAGGCACTGGACGCATCCTGCGACCTAGATATCTTCCCCACCAAGGAAGCCGTAACTAGGACAGGCAACTAGAGCTTTGAACCAGGGTGCCAAACAGGCACCGAGAGCAGCCACGTCCCAGGTGAGTTCCTTCCTAGCCTACCTCCCTTTCAACACCCTGTGCTCCATTCTCCACTTTCCCAGGAGTCATATCTTCAGCAACAACGAATCTTGACGTGTCCTGCCCTCCCTTCCCCCATCAGCTGTGTCCCAGGAGAGCTTGCCCCTCTCTCCCTTGTCCTGGTTCCAGTTCCACCCATAATACCCTTTGCATACTGTCTCCCACACCTGAGACACCCCCTGATACTAGCTTGTATCCCCAGGACTTCCCCCTCCTCTCTCCAGCCTGAGAGAGATGCCTATGTCAGATACCACCCTCATCCCCCTTCTAGAAGCCACGTTTAGCTTAACAAGAGATCTGCCCAAGAGGGGACATCTAGAGCAAAAATAGCAGAAGAATGATGGGGCTTTGAGTCAGCAGACAAGAGTTCAAATCCCAGGTCTACCAACTTAGTATAAATAGATGTATCTTCATTCACCGAGAGTAAGGTGACCTCTCTGAGGCTTTCCTCATCCATTATATGGAAATAATAATCCCCACACTGCGAAGGGCTTTTGCAGGCATGTCTGTGGGACTCCAAGGAATCCACTTTTTTTCTCTGGGTCTCACTTTCTTCCTCTGCAATGGGGGGAGGGGCTAGGTCTCCAAGAACCCCTCCCTCTTTGCTTCTTCCTCTTCCTCCTTCCTTCTCCTTCTCTCCCTCCTTCACTCCTTCCTTCTTTATCTCCTTCCTCCTTTTCTATCTCCTTTTGTCTCTTCTCAATCTTTGCTTCTCCTCAATCTTTCTTTCCCTCTTTTATCTCTCCCTTTTCCCCACTCCCTCTCTCTCAGTTTCCTCCCTGTTTCTTCCCTCATCTTGGTTCAGGGAAATGCCTAAGAAAGTAAAGAGGTTTGAAGCATTCCAGAGTCAGAGGAATGGCTCACTTCCCAGGGTCTGGATTGGGAAACACAGAGAAGACTCAAGAAAAAGAGTGAGGGGGGGGGGGGGGGACCAGAGCCTTCTGGGCATGCCCCTTCCTGCTCCCTGCATAGCCTGTGAGGAAAGCAGAGCCCCAGGTCCATCTCATGAACAGTCAGAAAGGAGCCCCAGGTTCCTGCTGCACACAAGCTGCTGGGGGAGCTCTGACCGGCATAGACTTGGCGATCTCCAGCCCCAGGCTCTCTGCCTCACTAACTTCTGTTCTTTTTGGTTCCCAGAACATCCCTCCTCACCCCTTTACACCACAGTGTGTGAAGGCTCTGAGGCCTGGACAGACTCAGGTCTTCCAAACCTACAGGAACAAGGAACAAGCCTGTCCTCTCTTCTGGAGCCTGGCTATTGAGTTCATTCATCCAAACATACATCCATCCTTCATCCATCCATCCATCCATCCAGTTACTCACCTATTAATTCATACATTCAGTTATTTATCCATTCACCCGTTAATTCAATTACCCATTCATTCACTCAGTTACTTATTCATTCATTCATTTTTCTTTCAATCATTCATTTATTCATTCACTCAGCCATCCATTCACTAATTCATTCAAAAACCATTCCTTAAGTGCCTACTTTATACAAAGTGATAAGGACACAAAGAGAGAAATGAAAAGCAGGATGAGCCTTCAAGACACTTACATTGTCCCTTTTCTCCAAGGCCTGTGCCTTCCTGCCTCCTGACAGTTGGTCTTCCTTGGGGGAAATCCTTGCCCTACCTTCCCAAACCCACAGGTCCTCCAGTACTGCCTACTCGCCTTTCACAAGTCTACTCTAATTCAGGACCTCTCAGCCCACCCTCTTGATACTGTCCAGCAAGGGGAGGAAAGGTGGCTAGGAGGTACAGTGGAGAGAAGAGCAGGCTGGGAGCCAGGAAACCTGAATTCAAATCCATCCTCAAACATTTACTTGCTGTTTGACCCTGGGCAAGTCACTTCACCCTGTTTGCTTCAGTTTCCCCATCTGTAAAATGAGCTTAAGGAGGAAATGGCAAACCAGTCCAGTATCTCTGCCAAGAAAACCCCAAATGGAACCATGAAGAGTTGGCCATGGCTGAACAACAGAAAGGGATTCTGGCCATCCAGGTCTAAGGGCCATCTACTGGAAGGCAACCTTGGAGGCATTTCCCAGACTTCCCTGGGAAGGAGTTTCTCCTAGTGGTACCTATGTAGTCAATCCCAGAGAAAGCCAAACAAACTCACAACAATCCATGTGAGCTTTAGGACAAGCTTGGATGCCCCTGACCCTCCGAGCTTCCAATGTTTGGGCTCCTGGGAAAGCTGCCCCAGGACCAGTACAGAGAGCAGAGAGTGGCCCAGCTGGGATGCAGAACCCTGGGGGTCCCAGCTCTACCTGGGATGAGGCACAGAACCTCTCTGGGCCAGTTTCTTCCTCTGTAACATGATAATATTAATTATAACAACTATATATATTAATGTAATATATCATAATAGCACTTTAAAGTTTACAAAGCATTTTACAAATATCTTATTTAATTCTCACAACAACTCTAGGACAGAAGTGCTATTATTACCCACATTTTACAGTTGAGGAAACTGAGGCAGACAGAAGTGACTTGACCAGGGTCACACAGCTAATAAAATTTCTGAGACAGAATTTGAACTGAGATCCTTCTGATTCCAATTCTAACAACCTGTCCACCATGTCTACCAGCTGCCTCTAAGGAAATATGTGTTGTATCACAGAAAGAAGGAACACTGGATGTCTGTGTGGCCCTGGCCAAAGTCCTGGCCCAGTGTAAAGTAAAGTAAAAGGAGCTCAGACTAGATGATGTTACTGGTCTCTCTTTGCTAGGATGCCCATGAGCCCAAGGGTCCCCTGCCCAGCTCCAGATGCACAAGCAGCAGGGCTGAGAAGACACAGACAAGCCCTCTCCTGCTCCTCTGCCCCCATCCCCAGAATCAGAAAGAGGACCAGACTTTTGTACGAGGTTGGAGCACTCTCCGTAAACCATCCCTCTGAGGCGAGCACTGAGCCTGGCTTGGCTTCTTAAGAATGGCTCCCTATACCCTCTCAGAACCACAGAGCTCCAGAAATGGGAGACTTAAGAACAGAGATTGTTTGATCTGGGAGGTGTGGAGTGGTTAAAATGTCAGGGAGAGAAGGGCCTTAGAACAGGGAATGTCAGGGCTGGGAGGGGCCTCAGAAAAGAGAAGGAGTTCAGAGCTTAGAACCTAGCAGATTAGGATTGTAAGGGGCCTCAGAGAACACATCATTCCCACCCAACCCCCTCCTTATTTTTTGGAGGAATATGAGCTAAAACTGACCAGGTCTCAGTCCATGTGGCCAGTCATTGGCAGGGGTGCCTCCAGTCCAGGCTTCCCACCTCCCCTTGTGCCCAATTCAGCTCTTAACACCTGCCAGCATCGCAGATTTGCAGATACTTACACATGGTATACACACATGTGCCGTGCACATCCTCATGCACACACGCACATGGATGTCTGTGCACACACAGATGCACACACACAATACCACATGCATGTGTGTATGCTTATCACAAATACATGATCACACATGGCACACTCATACCTATGTGCACCTTCATGGACAAATGCACACATGTACTGCTGTGCACATGAGCTCCTATGTGTACACACAAGTGCCTACGTGCACAAGTCACACACTTGCACACCAGTGTATGCAGGTGCACAATGCCCACAGAGTATGCTGGTACACATATGCACACATGTGTGCTCACACACACAAACATGCTCACACACATACACACACATGCACACACCCCCTCTTTCACAGGCTCAGCCTCATAGCTTCCTATCTCATTTGCATATCCGCCCAGAAGGCTGCCTGGGCATAAATAACACTGGCTGAGCCTTCACCCTCCCACAGAGCAGCTGACTCTCTGAGGAAGCCGCTCCCCAGCTCTCCTCCTCCCTTCACTTGACTCTCCCTTGCCTTGCTCAGTTTCTCCATCTGGAAAATGGGGCAGTACCTGCCCTGGCATGTTTGGGGGGATGGCACTAGCAGAGACCCTGGAGGTGCAAACAGACCTTGTCTTACGTAGAAAGAAAGTGGAGAGTCCAGGTGGGCACACCATCCTGGAGCGGGGCATGATCCTTGAGGTCATCTTGCCCACCAACCCTGCCTCCTTTTACAGAAACCTGGAGAGTGAAAGTGACTTACTTGTTCAAGGTGACTCAGGTTATAATGGGACAAGCTGGGATTTGAACCCAAACCCTTTGACTCCAAATCCAAGGCTCTTCACCCTGTGCCCCTCTAAAACGAAGCTGTTTTTTTAGGATTCAAGCTAGGATCTGTTTTATCCCTATTGTCCTGGGTGGGAGTTAGGAGGAGTGGATAAAGGATGCAGGATGTATATCACATTTGTTTTTAGCTTAAAACTGTCATTTTGGGCACTGCGAGTCAGATGTAGCTGCGATCTCGTGCGTGTCTTGTCCTGCCCCTTCCTTTCTCAGAGAAATCTGTGGCCCAGAGAGGGGGAGTAGATCTCCCAAGGTCACGCAGCAAATCGGGGCAGAGCCAAATCTGGAATTCAGAGCTCTCAGGCAGGGCCCTGCCCACACTCTCCCTGCATCTCTTTACCATCCTTACAGGATCTGCCAACAGAGACTCATGCTTAGCCTCAAAGGTGGAATTTTACTGAGTCCCATCAGGCCTTGGGTCCAAGCCCCGCCAACTCCAGGCAGGCTAAGGAAGCAAGAATCAGGCACGGCTGGCCTAGAGAAGAGACTGGAAAGGACGGGCCAACCATGCAATGTTGGGAAAGAGGAAGGGACCACATATTCACGAGAGACCCAGGAGCCGTGAATGGGTGGGAGCCCCTAAGAGGCTGATGTAGACTGGATAACTGAAGAGCTGCCCCCCCAATGGAAGGGGCTGCCTCAGGAGACAGAGGTCTCCCCTTCCTGGGGGTCTTTAGCAGAGGATGTGGGAGCCCTATTAGGGACTGATGAGGAAGGTTTCTTGGTCAGGTTGCCTGGTGAGTTTCCTTCCAGCTCAGACAGTCTATGATTATGTAAATTCCATTGGAAGGAGGGAGGGATGAGGGCAGAACTGAGCTCGGCTCAAGTCTCAGGGGGTCTTGCCTTGCCTCCCTCTTCCATGTTATTTATTTATCTATTTACTCAATTTTTAACATTCTCTTTTTAATTTTGAGTTCCAAATTCTCTCCCTCCCATCCCTCCTACAGCCATTGAGAAGGCAAGATATAAGATATCAATTATACATATGAAGTCATGCAAAACTTATTTCCCCCTCAACTTTTGAGGACAATACTACCCCCCCCTTTCATCCCTCCCTCCCAAAACAAGACCTCAGCAGGTCCATCCCATCCCACCTCTGCCTGTGTGTCAGGAAGCTTGGACTTGTCCAGACCCCATGACTGACTCACTCATCCTGTGGCCTCTGGCCCCTGGAGGTCCCCTAAGCCAATGAGGTCACTTAACCAGTTAAAGAACAATTATCCTCATTCCACAGGTGAGGTAAACACCTTGCCCAAAGCTATCCAACTAATTAGGGTTGAAAGTGGGATTTGAACCCAGGACTTCCTGACTCTAAGTCAAGGGCTTTAGAAACTAGGTCGAGTAAACATTGCCTCATGGTTACTGGCACCTGACTCATTCCTTCAACAAGACTCAGACATCCAGCCAAGATCTAGAGGAAAGATCCTTGATGTTGAAGGTGGGAGACCCAGGTCCAAGTGCTGGGCCTCAGTTTCCTCTTCTGTCATAGAACAATGGGAGCTCATCCTCATCCTCTTCAAAGTGGGAAAAGAGCTCTCCCAACCCTGGTCTGAACATCTCCTCTACAATGTCCCCAACAAGGATCCTCCAGCCTCTTCCTGAAGGCCTCTGAGGAAGGGGACCCCCCTCCTCTCCAAGCAGCTCACCCCACTTTGGCACTGATTGTTAGGAAGTTTTTCCTGATACTGTGCCTAGATCTTTACGACTTTCACCCACAATGCTCTGTTCTCTGGGGCCAAGCGGAGTACGGCTAACCCCTCTTTCCCATGACAGCCCTTCACTTACCTTTGGATGGCTACCTTCCTCTTCCCAAGTCTTCTCATTCAATCAATCAGTAAACATTCATTAAATGACTACTATGTGTTAGTCCCTGTGCTAAGCTTTGGGGATACAAAAAGAAGCAGAAGACAGCCCCTGCCCTCAAGGAGCTTCGGGTCTCTTGGAAGAGACAACATGCCAACAGATATACACAGAACAAGCTATAAATAGGAAAATAAGGAAATAATTAACAGAGAAAGGGTATTAGAATTAAGAGGGGATTGGAAAGGCTTCTCTGGAATAAGCATTCCCACCTCCTTCAACTGGGGCAGCTAGGTGGTGCCATAGTGTCCAGAGTGCTGGTCCTGGAGGGAGGAAGATTCATCTCCCAAAGTTCAAATCCAGCCTCAGACACTTACTAGTTGGGAGGCCCTGGGTAAGTCACTTCACCCTGTTTGCCTCAGTTTTCCCATTTGTACAATAAGTTGGAGAAGAAAATGGCAAAGCACTCCAGTGTCTTTGCCAAGAAAACCCCAAATGGGGTCATGAAAATTCAGAAACAACTGAAGACTAACTGAATAGCAACAAATTCCTTTAACTACCCTCCTAAGACATGATCTTGAGTGCCTCCAGCATCCTGACTGCCCTCCTCTGGAAAAAGCCTCCCAGACACTCCAATGCTCCAGACACTATCAAAGGTCTTTCTCTGGGACAGGTGGGATTTCTGCAACTGCCCTTCCCCAATAGTGCCCACAAGCCCTGGCCCTGGCAGAGAGATGGGGAGCAATAACCTCAGTGGCCCAGACTGGCCAAAGGACCCCTGAAGTCATGGGGGTGACACCTTTCCAACAGAATAAGGAGATGGTTCTGACCTTGCCTCTGATGAAAACGGACCCACAACCCATTCAGTCTTAAGAACAAAGCAGCCCGGCATGTCTTGGATGGAAATTTCCTTAGCCATAAATAACACATCAGCACAGGCTCTTCCAAAAACGGAGGAAGATTCCTGCTCCCCACAAGTGGCAAGAACGGCTGGTTTTTATTCTGCAGCAGCAGCCCTGTCTTCCCCAGTGGCCCAGGAGATTATCAGGGGGAGGGGGATTCTACATACTGAGGTCTGGCCTCATGTCAGCATCAAACAAAGCAAAGAACACTGGACTGAGATAAGAGTCAGAGACCTTGGATGAGAGTCACATCTCTACCCTTCATAAACTGTGGGATTTTGGTCTCCATAGCTTCATCTCACAGAACAAGTGAGATTGACTAGACAGCCCCTAAAATCCATCCTTCAAATGCTAATACTATGAAGCATGAATTCCATCCTGGATGCCTTCTCCCCTCCTTGCCAACTTGGGGTTGGAAGCTTGGCTGGGCTACCACCTATTTAGGGGACTATGGGTAAATTACTTCCTCCTGCTGACCTCCAGCTGCCTCTTCTGTAAAATGAGAGTGGCCCTAGACTATTTAATGCTAAGGTTCCTTTGGGTGGGAATCTCCAATTTAGTCCATATCACCTTCTTGAATGCTTATATCTTCCTAGAAAACCTCTTATGAATGAATGAAGTCAAGTCGACAAGCATTTAGTAAGTGCCTACTGTGTGCACCAGACTCTGTGGTAAGAAATAAAAAAAAAGAATGAAAAAGTGTTTAAGCATTTGCTGTGTTCTAAGTGCTGGGGATACAAACAAAAAGAAAGGCAAAAGAGTCCCCCTCCCTCAAGTATTAATATGCAGGAAGCAGTCTACATAGGAGAGTGGTAGCCAAAGATGGACCCTTTAGTCCGGGAAGTTACTGGGATGGCTAATAGGGCCATAGAAGAGTAGGGTGGCATGTCCCATCCAGGAACAGTGGCAGAATTGACTTGATCATGTTTCATCATTCAAGAACTGTAGGGGAAAGTTGGAAAGGAGATGGTGGAGGAGAGAGCTGGAGGGAATGGAGAGCTTTCCTGAAATGGTGCTCTGGGAGAGACAGACACTAAATCCATGCCGCTCTTATTCACTGATTCAACCAACATTTGTTTAACACCGGACATAGGCCAGAGACTGTGCTGGGTGCTAGGGAAACCTAGAGAAAAGCAAAACAGAACCTTCCCTCAAGGAGCTGCCCCACACAGTCATTATAGTAATGAGGAGGAAGAGGATATCTGGAGAGCCACTATGGAGTAGGTTTTGGATATAGGTTCAAGTCTCACTGCTGACACATAGTATGTGAGTCATTTCACCAACTCTAGGTAACTGTCCAAGATGAGAAGTGCTGACCTACATTGATAAAGACAGTTTTCTCACCCAGAAGGTCTTCCCAAAATAAATAGAGACAGAAAGACAGAGATAGAAGGACAGATAGAGAGACAAACAGATAGATAGATAAATAGATAGATAGATAGATAGATAGATAGATGAATAGATAGATATGTAGATAAGTAAATAAATAAAAATAAATAACTGAGATTTCCCAGCCCCCTGGAGTTTGTACTGAAATGTTAATAATAACTGCCTTTTAGACGTAGTCAGGTCTTTACACTGCCTATCAGAGCCTGACAACAACCCAGTGAAGAAGGCGGTGCATGAGAAAAGAGACTTGTGTGCTCACTGTACATGAAAAGTCCAGACAAGGGCAGGGGCCTACTCATAGCAAATCAGCATCAGAGCTGGGGCTAGAATTTGGGCAATGGGCTTGACCCAAGAACAGTGCCTGTCATATCCAGCCTCCAGGAGCCACCCTCAGGCTGAGGAAGGAGAGAGCCAGGCCTTCCTGTGAGGGCCCAGCTAAAGAGCTAAGGACCTCCCCTTGTGCTGAACCCCTTCTCCTCAGCATCCTCCCCAGAGTCCTTGGTGGCACAGCAGGGCTTTGAGGCCGTGTTTCCTCTGCCACCGTGATTTGAGTTCTTGATCAGGATAAATAATTCATCAGAGAGCGCCTGAGTCCCTAGAGAGTTCCAGTTCAGCCCAAGAGTTTGCTCAGCTTTAATTATGGAAATTGACCAAAAAAAAAATTCCCTGGTAACAGGATCAGGACATTGGACAGGTCCCCTCAAGCCGCAGTCTAGCCCCCTGCCCTCCTCCTTCCCCAGATAGCTCCTAGATAGCATCCCAGAGCTCCAGCTAATATTGATTGAACAACATAAGGTTGGCAAAAATCCATTACATATTTTAGCTCGTTAACTCAGCTGAAGGAACTAGAATAGAGCACAGTCCAGGGTTTGGAAACAGGGGCCTATCTGTGTATCTCTGGGCCTCGGTTCCCTCATGTGTAAAATAGACATAGTAACAAATTGTACTTAACTTATAGGTGCCTTGCTTGAGGTTATTGTATGCAACAATGACCATGGGAGAGAGGTACTACTATTATTAACATTATACAAAACTGAGGCAGACAGCAGTAAGTGACTTGTCCAAAGTCCCAGACCTAGGAAATGTCTGGGGCAGGATTTGAACTCAGGTTTTCCCGACTCCAAGCGCAGTCCTCTACCCACTCTTCCATCAGATGCTGGGGGAATACTTGGTGAGGCTGTCACAGAGGCTCCCTGCTCGGCTCTAGGTTAACCTGGGGGTCCCTTCTGTCTTTTCTGCCTTTGTGATCCTGGGAGGAGCCCCTGCTAGCCCCTCTACTGACCATTCACACAGGAGCCAAGGCTTCCTGAAGTCTGGCTTTCTCAGCGTCTGCCTCCCCACCTCTCTGAGCCCTGCTAGGACCTCCCCTCATCTCCCTACCAGACAGGGGGGGGAGTATGCTGAGATCAGGGCAGAGAGTTCTACCCCCTCCTCCCCTGCTCTGCCAGCCCTCTCTTCACTCTTTCCACACAAACCATTCAAATACACAGTCATCCATTAAAGCCAGGAGGTCCCCTGATCCTCCCCCAGCATGACACCTGGAAGAAAAACCATCTCCTGCTATGGACCACCCTTCCTCGACTTGAGCCCTTACCTGTCCCTACATTTCACAGACCAACCAGATGACCAACTGACCACCTCCTCCAGAAAGCCTATGTTGGCCCCTTCTCCTGCCGTCCTTAAGATCTCTTGGCTCTGACTATGGAACAATTGTTTTACCTGAGGATCTGGGACTTTGAGGTCCACAAAGCAATCTCCTCACCACTACCCTAAAACCTTTCTCTCCGAGTTACCAGTGGTCTCCTCATTGTCAAAGCTGATGAATGTGCTTTTCTCAGTTCTCATCCATCTTGACCCCTGTGCAGCCTCTGACACCGCGCATCCATCACCCTTTTCTCCTGAATACTGCCTTTTCTCTAGGTCTTCATGACAGTCCTCTTGCCTACCTGGCCACTCCTTCCCAACCTCCTTTTCTGGACTTTCCTACAGATGATGCCCCCTAACCAAGAATCTGTCCTGGACCCCCTTCTCCATCCATATTTCACTGGGGGAATATCCTCACTCCCGTGAATGACCATCTCCATGCAGACTACTCTCAAACCTACTTATCCTGCCCTGCCCTCTCTGTTGACCTCCAGTCTCACACTCCCAATGTCTGTGGGACAATTCCAAGTAGACATTCCACAGACATCTTGAACTCAACATGTTAAAACTGAATTCATTACCATTTTCCCAAACCCTGCCCTCCTCCTAATTTCCCTACCACTAACTCAGAGCCCCACCATCCTCCCAGTTCCCTGGGCTCAAAACCTAGGAGTCACCCTTCATTCCTCATGATTTCTCCCCCTTATCCCTATCACTCGTCTATTGTCAAGGCTTTTACCCTGTGCTGGGCACTGGGATTACAAAAAGAAAAGTGAAATAATTCCCGCTCTCAGGGGTTTAGGTTGTAACAGGGAAGGCGACAGCTATTATATGTAACCGCCCATTAGGTATTCATTAAGCACCTGCTAGGAGATCTAGTTGCTCATGGGCATAGTGCTCAGAGCTCCAGACCTGGAGTCTTCTTGAATTCAAATTCAGCCTCAGACACTTACTAGTTGAGTGACCTTGGACAAGTCACTTCACCCTGCCTGCCTCAGTTTACTCATCTTTCTGGAGAAGGAGATAGCAAACCACTCCAGTATCTTTGCCAAGAAAACCCCAAATGAGGTCACAAAGAGTAGGGCACAACTGAACAACAGGTGCTCTAGTTACAAAAGTGAAACAGTCTCTGTCCAAGGGATTACAATCTAGTTGAGGGAGAAAAATAAACTATCATGTTAGCTCTCTAAGCCTCAGCTTCCTGTTCTGTAAGATGGGGATATTCATGGTCCCACCGGCATGCCATCAGTACTTCATAGACTTTCAGTGGCTCTTGCTCCATGGCCTGGCCCCTCAGGAGGGTTCCGCTGTCTCTGCTCGCCCCCTCCCATGGCTCCCATGTCCTGCACATGGAGCAACCCTGGGCCACTCAGGCTCAGGGGTTTGGACAGCCCATCCTACAAGCTGTCTTCAACTCAATGGTCAGACTATGACTGCACATAGTTTTGTCCTGTTAATTTGGTTTTCAATTTTTGGTCAAGAGGAATTCAATTTTCTCCTCCCTTGGTGTTCTTTCCAGATGCATGGTCTGATGCTCGGAGCACTCAGTTTCCTTCCTTGTCAAATGAGAGGACTGGACTCGAAGACCCCTGAGGTTCCTTGCAGCTGGATCTGTGATCTCTTGAACCTGTGATGGACTCGGTGCCTGCTCCAGCCTCATTACCTTCGGCAGTCCAGAGGCCAGAGGAGGAGGTGCAAAGGAGATTTTCTGCACCAGACAAGAGAGGCTGCTAGTGCCATGTCCAGAACTCTGGACTTGAAGGAAGGACAAAGTACCTGAGCTGTTGGAGGGCTGAGAACCCATGGCCTCGTCCCCAGAGATAGGGACAAATGAGGGCTCCCAGGGAGAAAGAGAGCCCCGGGATCCAGCAGCGCCCTGCCCATAGGTCTGACATGACAGATAGGGGGCTCAGTGGAAACAGTCAGGAGGATCCGAATTCACATCTGGCCTCAGATACTTATACTTGTGTGAACCTGGACAAGTCACTTAGCCTCAGTTTCCTCAACTATAAAATGGGGATAATAATACCCACAAAACCTACTTCCCAGGATTATTGTAAGCCATGGATCTAGATGGCTTCTAGAAACCATCCCCTCAAACCTCACATTTTATAGAAATAGAAGTTCAGAGAGGTTAAGTGGTTTGTGTGAAATGAAGGTCAACACTTGATTTAAATGCTACATTTCCTGGCCCAAATCAAGTAGTCTAGCCATTACACCACACCGCCTCTCAAAAAAGATCAGATGACACCTCAAAGCATCATAGACATGTATAGCGTTATTACTATTATCCTTGTTCGTCTTCTTCCTCCCCCCTCCCCTTGCCTGAGCAGTGATGAAGAGCCTACCATCCGCTGGTGTCCCCTTGGGGGAGAGGCAGATACAGCTGGAGGTGTCTGAGAGGAGCCCCCTCCCCCTATAAGGAGAGACTCTGTTCAGAGTCATATTGCTAATAAGGGTCCGAGGTAGGATTCGATTCCAGGACTTCTCAACAAGCCTTTCCACTGTGTCTCCTGGAAGGTTGCCTGGGGTTTTCGGCTAAAAATGACTTATCCTGGCCAGTATAGCTAGTATGTATCAGAGGAAAGACCTGAATCCAGGTCTTCATGAATCAAAGTCCAGGACTAAGAGCATCCACCCTACCCCATAGTCTTAGAACTGGGATTCATCACCATGTTTGGGTAATGGACCCCTTTGTTAGTGTGGTGAAGTCCCCAGACCCCTTCTCAGAATCATATGTGTTTATTTTTAATTTGGAATGGAAGGAAATGTTAAATTTCCATGAAGGTTTGGAAAAAAGGATGGACTAATTTTTTCCCCTCCCAGTTCACAAATCCCAGGTTAAGAACCCCTATTTTATCCAGGTTCCTGGGGACACTGAGAAGTGACTTTCCCAGGGTCACACAAGTCAGTATGTATCAGAGGCATGATTTAAACCTAGGTCTTCCTGAATAAAGGCAGATTCCCTGCTACACCAAAGTTCCCTATCCACTACACCTCACTTCCAACCATGGTGATTTTTTTGAGCGATCTTAGAGATTATCTAGTCTAATTCCCCTCATTTTACAGATGAAGAAACTGAGGCACAGATGGGTAAGGTAGACAGTCAATATGTTCTCCATAGCCGTCTTTACCCTCCTGACACAGGTTTAAATGCAGCCTAGCTGCTATGTCCCTGACCCTCCTGGATGGGCAAGCTCCTCCTGGATGATGATGAGGTGGGTCTCCTGACACCTCCCTCCCCACAGTAACAAGCACAGATGATCACTTATCCTGGCCTGAAACCAGAGACTCCAGTCAGTAAACGCAGACCATCACCACAGCAAACATAAACAATAAACCAGTCTTTTCTTTTCTAACAGACATCATGACCAAGCTACTTCTCCCATAGCACTAACCAATACTCTTTCCCTCTTCTGCCCACAATGGCCATTCTGCAAATAAACCACCATCAACCCCCTCTGATCATGAAACTTTCCATCCTTAGGAAGTCTTAGCACATGAGCCAATGCAGTCATATTCAGGATCGCAGGTATTACCTGGTGATACAGTAGATAGAGCACCACGGCCTGGAGGCAGGAAGACTTGAGTTTAAATCCAGCCTCAAACATTTACTAGCTGTGTGACTCTGAGCAAGTCACTTAACCCTGTTGGCCTCAGTTCTCTCATCTGTAAAATGAGCTGAAGAAGGAAATAGAAAACCACTGCAGTATCTTTGACAAGAAAACCCCCTGAACAACTGAACAGTCACTTACCTATGGGAATTGTAGTGTAAACAGCAGCACAATTCACAAATTTGCTAACTGTTTTTTCCCTTCTATAGACTGGAATGCAACCACAGGAGCCAATTTAAAAACTCCTAATTGTTTTTTACCTCCTATATACATCACTATAATTGGGAGCAAAATTCAAAAATTTGCTGGGTATTTTTCCTTCTTTGACAGGAGTATAACCTAGAGCAAAACTCCCAAATTTACTAATTTCCCCCGCTTCTAGACAGGAGTGTAACTAGGAGCAAAATTCAAAAACTTACTGTTTTTCCCTTTTATAGACTGAAATGTAACCAAGAACAAAAATCAGTAACTTAGCTTCAGTTTCCGCCAGAGGACCTTATCATATCTGCTAAACACCCAGACAAACACTTGCTAAATAAACATTTTAACTAATCGATTGTTTTCCTCCATGACTGTGTGTTGTCCAGCATAGAAGAATGAGTACCTCACTGGGATTCAGAAGGCTTGGATTGTAAACTCTACTCTGCCAACAATTTGCTCCATAACCTTAGCCAAGTCCCTTCCCCATTCTAGACCTTATCTGGAAGATGATTGGAGTAGGAAGTTTCTAATATTCCTTCCAGCTCTCACTTTATGATTCTGTGAAGTGATCCATCTAACCGATTCGTGTTCCAAACTGGCTAGTTCTTTGGGACTTGTGTGAACATTTCCCCCATTCGCTGTTTCGGGGGGAAAGCACTCATATTTTCATATGAGTGATGGGGGGGTGTTTGCAGGAATGCTTTGGCATTGAAAGAAATACAGTGGTACAGACGGGGAGAATATGGTGGCATCTACAGGAGAGTGACAGGGATTATAGAGGTGTTTGTAGGAGATCAAAGGGTGTGAGGGCATATGTGGAGAGTGAGAGCGAGAGCATCTCTCAGAGAACTGAACAAGTATGCCCAGTAATGCAAGTCAATGAGCATTTACTGAGCACCTACTATATGCCAAGAGAGCACTGGCCTTTGCAGGAACAGAATGGTATTTGCAGGATGGTGAACTATTTTTCAGGAATATGATGGTGTTTGCTGAAGAATGATGGTGTTTGCAAGAATTTGATGGTGTTTGCAAAAGAAAGGTGGGGTTTGCAAGAATAAGATTGTGTGTTTGTCTTAGTGAGATGGGGTTTGTGGGAATAAGGCTGAGCTTGCAGGCATGTAATACTGTTTGCAGGAGATCACTGGTGTTTGCAGGAGTGAAAATGTTTGCCGGGGAATGGTGGTGTTTTTAGGAAGCCATGATATGTGTGGAAATGGGATGGGACTTCAGGAAACACAGCAGTGGTGAAGCTAAGCTGGTATTTCTGGGAACATTGAGTATGTCTGCAAGGGAGCCATGGTGGGTGGGTGGACGGGGGTGATAATATTTGGAGGAATGCTGTGCTGTCTACGGGAATGTGATGGCAGAAGAGTGAAAGTGTTGGGAGGAGAGATATGCTGTTGGAAGAAATATGGCTAAGTCTGCAGGAGGGTGAAGGTATTTACAAAAGGGTGGAAGTATTTACAGGAAGGTGAGGGTGCTTGCAGAAAGGAGGATTTTGCAGGAGAGTGAAAGTGTTTGCAGGAAGGAGGAGTTTGCAGGAAGGTGAAGGTGGTTGCAGGAAGGTGAAGGTGTTTGCAGGAAGGAGGTTTTTGCAAGAGAATGAAGGTGTTTGTAGGAAGGAGGAGTTTGCAGGAAGGTGGTGGTGTCTACAGGAAGGTGAAGCTGTTTGTAGGAGAATGGAGGTGCTTGCAGGAGGGTGAAGGTGTTTGCAGGAGGGAAAAAGTGTTTGCAGGAAGGAGAAAGTATTTGCAGGAGAGCGAAGTTGATTGCAAGAAGGAGAAGGTGTTTGCAGGAAGGTGAAAGCGTTTTCAGGAGAGTGAAGGTTTTTGCAGGAGGGAGAAGGTGTTTGCAGGAAGGAGAAAGTGTTTGCAAGAATAGCCTGGTGTTCTTAAGAATACAAAGACATTTGCAGAAAACCAGTGGTGTCTGAAGAGCTACTTGAAAGAATTGCAGGAAAGCCATGTTCTTTGCAAGACAGCGAGGATGTTTTCAGGTAAATAATGGCCCTTGCAGGGATGCAGTGGAGACTGCAAGACATTGGTGGTGTTTGCAGGAGAGCCATGGCGGTTGCAGGCAGGAGACAATTTACAGGAATGGGATCTCATTGCCAGGGGAGCAGGAGTGTGGCTAGGGGAGGAGCAGGGGCCTTCCTGGCCATGCTGGGGTCCATGCAGGAGAGCGGTGCCACAGGCAGGAGTGTCCCTGACGGTGGGCCTATGCGGGCATTTGCAGAAATGGGGGGGAGTAGTGGGGGAAGTGGCTGTGGGGGAGGGGCGCAGCAGAGCGATGGTTCTCATAGCAAGCAGATGGCCTCCGCTTCTCGCAGAATCTTTCCAGTCTTTCTTTTCGTGTGTGAGGAGGAACAGGAGGGAAAAAAGGAATTCTGAGGGGCTCCCAGATGTCGGCTGAGAGTAGAGCCAGCTCGGGGAGATGCTGGAGCGGGAGGGGCTCCCTCTCTGCCATCTAACAGTCAGCTCCTTAGTTGCCCCTTTCTGGGGCTTCTCCTCCCCAACACTGCCCAGCTTGGAGTGGGGGTCAGAACACCAGGCCCACTGGGTCACTTTCCAAGGTTTATACCATCACCTTGCAATGTAAGCAACCCACTTAACCGATGGGGAAACTGAGGCTCATCTGTGGTGTAACAACAGTAATAACAATAACTCCTATTTCTGTAAGGTTTACCAAATGCCATCCTCACCATCCCTCGCAAAAAGAGGCAGTAAAAATCATCCCTTCTCCATTTCACAGATGAGGAAACTGAGACTTGAATGACTTGCCCAGGGCCACACGGCATGTAAGTGTCAGGAGACTCAAACTCAGACCCCCCAGTTCCCAGGGCAGCTCTGTGCTCTCCAAACAGCTTCTTAGTAATTGCCTGTGAGTAAGGGTGTTTCCAATTCCCTCTCCTCTGGGGTTCTGCATGCCAATCAAACACACTGGCACAAGCCTCAGGGAGGTCAGGCCTTCAACTCTCTCTGGGCCAACAGCCCAGGGCATCAAGTCCCCATCTGCCCAGTTATATAAAATCAGAATTCTTCCCAGTCACCATGGGCCCAGGGTGTGGGTGGGCGGGTGGGTGGCTGAAGCTTTAGCTGATGTTTTATTTAAAAGCAGCAACATATGATTCTCCCTCGATTCAAAAAAATCCCACATTGGGAAATATTCATGCGTGTCCCGCAGAGCACCCTGGGTGGCTACTTCTCCTCATCCATTGGTCAAGGGGTGTGGAGGGGGCTCTCCTGCCTGGGCAAAGGCCCTGGATACACTGAACCAGCCCTCATTTTCCAAGGGAAAGCCCCAACACAGACCAAGTGGAAATGGAGCCCCTCGTGTCAGAATTTTGGGAGTCAGCAAAGATGGCTAACAATGGACAAGGCCTTGCTATGTCCAGGCACTGTGCTCCAAGCTGGGGACACTAATATGGGTTAGGAAGAGAGTCCCTGCCCTCAAGAGGTTCCATTCCAATGGGAGAATGCATTCCAAGGGCACTCCAAATTTCCTGCTCCTTCCTTCTATGCCCTGAACATCAGCAGTCGCTTTCGAGGTTTGGGGGTCTCACCAACCCTGACTGGGAGGGGCTGTGTCACAGGGCTTTGGAGTTCATCCAGAGTCACTCCCCCTACCCCCAGGAATACTCCAGAAAAGGGAAGGGCCCAGGCTCCCAGTCACCCAGCCTCCCCTTGTTCGTGGCTGAGCTTCCACCTTCCTCTTTGGTCTCTTCTGACAGCCTGGGCAGACTTAGGGCCTTTTCATCTCCACTCGTTAGCAGGTCCCTCAGGGCCCTCCTGTTCCCTGTGGCTGCATCTGAGCTCCTTCCAGGGGTGAGGGTGGGAGCCTGAGGTTGAGCAGGCTGCTCCACTTGGTGGCCAGTGGCCTGCCGAGGGGTCCTGAGATATTGGAGCCACCCAGAGCACCTTCCCTCCAAGTCTGGCCTGGGCAGAGCAGGGTGCAGCCTAGAGTCCTGGTCCAGGGGAATCCCAGAACCCTAGAGCATCAGAGCAGGAAACCGAAAGGGAGGCTGGTGAGTCCAGTTCCTGCAGAGGACAGACAGGGAAACTGAGGCCCAGAGAGCTGGGACCTGACTAAGGCAGCAGTGGAGCAGCCATTCAAACCTAAGTCTTCAGGCTGGAAGACTCCCTCCATACACATGCACAAACGTGTCTGCTCCTGTGCAGATACACAGTTTTGGAGGCTGCCTGTACTTAGGCTCTCTGTCTCTCATTTTCTTTCTCTTCTCTTCTTTTTCTTCTCCTTTCTTCCCACTCCTCTGCTTTCTCACTTTGTCCCTTTCTCCTGCCTCTTCCTTTTCTTCTTCCTGTTTCCTCCAAGAAACTCCAAGGTGGGAAAAAGTTCAGAAGCTTCGAAGCCAGGCCCAAGCAAGGATTCCCCTCTGAGACACATTAGGCAAGAGACCATCCCAGCCTTGGTCAGCAGACTTCTACTGACAGAGAGCTCACTACCTGTCAAGGCAGCCCATTCTTCTTGGGGCTGAGCCGATTTTTTAGGAAAAACAAATTCCAACCCCAAGCTTAGATTAGCTCCTTTGTATTCTCCACTATTATATTAGCATTCCCACTTCCTTTCTCCTATTTCCCTCCTCCTCTTCCTTTTCTCTTTCCTCCTTTTCTTCCCTTTTTCCTCCTCCTCCTCCTCAGGGCCTCACAGAAAAGGGTCAGTTGGTGCCCTGGAGGGAGCAAAATACATTAGCAGAGGGAATGGTTGCTTCTCTGACTGACTCCTCATAATTAATTAGTTCTGGTTTCTTCTAAAGAGCCGCTGACACCTTCAGCCTAACTGTGAAAGCCAGCCTCTATTTTTTGAGTCAGTTCTGCTCAGGGTTATTTTTGCCTGGCTTGCCTTTGCTCCAGGTATGGGGTGGAGAGTGCTTGAGGAGAGGGGGGTAGTGGGGGTAGGACCTGGAGCTTTCCACTGCCCAGTTGAGCAGTCCAGAACATCCTTGGGCTTCTAGGATATATCCGACATCCTTTGGGGACCAGGTACAGGCCACTGGCAGCATTCAAATCCAGGGCCCCTCCAAGATACTGGGAGGAACCCCTGACTCCAGAGGGTTCTTGAAACCTCAAATTGATTAGAAGAGGAAGCCCTCTTCTGACCTCCCTCAAGATCACTAAGACTCATTGGACCCTGATCCTCCACACATACAAGATCATAGAACATTCTGGAACATAGAACAATATGGGATGTCAGAACTGAGAGGGAGCCTAGAACAGAATATCAGAGCTAGGGGGGGCCTTAGAACAGGGGATGTCAGGGCTGGGAGGGAACTTAGAACAGGGGATGCCAGAGCAGAACACAGAAAAGAGAATGACACAACAGGAAGATACCTGAGAAATCACCTCCTCAAACCCTTTATCCTACAGATGGGAAAACTGAGGCCCAGGGAGGGGAGATGATTCATCCAGAGTCATTTGGGAAACCTTGTCTATGGTAAAGACAGGTCCTGGAACTCAGCCTCCTGCCTGGCATGCTGTCTCAATAGCTCCAGGGCTCCAGGGACCAACCTTGCCCCAGTTTCTGCCTTGTCCCCAGGGCTCCCCTCTTCTGTCCTGTTGGGTCTCAATCCTGGTCACCAGGGAGAGGGTCATGGGGTCTACACTGAGATCCACCAAATCCCCAAGGTGATAATAAAGACTTAGACTCTTCAACCCAGAATTGGAAGGCACCCCAGGAGCCATTTAATCCAAGCCCCTCTTTTACAGATCAGGAAACTGAGGTCCAGAGACAGGGTCTAATGTACCCAGCATAATGAGACCAGAGATCAGGAGCCAGAAGGTACTTCAATACCTCCATCTTTTACAAATGGGGAAGCTGAGGCCGGTGAGGTCAGGCACTGTGGACCATCCTGCCTACAGTCAACATCAGAGGCAGATTTGAGCCCTCCATCCACGGCCCAGAGGCCGTGGTTTTTTTTCCCTCTTCCTGTGTTTTTGTCTTTAAAAGATCCCAAAAGCCGGGAAATGTCATGGGTCACCCAAGTGGATATGTCTTAGAAGAGTCTCCCCAGGTAGAATGGAAGCGCCTTTGAGCATTCTCATGTTTGGATTCTCAGCTTGTCAGCTAACTGATGGTTTGAATCTCATAACACCCCACTCATAACACTGCTAGGAAAGTGTGGCAGGGGTTCTCCTGCCCCATTTTACACAGTAGGAAACTGAGGCCCAGGAGTCAGAAGAGTGTCAGGGGCAATGCCTTCCCGCTGGAGAAGATGAGCAAACCCATGCCAGGACGGGGAACACCTTAGTTCTGCTCCTTCCATCCCCCATTCAAGCCCCCCTCCCCCACCCTCTGATACAGACAATTATTCCTAAAGTGAGATTCGCTCCTGCAATCGCATGGGGCGCTTGTCATTAACCATCAGACCCACTTGGGCTCTGGCATGTTCTTCTCCCCAGTAATTGGCACCTCAGCTTGGCGGGAAGTGGGCCTCTCCTCCTCCCGGGCGCAGGCCTTGCCTGCTAGTCTCCATGACAACCATACTGACCGTACAGCTGACACCTCCTCAGACTGCCAGATTAGGATATTTTTAATTTTTTTTTAAATAATGAAACCCAACTTTAAACCTCCTGTTGGTATTCAAAGCAGGTGCTCAGGGAGACAGCTGGGAAATTTTCAGGCTCTGAATGGGTAGGGGGCACCTCCAAAGGATTAGGAGAGATGAGAGGGAACGGCCTACATGCCTGGGGTCCTCACTGAGAGAGCATCAGAGCCCTGCTGGAGACAGTGGGTTGGGGTCAAAGTGACCACAAAAGAGGCTGGCCTGGGCCCAAGGTCCAGGCCCTCAAGTGAGGGAGCCAGCACAGCTTCACCTCCCCTCCCCCAGTAGCTTTGCACAATCTCCAGGAACATCTGATGCTCCTCTGACTCAGGGCCCTTTCAGACACCAAGAGGTACAGAACAAAGGACTAGAAGAATTTTAGAACCGGGAATGCCAGAGCTGGGAGGGGCCCCAGAACAGGGGATGTCAGAGCTGGGAGGGGCCACAGAACAGGGGATGGCAGGACTGGGAGGGATCTTAGAAATTATCCAATCAAACCCCCATATCTTATAGATGGGGAAACTCTACCTATGCACAGTCCCAATGCTCTCCTGCTTTCCATGTCCCCCCGTCCCCAGTATAGTAGGCCTGTCTTTCCCTTTTCCATATACCAGTCTTCCCCCTCCCTTTGAGCTCCATCCTCTGATCCAGTGAAGGAATTGGAGACAGAATGAGTCCTTATGGCTGACGGCCTGCTCCCTCCCAATCTGAGCCTGTGCCTTTTAAAGGAAGACTCCGAAACCAGTCCCAGACATTGGTCCAACGCACAGTGGCCCTTTAGTAGCACTGGCACTTGCCACCTACCCTGCCATCCTCACCACCAGCCCGAAGGCGCAATAATCAATCAGACATCCATGAAGTGCTTGCTTGTGCCAAGCACCAAGATACAAGAATAAAAGTGAGTACAGCCTCTGCCCTCAAAAAGCCTCCGTTCTAAGGAGGGAGACACCAGATATATAAATAGGTCTGCACCCCGGGCAAACTGACCAACCCAACACCACCATTGCTTCGGGAAAGCCTCTGACTACTGACTTCCCCAGGGCTCTCCTCCCTAGCCAGGGGACTCTGGGTCAGGACTCCAATCCCCAGCCACCACACCCCAATGCCTTTGGCATCCTCGCATCAGATGGGAGGTTTCTGGAAGGATGAGGGCTATCTCCTTCTTGCCTTCCTCTGTCCGGTGCCTGGTGCATAATCGCTCCTTACTGAGCTCCCCCGTTGATAGAGTGATTGATTTCCCTCCCCATCCCCACACACCACAGGCCACAGTGGTGCATTTTCTTGGGCTCATTCACAGAGGATGCCTGTTCTATCTGTCCGAGAATTAGCCCCGGCTACATACGGGGAGCGATTCCTCCCCAGAGGGCTGCCAACAAGCCAGGCATGTTTTCAGACCCCACAATTTACAAAACCATCTCCAAAGGTGCGGAAGAGCCGGTGTTTGTATAAGGAGCGGTGAGCCGGTGAACCCATAGGGCTGTGAATACTGAAGAATATTTACAAAAGAAAATAGAACACACAATTGTAGGAATCATATCCCAGGGGGACAGCATTAGAACTGAGGATGAAAGCAAAAACTGTGAGCCCCGTCAAGGTGAACTGAGATTGGCTAAGCTCTCCTAGCCCACTGGCTCAGCCACTACGAATTCCTGTGTGTGTGTCCGAGCATCGACTCTTGGCGGGGCGAGGCTGGGGGATAATCCTCTCCGAGTGTCATGCACCTAGGCCGATGGAGCCTACTCTGTCCACCCAGTCTCCCTCCTAGCAAGCAGGAAACCTGCACCCCAAGAATCATCATGAGCTCAATCTAATCTCCTCATTTTATAGGTGACCTTGGACAAGTCGCTTCACAGACTCGAGCTCAGCTTCCTCATTTGTAAAATAAGAGTGTTAGACCAGTGTGCCTCTGAGGTCCCTCTCTAAATCCATGATTCTAAAGCCTGGGCTCACATCCCACCTTAGCCACCTCTTAGCTACTCATGGAGACGCCGACGCAGGGGCTGTTAATTACAGGTCATTCAGCTGGTCAGTGTCAGAGGCTGGACCCGAGCCCCTGCTGCTCCCGCTGTCCAATGTTCTCACTTTGCAGAGGGATGGAGAGGATGCAAAAGTGGGAGATAAACTCATAGTGCCCACCTCTAGTAGTCGTGACCATTGAACAGAATGTGGGATGCCCCCAGACTGCAGAACCGGACGCCATCCCCACCAGCTTAGCATACCAGGCTCAGAGTATGTGGAGTGACTTTCCTGTGGTCACACAGCATAAGTGCAAAGGACAAAGGTTCCTGACTCCACCCCTTCCATTACACTGTGTTGCCTCTAACATTCTACGTTCTAAGTACTTGTAATCCCAGCACATAACACAGTCCTTGGCACATAGTGGGGTTTAATAAATGCTCCTCTATTTATTCATTGATTCATTAAGGTCTCTCCCAGCTCTGACAATTCTTTGTTCCTTGTCCTAAGGTCCCTGTCAAATAGAACATTCTGTGTTCTATTGCTCCAAGGGACCTTCCAGCTCTGACATTCCACATTCTAAGGTTTCTCCCAGTGCTAGCATTCTGTGTTCTAAAGATTCTGCCAGCTCTGACAATTCTATGTTCTTTGTTCGAAGGTCAGATCTGACATTCTATGTTCTATGTTCTAAGTTTTCTTACAGCTCTAACATTGTATTTAGATCCTTCCATCTCTTACATTCAGGGTTCATTCCAACTCTGACTTCTAATGTCTATATTCTAATGTCCTTTCCGGCTCTGGAATTATATGTCCTATGTTCAAGGGTCCTTGACAATCTGACACTGCATGGCATAAGGTCCATTCAAGCTCTCATGTAGGGCCCCTCCCACATTCTAAGATCCCTACCAACTCTAATATTATGTGTTCTGAAGGTTCCTCCCAGATCTGCCATTTCAAGTTCTAAGGTCCTCCCAGCAGATGTCTGTTGCCTAGATCACCAGCATCATGGAGATGGTCCACTCCCTGAGCACAGATCCATTGCCTCTGTCTCTGAAGTGACTGGCATTAACCAGGTAAGGCACACAGACTGTGGAAGATAATTGTGACTTCAGCATCTTCTTCCCATATCCTGAGTTGGAGGGAAGAGGCAGGAGGAGGGAGGAAAGGGAGAGGAAGAGGAGGAGGGAGATGATAGAGAAGTCCCAGCCCGATTTCCCAGGCTGGGTTTAATTCAGTTACTTCCTGAAAATCCCATGTGCGTATGATAAATAGGCGGGCGCGCACACTCAGAACCAGCGGCCAGAGCTGAGCAGGTAGCTCTGGGGATTCCGAGGTAATTGGGGTGGAAATTACCTAGTGTCTGGCATTCATTTTCTTCTCACATGGGATGCTTCATTGTGAAATCTGCTGCTAAGAGCCCTAGGGAGCAAGGGGGAGAGGAGCGGGAGGTGCCATGTGACCCCAGTCAGAGCAGAGAGGCCTGCTTGGTGCAAAGCCCATGACAATGCTAGACTGTCCTTGGAGTAGTCCCTTCACCCTTCTCCAGCCTCAATTTGCTTATCTGTACACTCAAAGAATCTATAAGCTGGAAGGGTTCTCAAAGGGCATCTGGTCCTACTTCAACCTGAGTAGGAATTCCTAATAGACATTCATCCAACCCCTGCTTACAGACCTCCAGTAACAGGGAACTCACTACTTCCTGAATGACCAATTCCAGCTTCAATGTGGGGAAAGTTTGACCTTGCATTAGCTGATACCCACCTCTCCATCCCCTCCCCCATTGCTCACTGGGTCTGCTGTCTGGGTCCTAGCACCCCGTTTAAGCCCTCTTCTGTTGGTCAGTATTCTTGTAGTGGAAGACAGATACCATCTCCACCCCCAAGCTGTCATTTTTCCTCTAAGCTCTTCATTTTCCTCCAACCAGACAAGACCCCAGTGCTTGAGCTGTGAATCCAAGATGCCTGTGGGGGCCAGCATGAGGGTGAACCCTGGCCCTCCAATCTGGGCCCCAACTGCTCCGAGAAGCCCAGCCCAATCAAGCCCAGCCAAGCCAAGTCCCTAAGGAGCAGCTCTGCAGAGCTAGGCTTTCTGGGTGTGAATTAGCATTTCTAGCATTCAGCTAGGAAAAAAAAAAAAGAAAAAAAAGAAGCTATGTGTGAAAACCGGATGAGGCATCCCTGTCAGCCTTATTTTCTAATGTTGAAGTCTTCTGAGTCCCCCAGAGAGACCCACTTTCCTCTCCAAGAAGTCTTTAGTAATCAGGTTCTCTGTTTAGTTTAGGTTTAATAAGTAGCAAGGGCCAGGAAGGAGGCTTCATCCCAGGAATGACATCTGGGGGGAGGTAAGCACAGTCCCTACCCAGGAAGGTACATCCTCCCAAGGCAAGCCCCCACATTTTCCTCACAGTCCTCTAAAAGCTCAAAGGACCCCCTTTTGGGGGGCTTCCTTCCCTCTCTCAATCTCCTTGAGAAAACTGAGGGGTACCAAAATGTCCCCCATTCTGATGCTACTGCACACAGGGTCAGACAGGTCCTCTGGTTTCTGCTTGGCTCTGCCCCTCACCCACAACTAACACCCACCTCTCCATCCCCTTCCCCATTGCTCACTGGGTCTGCTCTCTGAGTCCAGTGGTTTTGTTTCAGGTGAAAAATGCCCTAGGGTTGTCTCCTCTAATTCAGCTTCTTACCCACCCTTTCCTTAGTCCCCTTCCTTCCTCCCCAATCGAACTCCCATCCTTAATCTCCTTCCCTCCTCCTCACACAAGCTCCCATCCTTGATCATTCTATCACTGTCTATCCTCTGATGCATAATGAGAGAGATTTAAAGAAATAAAACACCTAAGTACAATGTGGTCCCCTTCTCACCCATTCCTAAGTGTTACCTATCCCTCAACCCAACTGGTTCTGAGCATAGGTAGAACTCAACCTGAATTTCATAATTTAAAGGCAAAATGTTTTCAGAGCATAGAGATGGACTGTCTAAAGCGCCAGAGCATCTTGATGTCATGAACTCTTGTGGGCTGTAAGCCCATCTCAGATGCCAGCAGTCCCTTCAGTCTCAGGATGAAGAAATAACCTCCTTACCCAGCTTAGCTGATGGATCTCAGTAAAGGGGCAAACTTATCACTCTGAAGGGTTAATGAAATATTAAAGATCTTCTCTGTACATTTATAGGCCTATGTGGATACATATGGTGTCCTTTCTCCTTGGAACACATGGCCTGGTTCCCAGGACTACAAGATCAAATTGCCCCTGGCCAATTCCTCTTCCTGGAAGTGTCGGCTGTCCTTCTAGGAACATATGGAATCAATCCTATGTTCTTTTGAACATAGACATTTGCTATATCAATCACGAATGTCTTGCTCTTTTGAACTCTAGCCCAGTCCACAGCGACAACACATCCTGTGCAGTTAAATTACTCTAAGTCTCGTAAGGCTCTGGCAATGAGCCGATTAATTGGCTCAATACCTTCTTTGTTTAAAACTGGATATAACCTGGAGAAATTCCCCTGCTCTTTGGAGTCTCACCCGTAGAAAGGACGCTTTGCCTGGGATTTTCCCAGCCGGGACTGGAGTTGAAGTCAAAGGACTCCCCAGCGTGTGAATCCAGATGTGGCTGCTTCCCAGGTTGGGCGATGTGTGTAAACATTTCTGTTACTTTGCTAGGCTTTGTCTTTATATGTATATTTCCGCATTTCTTTAACATTGCTTTATGTCGTCCTTATGTGTAGAATAAATGTTATAGTGATACTAATCTGGTGTGAGTGTGTTCATTATACTGTGCAATCCAATCCTGAAAATGTTAAAGCAGCTGCACATATCTCCTTAACGAGACACACTTCCTCTGGCTTCTCACTTTCCTTCCTCCCATCCCCAGGCAGAAGGAAAGAAGGAAGGAATCAGTCACACATTATGCAGCCCAGCCAGCAGCATGCCGCCTCATCTTCTCTCCAATCAGCAGAGTTTCTCAGCTCTTTGTCTACCTCTTGGCAAGCTGACCATTAACTCCTACAGATGGGCGTCAACACACACTTTCTTCCAATACAGACTACTTTCTTTTAAATGGGTTCTGGTAGCAGTATTGTGTAATGCCAAGAGCTCTATATGAAGGATCAGAGGACCTGAATGCAATTCTGTCTCTGGTAGTTCCTACTTTTGTGAGCTTGGGAGTGTATCTGCTCTAGGTCTCAGTTTCCTCTTCTGTAAAACATGGGGGTTTACTGAGATGGCCTGTGATGCTCCTTCCAGTCCTAGACCAATTTCCCAATGATCATCTGTGATGTCAAATCACAGAGGTCGGGAGACTGATCCTAAGTGTAACTAAATAGTTCCATCTCCCCCGATATCTGTCGTCAGACTAAGAAAAATGTCCTGAAGATAAGAGCCATCCAAGAAGAAAATCAGCTGCCTCAACAAATAGTGAGCTCCCTGTCCCTGGAGTTCTCCAAACAGATACTGGATGACCACTTCTCGGGGATCGTGTACAAAGGATTCCTATTTCAGGAAAGGTTAGCCTCAATGGTCCTTGAAGTCAATTCCAGAGCCAAGATGCTGGAACTATGACACTTGGCTCTGCCATCTTGCCTTTGGAGAAAGGAGCATTTGGTAGTTTGAACCTTTGCCCTAGCTGCTCCCCCATGCCTGGAAGGCCCTTCCTCCTCACCTCTGCCCCTTGTGATTTATGGTTTCCTTCAAAGCCCAGCTTGGTTACTATCCAGTAGAGATTTTTTACTGCCTAGTTCATGCTGTGTATACCATGTATAGATTTAGACATATACATGGTGTTTTATTTGATAGAGGGTGACCTCCTTGAGAGCAGGAACTATCTTTTGCTTCTTTTTGTATCCTAAGCATTTAGTGCAGGGCTTGACACACAGTAGGTGTTTAGTAAATGTTTATCAATTGATTATCAAAAAATATTTTTTTCAAAAAATTCATGGATTCCCAGGTTAAGAACCTCCAATAGATGGCTGTCTTGCTTATCTGAAATGTATTCTCTTCGTTTGGGCCTCATAGGATCTCTAGCTTGCCTCGAAGTTCAGCTCAGGGGCTTTGTCCTACAAGAGCTAACTCTCCTCCCCTCCCCTCCTGCCTCTCTCTCTCTCTCTCTCTCTCTCTCTCTCTCTCTCTCTCTCTCTCTCTCTCTCTCTCTCTCTCTCTCTCTCTCTGTCTCTCCCTGTCTCTCTGTCTCTCTCTCTGTCTCTCTCTCTGTCTCTCTCTGTCTCTCTGTCTCTCTGTCTTTCTCTCTCTCTCCCCCTCTCTCTCTCTGTGGTTCTCTCTCCCTCCCTCCCTCTCCTCCTCTGTTTCCCTGTATCTCACTATCTTTTTTCCCCTCTGCTCTCTCTGTCCCTCTTTGTCCCAGTCTTTTTGTTTCTCTGTCTCTCTCCTTCCCAGCACAGGATCTGGTAAGTAAACAGGTAACTCACTTGATTCCAATTTGCCATTTGTGCACAATAATTCCCACCCTTCCTTGTCACTGAGCTTTGATGAGAATCTGATGGGAGAATGTGCTTTGTAGCCATGAAATGCATAGAAATGTACATGGTGATTGTGTCATCCTTATCACTATCACTGAGATTGTCAGGGGGTGCTGACAGACTTAGAGCCTCAGTGATGCACAGCCACACTTCAATACTCTCAAGAGCTTCTAGTTTGTTTATTTAGGACCTTGGAGAGCTCTGGTTAGGGAGCCAGAGGACCCAGATTCTATTCCTGCCTCAGCCACTTCCTGGAAAACTTTGGACAAGTCCCTTGCCCCCACTGGGCCACAGTTTCTTCATCATCGTTTCAGAAAAAAGGAGGTTGGGCCAGACGATTACCAAATCTGTGAGCTTAGAATCCATTGACAGGTAGATCTCAGACCTGGCTCTGAATTCACAATTCCCTCCCTGCCAGCCTGGTGAAGGAGCTTGTCACCTCCCCTTCAGACTATTATCATCACCTCCTGGTCAGTCTCCCTGCCTCCTGTCCATCCTCCACTCAGATGACAGTGATCTTCCTAAAGTTCAGGTCAGACCATGTCACAACCCTTCCCTTACTAAATAAATCCTATTACCTTCAGGGTCAAATAAAAAGGCTTCTATTTGTTATCTAGACAGATACGAGATACATGCGGAAGGGACGGAAGGTAACATTCTTCTTTCATTAACTTGTCCCCTCCCACGCCCCTGGAGAAGCATGGCCCTGCTGACTTCCTTGGCAAATTTGGACACAATTTGCCCAAAGTAGCATCAGTAAGCTTTGGATCCTGGACTCAGATTCTGACCTGGAGATTCCAAATCCCTTTCCCAACATGGATCCATCCATCTTTTCCCCTTCTCCTTTTCTCCTCTTGCTGCTGCTCACAATGGCATCAGGCACCAACCTCACTTGCAGAGTGTATTTTTCCAGCTTCTTCCCACCTACAGAGATTCAGTTTCCCTTTAGCCCCTGCCCCTATCCTCCACTTCCCTGGCATCTCTAACAAAGGAATACAAGCCTCCACCAGCCACAGGCATCTCACAAGTGCTTACAGCAGCTTTCTCCTCCCAGTGGAGCCCAGCAGCTCCAATGCCAGTCAATTCCACTAAAGTCCTTTCCCTAGTAGAAGGATGGAGGATGACCAATGCATCTATGAGGGTCATTCTGACACCATATAGGTCCCCCAGTCCCTGGGCTTGGCCTTACCCCCTAGGCTCCCAACCTTAGCATCCTCCTCCCAGGCCTCACCCCACATATCCAATCAGGGGCCAAGTCCTGAGTTTCTAACCACAAATTCCTCAGTCATATTCTCTGCTCTCCACTCACACAACTACCACAGTCCAGTTTAGTGACTCCTCACCTCGAGGGTAGACCATCATAATAGCCTCTCAATTTCCCTTCACCTCCTTTCCCCTGAGACCCCAGGCCCCACACTGGCTGCTGGACTGTCATGCCATGTGCATGGGATGGAAGTCACCAAGTCTACACCTTCTTGTAAGACTGAGGCAGGATTTGAACTCAGGGAGATGAGGCTTCCTGGCCTGGGGCTCTGAGCACTATGGTACCACCTAGCCACTCCCTCTCTTAAAAGCTTGAATCCCTAGTTTCTTTCCAGAGTCAGTTCACTTTCTACCTGAAGCCTTTCCTGATCCCCTGCAGCTTCCGATCTTCCACCCCAAACCACCTTGGGTTTATTCTGTTTACAGTCTCCAACGGATACATTGCAACTCCCGGAGTGCAGAGAGGGTTGTTTTTTCCCTCTGTATCACCAGCGTAGTAGGACACAGTGTCTGAAGCATGAAGAAGTTTAATAACTGTTGGTTGAGTTTGACTGAATTGAGTGGAGCTCTTCCCTCCTAAATAAGGCGAGAAGGAACTCGCCGGCATCTGCCGAAAGTGGGAGCTGAGAAAGGAGGAGGGGAGGGCAGTAAAGGTTCAGTAATCTATGGGCATCCAGCGATAAGCGCCTGCATATGCCAAGGTGTCCAGGCTCTGCTTACTGTAGACTGGTGCATTTGTGAAAGGCTCCACCTTCAGTGTAATACCACCCAGCTCCTGACCTCCTCAGGCAGCCCTTCAGTCAATTGTCTGGCTGTTGATACAGTGGCCTGGGTTGTGGTTGGCTTCCCAGAATTGGACCAAGACTAGAAACCATAGGTGGTGGTGAGGCAGAAGCACATGCCTCCTGGCATCCCTTGGTTTGAAAGTGGACCGTGTTAAGGGTGGACCTTTCTGCTTCTTGATATTCAACACACACACACACACACACACACACACACACACACACACACCAGCCCATGGTCACAGACATTGGCCAAGAACAAAGAGGGTTCCAGCCCTTAAGCCTCCAGCCCAAGCTTAGAGAAATCTTGGACACCCATTCAGAGAAAAGGAAGACATGGTAAACAATTCCATTCATCATTCCTTCCTATCTGTGGTCATTTCCAGTTCACAAAGCCCTATCTTCAAAATAATATCCTGATAGAAGTGGGACTAGAGCTTGTAATTCCCACTTTACAGATGAAGTCTAAGAAAAGGTCACACAACTCATAAGTGATGGGTCCAAGTGCCCAAAGCGCTGAGCTGGGAATCAGGAAAGCTCATCTTCTTGAGTTCAAATCTGCCCTCTGATACTCACTAACTGTGCGACCCTGGGTAAGTCACTTCACTCACTCTGTTTGCCTCAGTTTCCTCATCTGTAAAATGAGCTGAAGAAGGAAAAGACAAACCACTCCAGATTCTCTACCAAGAAAACCCCAAATGGGGTCATGAAGAGTCGACCATGACTGAAATGACTGAGCAACCAAGACTTGAACTCAGGTTTCCTGAGTCCCACTTCAGGCTCATTTCTCCCACTCCCACACAGACTTATGAGTAGCTTTCATGAGTAGAAAGCAATTTGTTCCACTCTCAACATCCCTCTCTCAGTTTCTACAGGGGCCCCATGAGAGAGGCAAGATCACGTCCCCCATTTTATAGATGGGAAAGCTAAGGCTCAGAGAGAGGATCGTTGTCAAAGACCACCAGCAGCACTTGGTCCAGACTGATCACATCAAACTGGCCAGGGTCTCAGAAGTACCCTCTGCATCATGTCGCCCCAGAGGTCACCTGACCTTCGCTCGAAGACCTCTGCTCAAGTGAAGGGGAGCCCACTCCCTCCAGACTTGATCCATTTCAAGTCTGCACACTTCTAATCACCACGATGCTCTCCTGTCCTCCAGGTTCTGCTCTCTGAGGATAAGCAGAAACAACCCATTCCCTTGTTCACAGTCAAAGCTCTTTAGATACGGGAAGACATGTCCCTCCTTCTCCAGGTTAAATGATTCAGTTCTATCAACCAGTCTTTATATGTCATGGATGCCAGGACCTTCCTGTCCTAGATGCCCTTTTTTGGGCCTCTCCACTGCATCGATATCCTTCCTAAGACAGGGCCTCCAGAGTGGAACATAAGACCCCCGACAAGGTCTACTCAGGGCAGCATCCAGCAGGATGGCCCCTGCCTCTTGTTTCTGATGCCCCCTCTTCCCCTCACAGCCCAAGATCACATGACAGCATCAGCTCTTTGGCATTGATTGGAGCCCAGGTCCCCCAATGCCCCATCCTGGACTCTCTCCCCTGCACCAGGCTCCCCGGCTGGCATTAGCATTCCAGTCCCTGCCTGAGGCTGGGAGGTTAATGGCTGCTCTAGCACTGTGTCAGAGGTGTCTGAACCCCTTAGAGTGCCAGGTGTGAGTCAGCCTGTGCCAGGCTTCGTGATGGCGGCAGGTGAATCAAATTCCCATCACAACCTCTCTAGTCCCAGTCTGACGACATGTCATGCCTGCTAACTTGATGCCCGGTAGAGTGCTGGGCAGGCTTTGGCTCCAGAGTAGGAGGAGGTGGGGGTTAGACTGAGTGAAAGGACTGCCAGTTACATAAAGGGTTGTGGATGGCCCATCTGCCTGCACCCTGCCGGCCACCAGCCAGGACCAGGGACTACCAAACACAGCCTACAGTGGATGAGAAGAGACATGATCCCTCTAAGAGGGCCCTGGCCTCCACTGCAGATGCAGTTGGGAAAATGCTGATTTGGAATTCTGGCCATTTCTGCGAAGCTCACCAGATTTAGCGGGCAGTTCTGTACGGGGAGCCAGATGCCACAGTCAGCAGAACTGAGGGGTTCCTCAGAGGCCCAGTTAGGGTACTAGAGAGCAGGAAATGTGCCCATGGAGAGCAGGGTGGGCACAGCGTTTATAAATCACCTTCTATCCCTGAGCCCTTAGGAATGCTGAGGTCAAGTAGGAACATTCCTTGCCCTCAGGGAGCTCCCACCCTGCTAGAGGAGGCAGCAGAGGACCCCTGAGGGGCCTTTAATGTAGAGGTGGGATCTCAGAGGGAGGCCAGGCACAGGGGGCATCATTTGAACTGAAAGGGAGCAAGGGAAATGAGGTGAAGAGGGAGGACATTCTAGGAATAGGGGAAGGCCTATGCCAATGTGCACAGAGAGCAAGGGATTCACCTTGGAGTCAGGAAGCCCTGAGTTCAAATCCTTTCTCAGATACTAACTGTGGGACCCTGGGCAAGTCATTTTACCTCTGTCTACCTCAGTTTCCTCAATGGGGATAACAATGGCACCCACCTCCCATGGGTTATGGGATAAATTAGGGAATGTTTGTAAAAGTCTTTGCAAGTTTTAAAGTGCTATACAAATGCTGGGTTTTATGCATTTTTTATTTTTCTGTCAATTTATTATTATATTACATAATTAAATTATAATAATAATATAATAAATATATTATAAGTCTTATCATTATGTGTGAGTAGTAGCAAGTGGCCTGTATAGCCAGACTAGGGCGAATGGAGGGCAGCAACGTGTAAGAAAACTGGAAAGGTAAGAAGAGATCTGAACCATGAAGGGACCTGGATGATTATCGGAAGCCTCTGTTCTGCTCCACAGATACTAGGGAGTCATGTGGGCTTCCAGGGAGAGGGAGTGACATCGCCCCCCCCCCCAAGAAAAATCCTTTTGACAGCTGAGCGGAGGATGGATCAGAGCAGGGAGACCAGTGAGCAGGCAGTCACCAGAGGTGTCAGAAGGGGCCAAGAAGACAGGGAAGAAGAAAAGAGAGGCAGACAGACAGACAGAGAAAGAGAGACTGACAGACAGAGAGACAGAGACAGACAGAGACAGAGAGAGCATCCAAGGGCTAGGATCCCCATTTTATAGAAGAGGAAACTAAGAAACAAAGAGGGCTTAACTGAAAAGAACTTGCCATTCTACGTTCTGTTCCAAGGCCCCTCCCAGCCCTGATATCACCTGTTCTAAGATCCCTTCTAGTCTGACACTAACACTGATCCAAGATGACAATCCCTTTTTGAACCAACAAGTTATTGGGGGAAGAAGGGGCACCCGTGAGGGGGGGCATGCTTCAGAGCCCTGGTGAGACCAGCCCAGGAACTCTTGCCCCTGGAGATCTGCCTAAGTCCTGGCTCCAGGCTGTTGACTTTGGAACCTGTGATAATTCTGCTACTGAATCTGGGGCTAGTGGACCTGCCTCCTTCCCCATGGACCCAAACCCCTCCAGGCCCTTCCTCCTGGACCCCCTCAGCAGGGCCTGAGCTAGAACAGATACCTAATAAATGACTGTAGAATTAAATTGAATTGACTAGAGTTCCAGGCAAGAGAAACATGAGTGGTGACTGGCAGCAGCTCCCCAGCCCAGACCCCTGCCCCACCCCCTAGCTGAGGCAGCCTTCCCCTCTCCCCTTGCTCAGCTGGTCCTCGTCTCCATACTCTCTGCTCCTCGTCTCCATACTCTCTGCTCCTCCCTGTTGCTCAGCTAGAGCTGGAGGCATGGTGAGAGCCAGGCTATTGACCTCCTCCATATGCATCTGGCACAGCTCTGGTTCTGGATCCGTGGGCATTAACCCAGGCTTGCCTGTGCATCCCAATTGTGAGGAGATGCCAGTGGAGGGAGATGGGGAGGCTTGTTTGTGTTCTGGCTAAAGACATTTCTGTTCCTAGACTGAAGGGCCAAAGAGGCCAGGAGCTCAAACAGAAGGTGGGCTGGACATCACTAGAGGTTCCCTGGGCACAGAGGCAACAGAGGCAGGAAGGGGATGGGATCTGGAGGTGACTGAATGGTTCCACCCCAAGCCAGGCCCTGAGACATGTTCCATGCCCAAGTCTGGGGGCCCCGTGGAAGCAGGATTGAAGACTGGAGATTCAAAGAGAGGAAGGTTTAGATATCCCTAGGGAAAGGGGATAGAGAATGGATTAGGAATGTTTGCCTTGCTACAGTGAGGGTTCAATTGAGATTACGTATGTCAACTTCTAGGAGTTTCATGATTCCTTCAGTTTCCTATGACAACAAAACAAATTACAAAGAAGGAAACTGAGACCCAGAGAAAAGAAAAGGAAGCACAATACAGGACCAGAACTTGGGTCTCCAGTTGCAACCTTCTTATGGATCCTTTCAGATTTTTCTGTTCCCCTCACCTGCTCCCACCCCCATCACCTAGTTCTAAGAGTACCTCCGATCTACTCTGGATGGATCAGGTATGTACCTAATCACCTAGATATCTCCTTTGGTGCAATGTGAACTCCTGGTGAGGAGGGATTATTCCAATTTTTAGATATTTGTATATGCTCTGTGTGTGTGTGTACACATGTGTGTATGCACATGTGTGTGGGGTGCATCTGGCATACAGCTGGAGCTTAATAAGGGCTCATTGACTGATTGGCTGATGCAGCAAAGGAAAAGGGCAGTGATGGGCAGTGGTAGTGTGGTGCTGGGGGCCATGCCACTTTTCCAGACTTGTCACACCTTCCTTCCCTCCTTGCTTTTGCATGGAATACCTTCTCCCTCTGTGCCTTGAAGAATCCCCACTTCCTGCCAAGCTCAACCCAGCTCCTTCTTTTAAGGCTTCTGCTAGTTCCTCCTCCTATGTATACCTCTCCTGGTGCTCATAGGCGTTGGCACCCCCTTTTTCTTCAAATGATCCTCCATTTGCCTATTTGTGTCCTTGGGATACACTGGGGTGTCAGGGTCTTAAAGTTAGGGACTGGTTGGGGGTTGCTTTGTTTTATCTCTGTATGTCCCATGACTGAGACAGTGGGAAGGACCTCAGACCCTAGACTGTCCAAGCCAGAAGGTACATAGTAGGTGCTTAATCAGTTCATGGATGGAATTGAATGGAACATAGTAGGTGGATTGTCAGAACTGAAAGAGACCTCAGAACAGCTGAAAATGTTTACTTTGTGCAGGGTCTTCCAAGTCAGTGGCAGAGCTGGGACTTTAATTCAGGTCTCTGGTACTCCAGCCCAGCACCCCTTCCTCAAGGTAAGTTCTCTCTAAAGAACAGTTCAGAGTGGGGAGGTTTGGGGGAAGGAAGAGGAAGCCGGTGTCTACAGAAGCCAGGCTTTGCCAAGCACATCAGGGCAGTAAGTGGGCCCATGTGGACCGCTGAGAGGACAGCCTCTCTCCAGAGGGCTGGCATGTTCCAGGTCACAGCTGCCCAATGAAGCAGGGGAATCACAGTGATAAACAAACAGGAGTACACAAATAGCCCCAGCCTGGGAGCGGGGCCGAGGGCGGGGGCGGCTCGGGGTCCAGATCCTGCTTATGACACAAGATGTGGGAACCAGTCACCCTCTCTCTAAGCTTCAGTTTCCTCATCTTTCAAATGAGAGGAGCAATGCCTGTCATAACCCCCTCACAGAGAAGCATGGAGGAGAGAATTAGCAGGGGAGAGAGGCAGGAAATCATGAGAGAAGGAAGGCCCTGTGCCAGATTACGGAAGACCCCAAAGGCCCTTATCCTGTAGGCAAAGGGGAACCATGGAAGGATTGTGAGCAGGAGAGTGGCATAGAAGCGCAAAACTTCCCCCTCTGAGAGATGGTCCATTCCATGTGAAAGCAACTGTCAGGGTTAGAAAGTCCTTCCTTACATCCAGCCTAGATCTGTGCAGCTTTCATCCTCGGGGCCAAGCCAATGAAGGCTCATCCCTCTTCCAGCTGACAGCCCTTCACATCCTTGAAGACAGAGAGCAGGCCCCCAGAGCCTTCCCTTCTCCATTCCTTCAATCAATCTTCCTACTGCATTGTGTCCAGTCCTCCATGCAGCCTGGCTCCCTTCCTCTACACTCGATCCAACCTGGCAACATCTTTCCTCCAACATGTGACTCAAATACGTCTGGCTCCAGCCTTACTGTATATTACTTACCCTCCATGCACTCTCTAGCCAGGTCAGTCTACTCTTTGTGCTGCTTTTCACACAGGATGCTCCATTTCCCACCTCTGCACCTTTATCCAGGCTGTCACCCATGCCTGGAATACACTTCTCACCTTTGCCTCTCAGAATCTATATTTCCCTTCATAGCTAATCTCCTATGTGAGCCTTTTCCTACTGACCTCTTCCTCCAATAAATTACCTTGCATTTATTCTGTCTAGTTCATGCGTGCATATGTACAAGATAGATTTATGTACACGTATGTACACACAATTTACGTGTGTATGCACCATCTACATATGTGTGCATACAATCTACCTGCATGCATGTACACATAATCCACATATGTAACCTAATCTATGCACAGACACAGAACATGCCTATGTATGTGTACACACAATCTACTACATAATCCATACACATGTAACAGAATCTGCTTACATACATGGACACACAATGTGCCTACGTAGAGTGTAGGGTGTGTTCAGGGAGGACCAGTAACTTTGAGGTGATGGCTGCTGAGCCTTTGTCGGGGCTCTCTCCACCTTTGGGGTCCACTTGTTCCACCTAACTCTCACCTGTGGCTCCAAGAAGCTGCAGCATGAGCAACAGCCACACCCCAGTAAACCATTTTGGCAGATGGGTCAAACCAGTTTGAGGGTAACCAAGTGTTCTCAGACCCATTGGTGAGTTTGGAGGGTGTCTACCCCAAGCATGTGAAGACTTCATCTGGTGGAATGGGAGGATGAGAACAATTTGTTCCAAAAGCCATGAAGGCAGATGAAGCAGGCGATGTGGAACGCTTAGAGCTTGGTTAGACATCGAAGATGCCAAGGTCATCCACTGCATCCTGAGCCATCATCAGCCATCTTCACTCTGTCCTGACACTGGACTATGATGACCCTGGAGGAGAGAGGGAGACTGACGACTTCATATGCAACTCTGCCTCTCTTTAAATCCAATTTATGCACAAATCAAAAGACATCACCCATACCATTTCACTATTATGCCTCAAAGTCCTGTGGAGACAGGCAAATGATGAAGCAGCAGGTGTGGATACACTGGGAGCTGTAGTCATAACCTTGCACACAGGCAGCCCAGGTCATAGGGTCGCTTCTCCCTGGAAGCAGCAGTGGAACGCAGCAAACCCTGGGTGTCTGAGCAGCCTTTTAAGGCTCATACTGCTCACCGCCTGGTGTGAGGAAGGGAGCTAGAAAAGGTGCCCTGAACATTGTCTGCTTACCCAACCCTGGCCTGGTTACTGCAGCAGGCAGAGAATCCCACTATGTGGTTGAAACACACCAAAAAGTACAAAATGTACAAAAACACCTGCAAAGATGATTCCACTCACCATCAGCACATGGAACGTGTGCACACTAATAGACAACACAAAATCCAGTAGACCTGAAAGAACTGCTCTTGTTGCAAGAGAACTCAACAGATCATATCCAAATAGCAGCCCTGAGTGAAACAAGGTTGGCAAATGAAGGCCAACTTATTGAAGTTGGAGCTGGATACACCTTTTTCTGGAGTGGGCGTAGTGAAGGGAAGCACCGTGATGCTAGCATGGGTTTTGCAATCAAAACCAATCTAATCAGCAAGCTGGCATGCCTGCCAAAAGGAGTGAATGACAGGTTCATGACAATGTGATTGCCACTCATTGGAAAATGCCATGCCACCATCATCAGTGCCTATGCTCCCACCATGACAAACCCTGATGAAGTCAAAGAAAAATTCTATTAAGACCTAGAGATCCTTATCATCAATGTGCCAAAAGAGGACAAGCTTATAATTCTGGGCAACTTTAATACTAGAGTAGACTCAGACTACCAGACTTGGCAGGGAGTCCTAGGGAGGAATGGAGTTGGAAACAGCAACAGTGATGGTCATTTACTGCTGAAGACTTTTTCATCACCAACATTGTCTTTCATTTACCTAAACGCAATAAAACTTCATGGATGCACCCTCACAGCAAACATTGGCATCTAATAGACCATGTGATAGTAAGGAGAAAAGGCAGAAAAGATGTGAGAGTGACAAAGGCAACGCGTGGTGCAGAGTGCTGGACTGATCATAGACTTATCCTTTCCAAGCTAAATATTCACATTCATCAAAAGCGCCACTCCCAAGGCAAAATGACTACCAGAAGAATTAATGCCAACAAATTAGAACTCTTCTCTGAGTGTGAATAGTTTGTTGCTAACTTGGAAGGAAAGTTGAGCCAACACACAGGTGGCAACAGTGGAGCAGAAAAGAAATGGGCAGCTTTCAGAGATTTGGTGTACAGGACTGCATTTGCTCATCTGGGTCAGAACATTCACAAACACCAAGACGAGTTTGATGAAAATGATGGGGAAATTCAGAAGCTGTTAAATGAAAAATGAGAACTCCACAGGATTTACCAGTACGATAGCTCATCCACTTCTAAGAAGGTAGCATTTAATTCCATCAAAAGCAAAGTACAAGCAAAGCTTAGAGAGATGCAGGATTCCTGGCTCAGTAAGAAGGCAGATGAAATTCAGTTTTATGCTGGTAGTAACAATCCAAAGAGCTTTTATGATTCCCTGAAAGCTATTTATGGATCAAAAACCTGTGGTACATCACAACTACTCAGTGTTGATGGAGCCACATTGATTAGTGATAAGGACATGATCCTAGAGAGATGGGCTGAACACTTCCATAGTGTTCTCAACAGACCATCATCCATCAATACTGAGGCCGTTGACCGTTTACCTCAGATTGAAGTCAACCCCTCTTAGCTGAACTTCCAACTGAAGAAGAGGTTTTGAGGGCCATTAGGCTCCTTTCATGTGGCAAAGCACCTGGTGCTGATTCTATTCCAGCTGAGATTTACAAGGTAGGGGGACCATTGCTCATACAAAAGCTGACTGAAATCTCCCAGATCATATGGTAAGAGGAGGTTATCCTTTAGGAGTTCAAGAGTGCCTCCATTGCCTATCTCTATAAAGGTAAAGGGAATAGATTGTCCTGTGACAATCACAGGGGAGGTCTCTCTCTTCATCATTGCTAGCAAAATTCTTGCTAAAGTCTTCCTTAATAGGCTGATCCTTGACCTGGAAGATGGTCATCTACCTGAGAGCCAGTGTGGCTTCAGAAAGGGCCAAGGAACAGTCAATATAGTGTTTGCTGTCTGACAACTCCAGGAGAAATGCCAGGAGCAGAACAGAGGTCTGTACACAACGTTTGTAGATCTGACCAAGGCCTTTGACACTGTTAGTCATGAGGGCTTATGGAAAATTATGTCAAAATTTGGTTGCTTGGAGAAGTTCATCAATATTGTACATCAATTTCATGATGGCATGTTTGCCCGGGTTCTGAATAATGGACAAAGCTCTCGTGCCTTCCCAGTCACCAATGGAGTGAAACAGGGCTGTGTGCTTGTTCCCATGCTTTTTAGCATGATGTTTTCAGCCATGTTGTCAAATGCTTTCAATGAGGATGAACACGGCATCAAGGTCAACTATCATATTGATGATAAGTTCTTCAGTTTGAAAAAGTTATAAGCCTAGACCAAAGTGGAGGGAGTGTTGGTGTATGATTTGCAGATGATTGTGCACTCAATGCAGTCTCTGAAGCTGAGATGTAACAATTCTCTCCTCCCTGTGCTAATTTTGGCCTAATAATTAACAGCAAGAAAACACAGGAGTTCCATCAGCCACCACCACACCATCCATACGTGGAACCATCAGTTACAGCAAATGAAAAAGTTTTGAATGCTGTGGATAAGTTCACTTATCTTGGTAGTGTACTTTCCAGGGATGTACACATTGACAATGAAGTTGACGCACACATTGCCAGAGCTAACTCAGTGTTTGGGAAGCTCCAAAGAAAAGTTTGGGAGAGAAGAGGTATTAGACTGACTACCAAACTGAAGGTCTACAGAGCTGTTGTGCTGACTTCATTGTTGCATGCATGTGAAACATAGACAGGCTACCAGTGCCATGCCAAGAAACTGAATCACTTCCATTTGAACTGTCTTAGGAAGATTCTGAGGATCACCTGGCAGGATAAGGTACCAGACACTGAAGTCCTTGCTAGAGCTAAATTGCCAAGTATTCAAACTACGCTTCAGAGAGCGCAACTCTGATGGGCTGGCCACATTGTTCAAATGCAAAATGTACGCTTGCCAAAAAGACTATTTTATGAAGAATTCTGCATGGGGCAGGCAATCACATGGTGGCCAGTAGAAACGATGCAAGGACACTCTCAAAGTCTCTCTCAAGAACTTTGGATTTGACTGTGCAACATAGGAGACACTGGCACAGGACTGCTTAGCATGGCATGCCCACAGCAGAAAGGATGCTATGCTCTTTAAGCAAAGCAGAATTGAAACAGCACAAAGTAAATGCAGGATGTGCAAATTTGGGATATCTACCCCAAATATTCACATGGACTCTCTGTGCCCAGCCTGTGGTAGAGCATTCCAAGCTCGTATTGGTCTGATCAGCCAAAGCTGGACACACTGAAATTTCACTTTACAATGGTGATGTCATTTTGGTCCTCTACGAAGACGAAGGACAACAATCAACCAGCCAACCAATGTATATGTACACATACTATTCCTACATACATGTATACACAATCCACAGACATGTGACAGAATCTGCCTACAGATATGGACACAGAATGTGCCTATGTATATGTGCACACATTGTTCCTACATACATGTATACACAATCCACATACATAGAATCTACCTACATACATGGACACAGAATGTTTCTACCTACATACATCTATACATCTACATAAATATGCATATACACAATCTATGTGCATAGATGTATATACAATCTACATACATATTGTGTAGATATGCAATCTACATATATGCATACACAATTTATATACATCGATGTACACAATCTACACATATGTACGTATTCTGTCTTGTACATATGCACATACAAGATTGGCACATAATAAATACAAGATATTTGTGTATGGGTGTGTGTGTGTGTGTGTGTACATACAATCTGATGCAGTAGACAGAACACTGGACCCAGAGTTCAAATCCTATCCCAGACACTTACTTGCTGTGTGACCCTGGGCAAGTCATTTCACCTCTGCCTGCCTCAATTTCCTCACCTGTAAAATGAGGTTAGCAATGGCACCAATTTCAAGGGCTGCTGCAGTGAGGATCAGATGAGGTCACATTTCTGAAGCGTTTTGCAAACCTGAATGTGTAGATTGGTGGTAGCTATTTCTATTCTATTTCTTGAGGGCAGGTATCGTTTGGTTTGGGGCATTTGCATGCCCAATACCTGGCACAGACACCTGGCACTCAGTGAGAGCTTAATACAAACTTGTTGATGGACTGATTGATCAGAGCTGGGGATATAATGCTAATTAAGCACCCAGTGAGATCTCATGGTGAAAGGCCACGCAGGGAACACCACGGAGTGGTTGGCTTTTGCTCTCATTATTGTGGTAATGATGGCAATCAGACTCCTCAGAGGTCCTTCCCACTGCCTAGTCAGACCTGGGCAGAGGGCAAGAGGGGCAGCAGCGGCTCCCTCCTTCTGGGCCTTTCCCTTGGGACCTTAAGATATGGAATGAGGACCCGCTAAAGAGCCTGAGGCCCAGAGAGGGTAAGGGCCAGGCTTGAAGATACACTGGTCAAGAGGGGCTGAATCAGACTGAAGTCCAGTCCTCTGGCCACTGGCCAGTCCAGTTGCTACTGGAGCAGCCATGTTATGGAACTGACTCACAATGAGTCTGCAGTCCACGGAAACCTCCAGGTCTTTTGCATGGGAGCTGCTGTCTAGTCACGTCTCCTCCACTGGAGTTCCCCATCACCGGATTTCTTCAAGAGAAGGCTGGAGGGCCGATTGCCGGGAAATCTGCAGAGGGGATTCCGGCTCCCCTCTGGCCAGACGAGATGCCCTCAGAAGTCCCTTACTGCTCAGAGAGTCTGTGATCCATTCAAGTTGAGACGAGAAGGAGCAGAGGAGGAGAAGGTGGTGGAAGGTGGCCCTGGTGTCTTCAACTGATGGAATCACAGGTTTGAGGGGATGGAGAGACAGACAGACGGAAATAGAGACTGAGGGAGACAGAAAGACAGTTCCAGACAGAGAAAAGATCAGACAGAGATAGAGACATGGAAATTGAGAGAGAAAGAAAAATGGAAACAGAGACAGAGAGACAGAAAGATCAGACAGACAGATAGAGACAAATGAAGATGAGACAGAAAAACAAAGACAGAAAAACAGAGGAAGAAGATGAGACAGACAGACAGAAACAGAGACAGAGAGACAGAAAGATCAGACAGATAGAGACAAATGAAGATGAGACAGAAAAACAGAGAAAGAAGATGAGACAGACAGACAGAAACAGAGACAAAGAGAGAAGAGGAGACAGAGATAGAGACAGATGGAGACCAAAACAGAAAAACAGAGAAAGATTAGACAAAGAAGCAGAAAGATGAGAAAGAGAGAGAGAGACCATGGAGGGGTGGGGTCCAGCCCACTCCCTTTATCACTGGGGAAACTGAGGCTGAGAGGACTTCCTCAAGGTGACAAGCTAATAGATGAAGGGGTCAGGATTTGAATCCAGCACCCTGCCTGTACTATCACTCAGACACAAGGAACCTGACTGACTCTCAGTCTGCCAACAAGGAAAGGAGACCAGTTGGGATGGCCCAAGCAAAGTCTGGGAGGACAAGGGGTGGGGAGGCACTAAGCCTGCATCACAGAATCACAGAGTAGGCACACATCACTCAGTTAGTCTCTGTGACACCTCTGCAAGGACCTGTCATCTAGACCTGGGAAGGATCCTCAGAGATCATATCACCCAACCCCCTCATTTTACAAATGTTTTCTATGTATTTGTTTGCATGTTGTCACCTGCTAGATTATAAGCTCTTTGAGGGCAGGACCTGTATTTTGCTCTTTTGGTATCCCCAGTGCTTAGCAAAGTGTCGGGCACACAGTAGGTGCTCAATAAATGTTTGTTGATTGATTGATTCTATTGTTAAGTCAAACTCCTCCATTTCCCAGATAAGGAAACTGATGCCCAAGATGGGAACCGACTCCAGCTTACACAGGTAGCAAATAAGTAACTGAACCCAGTTCCTCTGTCTCTAAAACCAGAACTAATTCTTCCACCCCATGACCAGTCTCCAGGAAACTGGTGTACTTTAAAAACACAAAACAGAACAGAAAATGTGCAGCCCAGGGGTGGAGACAGGAATGATAATTCTCAAGAATATCAAGGGAATTAATGAAAAAAATGCAAAGGAAGATGGTCTAGCTGCACCAAATCTCCAACTATATTGCAAAGCTGTAATCATCCAAACAATCTGGTCCTGGCTAAGAAAGAGACTGGTGGCTCAGGGGAATAAATTAGGTACGCAATACACAGTTAGTAAGTGACCACAGTCATCTAGCGTTTGGTAAGCCCAAAGACACCAGCTTTTAAGACAAGAACTCACTATTTAACAAAAACTTCTGGGAAAACTGGAAAGCAGTTGGGTGGAAACTAAGCATAGACCAACATCTCTCACCATATACCAAGAGAAGGTCAAAATGGGGACATGGTTTAGACATAAAGGATGATATAAGCAAATTAAGGGAGTATGGAATATTTTACCTGTCAAGAAGGAAAGAATTGATGACCAAACAAGAACTCAAGAGCCTTATGAGATGTAAAATGAATAATTTTGATTATATTAAATTTAAAAGTTTTTGCATAACAAAACCAATGCAGCCATAATAAGAAGGAAAGCAGAAAACTGGGGACATTTTAATAGCAATTTTCTCTGATAAAGGCTTCATTTCTCAAGTATATAGAGAACTGAGTCAAGCTATCTGAGTCAAAGCTATCTATAATCATATGAAAAAATGCTTTAAATCACTATTGATTAGAAAAATGCAAATTGAAATAACTCTGAAGTACTATCCCACACCTATCAGATTAGCTAATATGACAGAAAAGGAAAATGTCAAATAGTGGAGTTGTGGGAAAACTGGGACACTAATGTGCTGTTGGTGGAGTTGTGGACTGATCCAACTTTTCTGGAGAACAGTTTGGAACTACACCCAAAGGGTTATAAAATTCTGCATATTTTTTGACCCAGCAATACCACTACTTGGTCTGTATCCCAAAGAGATCAAAGGAAAAGGAAAAGGATCCAAATGTACAAAAGTATTTCTAACAGCTCTTTTTGTGGTGGCAAAGAATTGGAATTTGATGTCGTGCTGTATGATTGTAATAGAATACTATTGTGCTATAAGAAGTGACAAAAAAGAGGGGTTCAGAAAAGCCTGGAAAGACATATGAACTCATGAAACATGAAAAGAGCAAAACCAGAACATTATACACAGTAACAGCAACATTGTCCGATGATCAGCCATGAATAACTTAGCTGTTCTCAGGAATACAGAGATCCAAGAAAATTCTGAAGGACTTATGATGAAAAATGGCATCTACCTCCAGAGAAAGAACTGATAGAGTCTGAATGTAGATGGAAGCAGATTTTTTTACTTTATTTTTCTGGGGGCTTTTTTTTGGTCTTTTTTCTCTCACAACATGACTAATATGGAAATGTTTTGCATGACTGCACATGTATAACCTACATCAAATTGCTTGCCTTCTCAATGAGGGAGGAAAAGAGGGAAGAAGTTGGAATTCAAAATTCAAAAAATCTCAAAAATTATTTTTACATGAAATTGGGGAAAGTAAAATATTTAATTTTTTTAATGGAACAATAATTCTTATTTTTATGAGTCTCTAAACTTTAAAATGCTGTCTCACAACATCCCCCATAAGGTCTGTCACGTAGGGGTTACCCCACACACACTCACACATTTTACAGATGAAGAAAATGAGGCAAGAGAAGGGGAAGCAGCTTGGTCACACATAGATCTGAGACTCAAAACCAGAGCTCTTCACTTTCAAGCTGGTGGTCTTGCTGCTACATTAGTTTAACCTCTCACCAGAGAGGTGGTTATTTTTTCCCTCTCCTGTTTCTAGGCCTAGCTACACATCACCCCCACCCAACCCTGCCACCAAATTCCACAGTTACTAGGTTTCTCAACAACCTTCATCAAAGCATAAATTAATCATGTTAATTTATGACACACACACCCCCCCCCCCTTTTCTCCATAGACACATTTACCGCTCAATGACCTCACCTAGCAGACGGAGGCAGGATTTCCCCAGTATAAACTAGGTTGCCTACATATTCATTCATTCAACAAACATTTCCTGAGGATTTATTTGGAATGAGGGCCTGCTCCCTGCTGGGCCTGCAGAAAGTAGGTAAAAGCAGCTTCCTTACCATCCATCACTTGACCTTCCTCCCAAAGACAGAACAAGTATCTTGAACCTCATGTTAGAGAGAAGAAATAACCACAAAGAAGTCAAGTGACTAGTCAGGAGACCTTAAATTTGAATTCTGCCCTAGACACTTAATAGTCGTGTGACCATGGGCAAGTCATTCAACTTCTGCCTGCCTCAGTTTCCTCATCTGTGGAATGGGAATAATAGTGGAACCTCCCTTTCAGGGTTGTTGTGGGGGTCAAATGAGATGAGACGTGAGTTTTTGGATTTGTTCTGTTTGGAGATTGAATCTCCCTCTATGGCTGTGGTCACTCACAGGCTGATCACACCGCTGATCCAGCCAGAGGCTGCTCCATTTCTGACCTAGGTCAGTTTGCTCTTCCTAAGGCAATCTGGCAGGGGTTCCCCCACTCCCACGGGCTCCCCGTATTGGTGCCAGTTTGAGCACCCAGTTGACTGCAGCCTTCCCAAGCTCAAGCCATCGGTAGCAGGCATTACAAGCAAAGACATTGGCTAAAGAACGTCTATAAAGCACTTTGCCAGCCTTAGATCTTGACACCAATGCTAGCAATTCCTATGATTAGAGAGGATCACATAGCTGGCAAGAGACAGCCAGGATTCGAACCCTGGTCTCACCAGACTTCAGATCCAGCTCTCTTTTCCTTAGGCCTTGCTTCCTGACAGACTGGCACCAGCCTTGCCCTCTAGGAGTCAGCCAGCGGGTGATGGGCTAGTGGTTCATGACCACTGGACACACTGGCATGGATTCCCCGAGCTCTGGAAGGAGGGTGTTCCCTGGAACCTTATCTAGGAGCCCAGATCCAGCCCAGAAATCACTGTCTTGTCTCCTTGTAGTCGGAGGAGTCTAACATTTCCCAGTAAACAACATGCAAGAGTCCCTTTCAAGGTGAGCGCATCGATTTCAGCTCAGGGGCCAAACAGGAGAATCCTCCAAGAGCTTTGGGAGTCGAAAGCTGGGCAAGGCCCCCTCCCTCACCTCCACCTCAGCCCAGATCTCATCTGCAAACACCCCTTTTCTTCCTTTGCCTAACTCGGCCATAAATCCCCTGCCCTGTGATGGCCTTATTTATCTGGGCTCTGTTTAGAACACCAAGCAGATTCAATCAGGCTGACAATGCACTTTAGTAAGTGTGGGCCAATGAGTTCCATGGGGCAATAGACCCGAGAAAAGCAAACGGGCTCAGAAAGAATTCAGAGCCTAGAATGTCAGGGCTTGAAGGGACTGGGAGGGGCCTCAGAACAGGGGATGTCAGGGTTGGGAGGGACCTTAGAACAGGGGATGTCAGGGCTGGGAGGGACCTTAGAACAGAGGATGTCAAGGTTGGGAGGGGTCTCAGAACAGGGGATGCAGGGCTGGGAGGGGCCTGAGAATCAATTGACAAACAAGCCTTTATTAACCTGTGCTTGGCACTGAGCAGAGCAAGGAGCAGTTCTTGCCCTCAGGAGCCTACAGTCTGAATGGAGACAGATGATGTTCAAATTCAAGGACTCATGAGATATGAAGGGAGGGGTAAAGAGGGGAGGGGTCTCAAGCAGGAGCAGGGAAATCTACCCAGTGCATGCTCCCTTCCCCTTCCTGCCCCTGACTGGGCAGAGCTGAGTTCAGACAAGGAAACCTGGTCAAGTCTGAACAAGAGCCTAACATCTGCCTCTGCAAACATCCCCTCACATTCTGCAGGCCTTTCTCTGGCTGAATCCTAGACATTCAGATGTGGGAAGGGGTCCAGACACCACTGAGGGCATTTGGGACCTGGCTGAGAATTCCCTCTGTCACCCCCTGTCTTCTCTTGAAACCCTCTAGGGACAGGGAGTTCACCCCCTACCAAGACCAGTGGGGGTGTTCCCCACCCTGAGGATACTGCACACACCTGAGCACACAGCAGTAGGAATATGGAGAGTCTCAGAATGGGTGAAACTGTCTAGGGATCATCACAATTATTTACAAATGAAGGAACTGAGGCTCAAGAAGTTGCCCGTGGCTCCATTTATTTAAAAAAAAAAAAAAACAGAGCTCATTGCCTTCCCTCCCCTGCCTTTCCCCTGGTTTTAGTGTCCTTGTTTCTTTTGAGGGCACCTACACAGTCCCAGTCATCCAGGGAATGTCCCAGCCTTAAAGACCTCCTCAGTTCTTCTCTCACTCCACCCCACCCCCATGTCTGATCACTTCCTAGGTCATGTTGATGCCACATGGACAATCTCCATTCCCACAGTCACCCTCTTAGCCCTCATCTCTGCTTGCCTAGATTACTGTCCTTGCTTCCGACTTGGACCCCCTGCCTATAGTCTTTTCCACAGGCCATTCAGGTTATCTTCCTAATACATATGTATTCTATAGGCTTAAGCGGCTCCCATTTGCTACCAAGGAGTTTACATTCCCAAACCTAGCATTCAAGGCCCTGATTTGTCCAGTCTACATTTCCTTATTGTCTATACCCCCTTCTAGTATTCTGCATGTCAGACTGGACACTTCACCATCCTCTTTTCCCATCTTTCCCTTTCCTAATTGGGAGCTCATGCCCCAACCTTCACCTATAGCTAAAATGGTCTCTAGCCCAATCACTACCAAGAAGAAATAATCTTTACTGGCCCTCCTCCCTCTTCCATACAGGCTCTGCCTGTAACCCTCCAGAGATCTGGAGCTTACCACCTCCCAAAACAAGCTAGTTGGCTGACAGTTAGCTCGGATAGTCCACAGGTCCTTCCTTCCATGAAGCCCAGGTCAGTCTCCCGATAACTGGCCTCTCTGGCCCTCCTGACCCGAGGTTTGGATTTCAGTCCAATAGAAACGCCAATAGAGCTGTGGAGGTGAAAGCAGAACCTGGTGCCATCACTCTGCCCCAATTTGAGCTGTCGGCCCCTTGTAAAACTTGACATATGAGAGTGAGAATAGTCTCGTGGACCAAATGGAATTTATTCCGCTGTAAAAAAGAAATGCACTGGTGGAAGCTGGGGCCAATGGCGGCCGGGGAGGCCGACGCAGCAGCAAACGCTCACGCCTCAGAAAAACAATTGATTATTTTCTTCTCCTCCGGGCCATCTATCTCGGCCCATTCCTCTGTTATTCCCGGCTGCCAGGGAGAATATGAGCCTTAAAGGTCATCACTTAATGACGTTAAGAAGCCATCCCTTTTTTCAGATAAAACGCTGATCAATGTATAATATTTCTGCCAGCACTCCGTTATCAGGGCTCAGCAGGGGCTTCTGCTGTCTTCCTTTTTTTTAAAACTTTTTAACCACAGGTAAGAGCAGGTTTTGAAACCGAGCTCGTGCCTGGAGCTGGACGTTGCAGTGTGGTGGCGATGACCCCCAGCTCCGTGCGCAATCTGCCGCTGGCAAGCCAGAGACGGTCGGATAACGGTGCCTCGCGCGGCCAGGATCGATCGGCCGCTGGAAGTGGGCTTGGAGTCATCCTTGGCCGATCGATCGAAGGGAGGCCGAGTGAAACTACAAAAACCCTCCTCTCTGCAAACTCTCTCCTGCAGGACTGGGAGAAGAGGAAGCAGTTCGCGAGGTGCCTTTGAGACGCTGGGAGCTGGGGGCTTCCAGGCTGAGCTGGAGCGGAGGTGTCTCCTCAGGGCTGCGTCCCAGCTTGGAGTGCATCTAGAATTCTAGCCACTTCCTACACGATTCTAACCAATTCAGGTCTCGTCCCTCCTCCCTCCCGAAGCCAATGGACCGACAAGGCCAGCGGGGGCTCCCCTGGGTGCCTCCACTCACTCACAACACATGGAGGTAGAACTCGTCCCATATGGCTGGCCTCCCAGGGACAGAATCTATAAGAAGCAACATAATCCGAACACGAGAGAAGAGAGGGCCGGATACCACCATGGGCCGAGATTGTGATGCTGAGGCTCAGTCAAATATTAAACACGGAGCTGGCACCTTGAACCCTGAGGGGGCTCAAGGATGAGCTACCTCATAAGGTGGTGAGGTCCCTGTCACTAGAGGTCTTCAAGTCAGCTTGAACATTTATGAAGCACTAACTGTGTACCAGGCACTTGAGATGCAAAGAAAGCAAGCTTCCAAGGACATTCTACTAGGGGAAACAATAATGAAAACAACCAGGGATGTGTAAGGAAGCCTGGGATGGCAAAATGGCCGTCTCAACTGCTCCAGGATCAAATGGAAAATCCTCTGATCTTTGTTCCCTTGGTCCTCTCCTCCCTCCCAAACTTCTTATGCCTTTACATCCTTCCTGGAGGGATTGAGTTTATTGGGCAAAGAGAGGGCTAACTACACCTGATGGAAGATGGGAGGGACTGAAGGTAGGGAGGACAATTAGGAGGCTATTACAATAGTCCAGGCAAGAGGTGGTGAAGGTTTGAGGTTGGGTCATAGCTCACCCAATAGGAGAGAACCACACAGATGTGAGAAATGTTGGGGAAGTCAAATTGCCAACACCTGGAAACCAACTGGATTCTGGAGGTGAAGCAAAAGGCAGAATTGAGGATGACTCAGGTTATGAACCTAGAGTGGCAGCTGTGACCTTGAAAGAAAATAGGTCAACCCATTATGGATGCTAGAGCATCAATTCCTCTCTGTGGGTGAGACGGAGGGCTAGAGATCTCTGAGGTCCCCTGCAGCTCTGAAATTTCATGAGGCCAAGATTTAACCATTCCAGGACCAAATTCCTCAGAGGCACCAACTCTGGAGACTTGAGGCAGTAGGAGAAAGGAGGGGGCTGAGACTGGAAAGAGTCAAGGGGAAGTTGTGCCAACCCAGAATGACCCTTCCCTCCATCGGTGACATTGAAGACCACCTGGAATCTTGGAGAGCCACAAGGAATGGGAAACCTTTCTTCATTCTTCCCACCCCCACCCCCACCCCCCCCCCCCCCAGTGAATTCTGAAGTTATAAGGGTCAGTCTGGGCTTCTGGTCACCTCTACTTTATATAAGCAGAAAAGGCCCATGTGTTTAAATATTAATCGTGTAAACAAGACTGAAAGGGGCAGGGGGGCGGGTTGGATATACAAGCCTAACAAAGGAATCTCTTATTTTAAGCACTTTCAGAGCACCATTCATATACATCATAATTGATGGGTCATGTTGAAAGGACTTCGGGGAGAAAGACCCACTGGTACTTTTGGTAGAGCTGTAAAAGGATCCAATCAGCATGGAAGAAAATTTGGAATGATGGGAGAAAGATGATGGAAATTTTCCTAGACTTTGCCCCAGTGATCCCACTCCTGGGCAGGTCAAGGAGGTCAAAGGCAGAGGGAAAGGTCCCACAGACCTCAGTAAGGTCCAGTAGCTCCATCACTTCTGGATCAAATAGAAAGATGCTTTGTTGACATTCCAAGCCCTTCATATCTTGGGGATCCCCCTTCTCAGTGTCTCTACACCCTCTTCACCCCACACTCTTCCAGCCAGTAGTACCATCTCCTATACCAGTACTCATGCCAGTCTTCCTATTCCACATTTTTTCATTAACTGATCCCCATGCCTGGAATCTCTCCTCTTCCTCTCTGTCTCTGGCCTCTCTGACTTCCTCCACACTCAAAGGAAGCCTTTCCTGATCCCCATTAATCCTGGACCTTTCCTCTGTTGATTATTCCTTTTATAGGTCTTATTTGTACCCACTTGTTTGCATGTTGTCTTCCCCCTTAAACTAGAAGCTGCTCCAGGGAAGGGATCATCTTTTATCTCTCTTTGTATCCCCAGAGCTCAGCACAGAGTCCCTGACATACAGTAGGTGCTTAATAAGTGCCTGTTGACTGACTGGCAATCTGGTTCTACAACTTCTGTTGGACTTTGAGAAAGTCATTTCACTTCTCTGGGGCCTCAGCATTTAAAGGGGGCTTTTAAAGTCCCTTCCAGCTCAAAATCAATGAGCTCCAGAAGCACTGAGAGCAAGCATTTTCATCTCCAGTTTACAGAGAAGGAAACTGAAGTACCTTTGTTCCCAAAACATCCCCAGCACCTCAGGAGATACTTACATGATGTGGACCTAAGAGGAAGGGAAATTTCCGTTGCTGCTGTTTTTCAGTCATGTCTGACTCTCCATGGCTCTATTTAGGGTTTTCTTGGCAGAGATGCCTGAGTGGTTTGCATTTCCTTCTCTAGCCCATTTTACAGATGAGAAACTGAGGCAACAGGGTTAAGGCACTTGCCCAGGGTCACCCAAGCTATTAAGTATCTGAAGTTGAATTTGAACTCCCAAAGATGAGTCCTGATTTCAAGTTCAGTGCTCTATCCGCTTCACCACCTACCTGCTTTTAAATAAATAAAGCGCTAATAAAGCATTTATTAAGTGCCTACTATTTCGTAGGTAGCTCAGTAAATAGAGCTTATGGCTTGGAGTCTGGAAGACCTGAGTTCAAATGTGACTTTAGACACTTACTAGTTGTGTGACCTGGGGAAGTCCCTTAGCCTCTGTTTGCCTCAGTTTCCTCATCTGTAAAATGGGGACAATAACAGCCCCTACTTCCCAGGGCTGTCATGAAGATCAGATGAGATAATAAAGGTAAAGTGCCTTGCACCACTCTGGGCACATCGTGAGCACTATATTAGTATTATAAATTAATAATCATTATAAATACATTGGATTTGTATTTTGTAATAACTTCATAATAGCTGTAGTATTCACATAGGACCTTAAGATTTGAAAAGTACTTGATATGTGTTTGCTTTGTCCAGAAACGAAAGGATCAGTGGATCCTCACCAATCCTGCCCCAAAGTACAGTGGCCAGCCTCGGGAGAGCAAATTCCCCATTACCAGAAATCTTCAAGCACAGCCTGGAAGACCTTTTGTCCAGATTGCCACAGAGGGGATTCATGCTTGCAGGGGACAGTGAACAAGATGGCCCCAAAGTTCCTCCTAGCTCAGTCTCCGTGAGACTAATAGGGTGGATGCAGCCCCAGGGACCCCCCAAAGCAGTCGTGAAGATAATATAGAGATGGCACATTGTCCACTCCAGCTGCCCCATTTTGGCACCAAGCTCTTGGTCGATCTCAGTCATCCAAGCATGCCCCAACTCCCCCACCTAGCAGGAGCCAAGCCCATGAGCTTGTTAGCAACCTGGGTCAGTGAGTCGAAGGGAGTGATGAATTCTCCAGCATTGATCTTCACAGGCATTGATCGCTATTAAAAGACAATCAAGGTCCCTGAGGGAGGGAGCTGGAGAGACAGAGTCAGGAGACCTGGACATGAATCCCAGCTATGGCCCTTAGGAGCTGGGGGACTTGGAGAAAGTCAACTATTAATCCACAAGCATGAATTAAGTGCCTACTGTGTTTGGGGCACTGGGGAAGGGTGGAATGGAATGGAAGCAACCTCTTCAGCAGCACACCCTGGGGATACAATAGCAGAAATGAGTCCCTCCCCCCTCCAAGTCTCAAATTCCTCATTTGTTTATAGGCCTACCCTACCTACAGGACATCTGTCTCAACCCCAATAGAATATAAGCTCCTTGAGGTCGGGGTTGTTTCATTTAGGGCTCTTACATATGCCTAACAAAATGCCTGGGACATTGTAAGTGTTTAATGCCAGGCAGATTGATCACAGGCTTGTTCTGAGGAAAGAGATTTGTAAATTTAAAGAGGAAGAAATCATCCAGTCAATTCCACAGACCCCTACTTTGTGTCAGGCATTGTGTTAGACAAAAGGAGACAGTTCCTACTCGACCAGGATGAAGTGGGAGAGATTCTCTCAAGTTCATCTTCCCCACATCTAGCTCTGATCAGTTACTCCCCAACTCAAAAACAGAATCATTGGATCTCTGTTGGACCTTCCAAAGCATGGCCTTCAACCTCTCTTCCCTAGAATCACACACTCTCAGAGCTGGCAGAGATCTCTGAGGCCACCTGGTCCAGTCCATGTCTTAGAGGAGGGAGGAGGAGAGATAGCAGGAGAAGAGTACCAGTGCTATGGCTTCCTTGGCTACATATGCTCTTTATGTGTGTCTCACTCTAAATTTGTGCCTTCCCACCAATGCCTTGTACATTGGTGGGAAAATATTATGCCCCCCCCAATTATAAGTCTTTGCTTTGAGCTAATCATATCTACTGGCTGATGATTATAAGTAAGCATACTGGTGGGGGCTTGTGAGATATCTCCAGGAGCATAGACCCATAGTTGACCTTGAAATCTGGGAGTAGGAACCCCCTTGGGGACCACACTCCTGCAATCTGTGTGCATGAGTTGGGGAAAGTACTCCTGTAGGAGATGCCACATGAAAAATAGTGCCCATAACTGAACATGCTATTTCAGAAATATCACCTCCCTAGTCCTGGGTCCTTCAGTCTCATAACAGAGACTAAAGACACATTCACTTAGAGAAGAATCCTAGAACATCAGAGCTGGTAGAGATCTGAAAGGCTGATTGCTCCAGCTCCCTCAGAGGCCCAGGGATAAAAAGAGACTTGCCCAAGGTCACCTAGCAATGAAGGTCTGAGCCAGGGCTAGAATCCAGCCCTCACCTTTGTCAGGTCAGGCCTCTTATCACCCCCGTGATGGAAGCCCCATAAATGATTATATTCTCATAAGGTAAAAATGGACACAAGGAGACATGGAGGGAGCCTCCTCCCCTCAAAGGTGACCAAGCATGCAACTGATGGAAGAAGGTGGGTAGGACCAGAATGAAATATTCATTCCACTCCCAGAGGCCCCAAGTCTGGATGCTTGGGATAGGGGTATTTTTGTCCCTGGCACCAGCATTAAAGGTCATGTACAACAGCCATGACAAATGCTCAGTGACCAGAGCTGCTTGTCTGGGCTCACCATAACATCCTTGGGCTGGCAGTCAAGTGCAGCATCCTCCCCATCCTTCCTGACCTCCCAAAGCTAAAGGGGCATCAGCCTTCCCTGGGCAGAGGGCACAGGTGTCTGGCCTCTCCAATTCAGGATTTACAAAGAGCCCTCCTCACACACCCTTTGAGGTAAACAAAGCAGGTGTTTTCATTCCTGTTTGACAGGTGGGGGAAGGGACTTGCCCAGGGTCACACAGCTAGTCAGAATTGGGATGGAATTAGCATACAGGGCTCCGGACTTGAGGCCTAGCATTCTTTGGCCAATTCAGACAGCCCTGAGCAGAGCCATGAAATCCATCATCCTGAGCAGGAGTGAGATGTCCCCTTCTTCCCCACCCCTAACCCCATTAACCAGGCCTCAAGCTCAGCTCTCCAACTCCCTTAGAGGTAGGTTGGTGGTGCTTTGAGTAGAGTCCTGGGCCTGGAATCAGGAAGACATGAGTTCAAATCCTGCCTCAGGCATATATCAGATGTGTGACCCTAGGTCAGTCACTTAACCTCAGTCTGCCTCAGTTTCCTCCTCTGTAAAATGAAGCCTCATAGAATAATGGACTGAAGGCTAACCTGGAGGGCAATCCCACCTCTAACACATCCTGCCTGGGTGATCCTGCTTAACTTTTCAGTGCCTGGGGTGACTCTAAGAATATAAGTCTCAGAGGAGTTGCTGACCTAAGTTGGGGGGAATGGCATTTCTACACCAGAAGTTCCCTAGGATGATGAATTCACAGGAGCCAACCCAAAGATTCCTGAGCCTTCTCCACAAGCTAATAGTGAAGAAAACACTTTGTGAACCTTAAAGCATGATAGAATGGAAGCATGTGCCCCCCCCCCCAGACTGACTGACTTCTGCCCTGCCCTACCCTCCCTTTGAAGAGGTGGGGGCCTAGGGATGTGGAACTCTGCATGTATTGTCAGACCTGTATGCCTTGGTTCATTTGGATTCTGCTGAACTCTTTCTGTTTTCTTACACTTTGTTATAAGGGCTGGTTCTTTGTGGGAGGGAGGGGAGGATTATTGGCAAATGAAGATAATAGAAAAACCACAGATTGATCATAATTTTAAAATTATTTCTCCCTCCTCATTTACATCGACTAGATATCTCCTTCACACTTATCTCCCCTCCTTGTAGTCTGCCTATGGACTTGTGTTTCTCACCAGCAGAGTATAAACTCCATGAGGTCAGGGACTGCAGCACCAGGCTGTACACAGAAGGCATTTGATAAGTGCTTAAGGGATGGAATAGAAGGGAGCCTCAGCTTCAGTAGTGGCCCACACTCTACCCATGACTCTTCCTTCACCCTACCACCTCCATTCTTCTCCCCTCTCCCCAGGCACCTGTGCAAAGGCCCACCCCACATCTCCAGGGATGCTGCTGTCCCTGCAGGAGGGGAGAAAGCTATGTTGGGAGCAGGGCTTGTCTAGTAATGGGAAGCTGACACGATCATGTTGGGGATGAGACCCTCAGTCTGAAAAGGCTATAGTGCTGCTGATGAGGAGGAAAAGGTAGTAAGGCAGCACTCAGGTGTCCAGTGGTGTGGGTGTGGGGAAAGACAGGGGTGGATTCCAAATCTCCAGCCATAGACAACAAACATGGCCAACCCAAGGCTTGGATCTGGGACCTCCTTCCTTTTCCTTGGTGATTTCAGTCACTCCCTTGCCTTGAGCCACCTCTAAGCAGATGAGTCCCAAACCTGTCTCCAGCCCTAGTCTTTCTTGGGCTCCAGTCCCACCTAGCCAGCTGCTCTATGGACATTTCAACCTGGATGTCCTATAGCCACCTCAAATTCAACAGGTTCAAAATGGAAACATCTTTTCTTTCCTCTAAGTGCATTCCTCCTCCTAACTTCCCTATTTTAAATGTGGCATCTCCAATAAAAAGTAAGCTCTGGGAGGGCAGGGGAGACTTCATTTTTGTCCTTGCATCCCCAGCACAGTAGGGCACATGGTACATGTTTAATAAATAATTGTTGGTTGATAGACTGATCTCTGATTCCACCGAAAGGAGCCAGTCACCCTGCCTCAGTTGATGCAGCCACAAGAAGCCCAGAATATAATCACATGGCATTAATGAGGTGCTAAACTGACTGCACAGATGCCTCTACATCCTGATCCCTTTATCAAGTGAGAACCTCTCTCTTAGTGAAGAAAGAAAGGAACAAAGTGATTGGTGGAGGAAACAAATTACCTGCCCCTCAGAGAGCTTTGAATAGCTAAGCTAAGGAGCTTGAGACACTCGAGGATTGGAGCAGTTGTGCTAGGAGACCCTTGCAGAGGAAGAAGGAGGGGTTTTCCCTCTCCTCTCTCCCCTCATAGCAGCCAAATGGCTCCTGGACCAATAGGACATACATTATCCACCAGGTAGCAGAGACATCTCCAGGCAGACATGGACACAAAGAGACAGTCACCCAAGGCAGGAAACGTCTGCAAGGAATCTAGCCTGGCAACTGGAAACCTCCTATGGGGAGAAGTAGCCCCCGAAAGCCCATGGGGGCAACTCCTTCTGCAGAGAGGCTGCCCTTAAGGAGGACTTTGTGAGGACGACAGGAAGGAAAAACCACCATGCCCTATAGCGCTGGGAATAATGAGGTGCCTTGGCCACATGCGTATTCTACGTTTGTGTCTCGTCAACATCAAGCTGTAAGCTTGAGTCTACTTTTCTCGTAGATCTTCTGGGTATTTATGAAGGCGTGAGAGCCAGATTTAGGGAGTGATATTCTGTAACTGCTGTTTTTGTAATGCCATCTGAGCATATCGCTTTGCTAAAGGCTAATTGTCTACTGGTTGATTATTAATGGGAAGCACACCAATGGGGGCTCATGACCTACATTAATACTTTTGGTCACCCACCGGGTAAACCCCAGACACTGAGGTACCAGTTGGCCTTCTGAGGACTCATCTCCATTGGAGGAGTAGCCTTGAGAGTGTATCATACCACCTCCATATCTCTGATAACTGTCCCCTTCCCTCAACTCACACACCCACCACCCTAATTCAGTACTTGGGCTACTGAAATATAATCCCAACCTTCAAGATCTTCTCTCTCCAATCCATCCTTCCTCCACTCCCCTAATATTCATTTCACCTTGCTAAGGTGCCACTCAGTTATATCAGTCTTTTGCCCAGAAAACATAAATGACTCCCCATTGCCTATAGGATGAAGCCCAAACTCTTTATCTCAGCATTCAAGGCCCTCCACAACCTGGACCCATTCCATTTTGTGGTACAGTAAAAAGGTCATTGATCAAAGATGTAGAGATGGAAGGGGCTCCAAAGGTCATGTGGGCCAACCTTCTCAATTTACAGATGGGGAAACTGAGTGACTCACCTGAGGTCACCCAGGTAGTGTTAGAGGGGGTGTTTGAACGCAGATCCTCTGACTCCGGAGCCAAGGTTCCCCAAGTCCTGGCTTTGCCACTTACTACCTGTGTGACTTTTGGCAGATTACTAAACTTCTCTGTGCCTCCAATTCTTTATATCTAAAATGATGGTGTTGGACAAGATCCCTCCCAGTTCTAAATCTATGGTTCTACAATGTGTCCAGCTTCATTTTCCATTGCTCCCCCTCATGTACCCTGTGACCTACTTGGTCACTCTGGACACAACCAGGTCTTTCCTCCTCGACAGCTTTCCTCCCATATGCCTGGGAAGCTCCCAGCTGCCAGTTCCATCTGGGCACTTTCACTTCATCCTTTAAATGATGCTTCCTCCAAGGTGCCTTCCCTGATCTCCCTTTCTCACCTACTTAACAGTCCATAAGCTTTGATTACATTCCAGGCACAGTGCTGAGGCTGATACAAAAGAAAACGAAAGCAAGATCCCTGCCCTCAGGGAACTCACATTCTAAGGGGGGAGATAAATATGTTCCATTGATAATAGAGTGGAAGGAGACTACTTTGAGGGTAGTGAGTTCCCCATCACCAAAGGCCTACATAAGTGGGCTAGCTGACCTAGTCAGTTGAAAGGATTCTCTGCCTTTCTCCCTCTTCTTATTGCAGCCAGGGCAATAAGCATTTAATAAGCACCTACTATGTGCTTACTAGTGTACTGTACTAGTTCTGCAAACACAAGTCCAAGAAGAAGGAAAGAGCCCCCCGCCCTCAGGTCCAGAGAGTCTGAAGCAGAGTCACCAGTCACAATGGAGGCCCCAGGAGAAACTAACCAATGGAAGAAGGGGGCGCCAGGGAGATGGGGAGGGAGGTTCCAGGAAGCTGAGCCATTCTACTTCATGATAACTCAGTCAGCCAATAAACATTAATTAAGTGTCTACTGTGTGCCAAGCTGGAGAAGGGAAGGAAATGGCAAAGCAATCCAGTACTTTTGCCAAGAAAACCCCAAATGGGGTCATGAAGAGTCAGGCGACTGAAATGACTAAACGACATGTGCCAGGCACCTTACTGGGGATACAAAGGAGTCAAAAGACAGTCCCTGCTCTCGAGGCGTGTCGTGGGGGAGACAACGCAGAAACAACCGTGTACAAGCAAGTTACAGACAGGCTGTACTGGAGATAGCTCACAAAGGAAAGCCACTGTGAGAGAGTATTTGAGTATTGAGCGAGGTTGGGAAAGGCTTCCTGGAGAGTGTGGGATTTTAGCCGGCACTTGAAGAAAGCAGGGAAGCCAGAAGGGAGAGATGAGGAGGGAAACATTCCAGACAGGGGGCACAGCCAGTGCAAACGCTTGCAGTCAGGAGATGGAGGGTCTTATGCAAGGAAAGGCAAGGAAGTCAACGTCACTGGGCAGAAGAGTAAATGGGGGGAATAAGATATAAGAGGACTGGAAGGGTGGGGACTGGGGACCAGGTAATGAAAGAATCTGAATGCCAAACAGGACTTCTATTTAATTCTGGAGATGAGAGGGAGCAACAGAAGCTTATTGAGGAGAGGGGAGACCTTGCACTATAGGAAGATCTCTTTGACAGCTGAAGAGGATGGACTAGAATGGGGAGTCCAACCAGCAGGCCATTGCAATAAATCTCTTATTTCTGTCCTCATTTCTCCCAGGGGAAAGACACTCCCTTGCTGATACAGAGCGCCACCCCTCTTCCCCACAGTGGGCTTCATAGAGATGCTGGGGCTGACACACTCCCAGCTTCACCATCCTGGTCCAGATGACAGAGGATCAGCTGCTCATTGGGTCTGTGAACATGAAGCACTTTTAAATATATCTTGGGGCCAGCATCATATCCGTGCAGATGCATCACGGCCAGCTATAACACGTCAATGGGAAAGAAGGTAGCATGGAAAATCACCCATTTCTGCTGCTTCCGCACAACCTCATATCTACATTAGTTTCACCAAAGTAAAATAGAGGAGGAAGAGGGAGGAGAAAGAGGAAGAGGAAGAGGATGGGCCCCTTAAAGGGTCTTGTCCAGATCTTTGATTTTATCAGTGCAAGTGAGCTCCTCAATGAAGGTTAGCACTTTCTCTGCAATTCCTGGACTTACAGAGGAGGCACCTGAGGCACAGAGACCTGGTCAGCCAGTGTGTGTCTGGTGGGGCAGCAACAGAAACCATCAACAACGAGTAACCACAATAGTCTTATGCATGGAAACAAGGCAATCCCTTTAGTCATCACTGAGAGGGAGTGAAGGGGATAGAGCAGGGTAGGGGAAAGGTGCTTGTACTCAGCCTGGAAAGAGGTTGGAGCAGAGTGGGAAGAACTTTGAGTGCCTCCCACCATCCAAAAGGAGGTTGTTTTTATCCTGTAAAATAGGGAGCTAGTGAAGATTCCTAAGGGGAGTGGTTTAGTTATCCCCCAATGTGGCAGTCTTATGGGAGAGGGGCTGGAGAGGGGACACACAGCCTTGGGGTGACAAGACCAATCAGGGATCACATATTGGCTTCCTCTTCAAGCCAGGATTGTGTTCCACGCGTCTGAGGTGCCTTCCAATTCCAATTTTCACGGAAAGGTTGAATCAACCCCCAAGTATTTATTAAGCCTCTCTCCTGTGCCCGGTAGGCAATAAGCATTTATTAAGCTCCTACTGCATACCAGCCCCGAGCTGGGTGTTCCCCGATGAGCCCCCACTGATTCTTCTTGAAGTAAATCTACAGCGCGCCACTGCTGCACACGGTGCCTGTTCCTTTATTAACAAGCGATAAATTATTCCAATCCGATTGTGTGCTGTGAGTCTTCCTTATTTGAAATCAATTTGAGGTGGAAATTGTCAACATCTTCCCACCAGCCCAGGTGAGAACTGAGATCAGGCAGTTTTTTTTTCCTTTAGGAAAAACAGGTCAGTATATTTCTGTTACTTCCCGTGGCTGCCAGTGACAGGCTCTCCCGAGGGGCTGCTCTCGCCCGAGGAGAGGAAGAGAGCCTGTGGGGGGAGGGCAGCAAGTCTGAGGCAGGCCAGGTGACAGCCACCAAGAGCCCAGGGAGTGCAGAGGAGCCTGGCCCATGCCAGGGACGTAGGGGAGGAGGCCACGGGCTAGGTCAGCTGGACTCCGGTCCAGAAAGGCAGAGATGCGGGCATACCTGCTTCAGAGCAAAGATAGAGCTGGCTGTGGCTATCAGAGAGAGGCAGGGCCAAAGATGGCACCATGTCAAGAGCAGAGAGGCAAGGCCCTGCAGTAAGACCTAGCAAGCACTGAACTGACGGGAAGATGCTGGCCAAGTGATGGTCCTCCTGGAGCCTCAGTTTCCCCTCCTGCAACCCAATCCTTCTGCCACTTCACCTACCTGAAGACAGGGCTCCTGCCTCCCCCTGGACCTGAACCTTCTCTGCTCCAAGCTAATGCTACATGGTTCCTTCAACTTCACCTCAGACAGCCTGGCCCCCAGACATGTCTCCATCCTGGATGCCTCGTCTGGATCAGCAGCAACCTCCCTTTGACATGAGGGGATCAAACAAGAAGAGACCCAGCCAATCTTGACACCCCAGCTCAGAAGCAGGAAAGGGGAGCACGGGAGAAGGGAGGAGAATTGGTTTATTGGAAGACAGAGAATGGCAGAGCTGGGGGGGGGGCGTTGCGCCTCGGGAAATGTCAGGACTGGGAGGTGCCTTAGAACAGGGGATGTCAGAGCAGAGAGGGCCTTAGATCCTAGAATGTCAGGACTGGGAGGAGGCTTAGAACAGGGGATGGCAAGGCTGGGAGGGCCTTGGGACCTAGAATGTCAAGGTTGGGAGGGGCCTTAGGAAGCATCTGGTTCATCCCTCATCATTTAGAGGGGACGTCTTCCACCTCACAGTATTAGCAGCTGAGGCAAAAATGAGACCCAGGCTTCTTGGCTCCCAGTCAAGGACCCCTTCTGCTACCTCCAAGTCTTGCATGGCTGGCTTCCGAGGCCCCACTGAGCATCCCCTTGGATGTGGTCACACACACCTGAGCCTTCCCATAGTGCGAGAATCTGCCCGGCATCCTAATGTCATTATAGAACGCAGCTGCCAGACAATTCCACATGGACACTTGAGAAAACAGACCGTTGACAAAGAGAAGTTGTTTTCGTGGTTGTTGCTCGGATCACAAGATTCTCACTGGCTAAAGACCCAGGTCCCTCATGGGTGAGGGACTGGTGTCCACCACACCCAGGGGCCTGGGGCCAGTTTGTAAAGGGTCAGCAGCCCCAAGTCTTGGCTACAGATTCCCAGCTGACATAAGGGGCTGCTTGGCTCCCAGACAAGGTGCAGAAGGTGTCAATGATGCCCCCCGCCTGCGGAACCGCGGCCTCCGCCTTCCCAATGTTTGAAAGCTGTCCGATTCGACGACTCCCTGCTAAGAGCCAGCATAGGGATTCCCCTTGTGCTGGTGATCCTGAGCAGCACTCTTGCCAACCTCCCAAGAGAGACACAACCTAGACAGAGCAACCTAAGAGCTCCAGGCAGAGCTGACCCAGGCAGCCTCCATTCCTGCCTGTGGCTTGTGGCTGGCCCTAACATGCCACTGTATGTGAGCAGGAGTATCCTGAGAGACAGATTTTATCTTCTGCTAGGAGGAGAGATGGAGCATTCCTTGGGGGAAGGAGCAGGGAAGGGCCTGCTGGTCTGCAGGCATCCATGGATACCGGGAGGAAAATGGGGGTTCCTCTGTCAATTAAGCAACCAGGGCAGTGGCCACAGGCTGACAAGGAGAGCACATGTCTGAGACTCTGGCCCTTAGAAGACACCAACTCGGCAGCTATGGGAATGTGGGCAAAGAACATCCTCTCTAGGAGATTCAGTTTCTTCTGTAAAATGAGGAGCTGTGAATTGGACGGTTCCTAACACCCCTCCCAGCCCTGCCATTCCCTGTTCTGAGGTCCCTCTCAACTCTGGCATTCCACATTCTAAGGTAATGTATAGGACGTTGACCCTGAGTTCAAATCTAGCCTCAGATATTTACTAGCTGTGTGACCCTGGACACGTCACCTAATCTCTCAACCTCAGTTTCACTCTCTACAAAATGGTTCTAATGCTATAATCTGCTTCCCAGCATTGCTGTAAGGATGAAATGAGACGGTCTGCATCAAGTGCTTTACAAACCTTAACAATCTCTCTCTCAGTGATAGTCGTTACCACGATCAGATTCCCCACCTTCATCTCCTCTCAGCCGGGATCCAAGAAGATGAGAGAAGCTGCTGCCCATTCCAGGCCTTTCTAGGTCCACCATAGCTCTTGTCTGAGCCCCCTTTCCTCCCCTAATTCAGTCACCCCCACCCCCACCTCTGCCCTGCACTGTGGAAACACTCACCTAATTGGTCTCCCTGAAGTCAGCCTTTGCCCTCCAATCCATCCCGCACATGGAGCCTAAACGGTTATTCCTTCTAAAGCACAATGTCCGATCATGTCACACACACACACACACACACACACACACACACACTCACATACACTCACACACATATACACACTTATATACACATATTCACATACACATTCACACAACTCACCCTCAAACACACACTCACATACACTCATATTCACATACACTCTTCCTCATACATACATACATACACTCACACTCACATATACACACACATACACACTCACACTCATACACATTCACATGTATTTACATACACATACACTTATACATACTTACATGACACATATGCACGCAAATACACACACTCACATACACACCCTCAGATACACATTCACATATACACACACCCACATACACACTCATATTCACATACACACACTCATACATATACTCACACACACTCACATGTGCACACTCATACATACATACACTCACACACACTCACATATACACACTCATACATACATATGTACACTCACACTCACATATACACACCCACATGCACACGCACACTCACATACACACCCTCAGATACACATTCACATATACACATACTCACATAAACACTCATATTCACATACACACTTACACACTCATACACATACTCACACACACTCACACATGCACACTCATACATACATACGTACACTCACACTCACATATACACACCCTCAGATACACACATTCACATATACACATACTCACATAAACACTCACACTTACATTCACATACACACTCATACATATACTCACACACACTCACATATACACACTCATACATACATACACTCACACACACTCACACATGCACATTCACATATGCACACTCATACATACATACACTCACACATACTCACATATACACACTCATACATACATACATATACTCACACACTCACATATACACATTCATACATACATACGTACACTCACACTCACATATACACACTCACATGCACACACACCCTCAGATACACACATTCACATACACACATACTCACATAAACACTCACACTTACATTCACATACACACTCATACATACACTCACACACACCCCTTCAAGGGCTGGCTATTGCCTGTAGGATAAAATTATACAAATTCGTCTCTTGGCCATTTAAAGCCAATCACAGTTTGGCTCCAATTTGTATTTCCAAACAGGTTTCATATCACTCCCCTTTATGCAAACTAACCTACTCTCTATTCACATACCTGACCTTCAATCTCCCACCTCTAGGCTCTTGCCCAGGCTGTCCCTCATGCCCCACTCCCTGTCTCCATGGCCCAAAACCTGGAACACCTGGCTGTGCAACCCAAGTGAAGATCACTTCACCACTCAGTGATCTAGACAACCCACTCAAACTATAAGCTGCAGTGATGGTGCCCCCTACCCTGGCAAATGGAGTTCCTCATGTGGAACACTGGACACTGAGGAAAACACTGTCCTCGTCAACTATGCCTTTGTCCCAAAAGCCTTAATACAGTTTTAAGCTTTTAATGTTTAAAACTGCACTAAGACTTCTGGAATACCATGTATCTATGAAAAACAGATTGTCTGATCCTGTGGTTTCTTTGGGGCGGAGAACTCCCAAGTGACGAAAGTCACCTTCTCTTAGAATTGGGGGGTGGAGTGATGCTGAGAGGTTAGGTGACTTGTACAGAATCACATAGCCAGTAACCATCAAGGCAGAACTTGAACTCAAGGCTTCTGGACTCCAAGATCAACTTTTCCTAACCACTGCAAAGCACTGTCTCTCATGTTTGTGCTCATCTTTGGATGGGACCCTTCTTGTCTCCACTCCCAGTCAGATGTAAGCTGTTGGAGGGCAAAGAACTGGGCATTACTGTATGTGTGTGTTTATGGATTTTTGTGTTTACTTTTACAAGCATTTGTGATCTCTCCCTTCCGCTCTCTCCCCCTCCATTCAATGATAAAATAAACAAATGAATAGTCAAGCCCTCATTTCAAGTATATAGAGCACAGTAAAATATTCCCACATTGAGCACATCCAAATCGGTGTGTGTGTCTGTCTGTCTCCATCTTTCTCCATCTCTTCGTCTCTCTTTTCCTCTGTCTCTTTGTATCTCTCTCCCTCTCTCTGTGTGTCTGTCTGTGTGTCCCTCTCTCTGTCTCTGTCTCCATCTCTCTCCATCTCTTCGTCTCTCTTTTCCTCTGTCTCTTTGTATCTCTCTCCCTCTCTCTGTGTGTCTGTCTGTGTCCCTCTCTCTGTCTCTGTCTCCATCTCTCTCCATCTCTTCGTCTCTCTTTTCCTCTGTCTCTTTGTATCTCTCTCCCTCTCTCTGTGTGTCTGTCTGTGTGTCCCTCTCTCTGTCTCTGTCTCCATCTCTCTCCATCTCTTCGTCTCTTTTCCTCTGTCTCTTTGTATCTCTCTCCCTCTCTCTGTGTGTCTGTCTGTGTGTCCCTCTCTCTGTCTCTGTCTCCATCTCTCTCCATCTCTTCGTCTCTCTTTTCCTCTGTCTCTTTGTATCTCTCTCCCTCTCTGTGTGTGTCTCTATGTGTCCCTCTCTCTGTCTCTGTCTCCATCTCTCCGTCTCTCCCTGTCTCTGCCTCTCTCTGTCTCTATCTCTCTCTCTGTATGGGTGTCTCTGCCTCTCTGTCTCTCCAGCAGGAGTGAGGGGTGTGTTTCAACTTCATTCTTGTAGACATGCACTTCATCATCGCATTGACCTGAGTTCTAAAGTCTAACAAAGTTGCCCATCTCTACGATACTGTTATCGCTGAATAAATTGTGCTCCCCATTCGGCTCCTGTCCCTCCGCCTCGGTCCAGGGAGGTCTTACCACTTCCTTTGAAAGTGGAGCCAGGTTCATTTGGGCTAGATACTCCAAAGCCAGGTACAGTGCCCAGCATACTGTAGGTGCTTAATGAAATAACTCTTGGAAGAATGAATGAACAAATGAAAGCAGTCTTCAAGTCCATATTTGAATTAAGCACTCTTAAGCACCTACTTTGCACCAGGAACTGTGCTCAACCCTAGGGATCCAAAGCTCTGACCTCCAAGATCTTATTTACATTTTCCTGGGGAGAGTCAGAAGAGATCTGGGTTTGCACCAAGGATCCAACACTTGCTAGCTGCGTGACCCTGAACAAACCACTGAAAGCTGAGCCTCAGTTCCTCATTTGTCAGATGGGAACAATTCCCCTTGCAATCTCCACCTCCCAGGGCCCAAACTGCCCCATCGTGGGTGGCCCCTTCTCCCCTCTGCCCACAATGACAACAGTTCCCACTCTTTGCCCATTGCCCCGGGGCAGAGATGCTTTCACAGGTTACCAGCTGCTTCTGTCCCCTAGACTGCCCCCCCCAGGAGATGAATCTGTGGGGACTGTCTGACAGCTAAGGATCCATGCATCTTAACCTTCTTGCTATTTACTAAATTATTCATGCAACTCAAAAAATGCAGTTTTAAAAATTATTTTTAAAATCTATCTCAATCCTTCCTCTTGAGGGGAAAGCAGAGGCTGCCGTGGACAACATCCTGGCCTTAAGAACTACATTGGCCAACCCTGGGCCCTGGAACGTCCCCAAAACTCCAGTACTGGGATGTGCTGACTCATCCTCAGTACCGGACCCAAGGAGGGCTACATAGGGAGGGGGTCAGGATGCTCGAGGATCAGGGGGCAGTCTCCAGAGCCCCAAACCACACCCATAGTCCTGAAGTAGCAGCCACTCATCTCAAGTGTGCACAGAGGACTTTACCTCCATCTCTGTGTGACTCCAGGCAGATCACTCCCACTCTCTGAGCCTTAGATTCCTTCATTCAGTCATTCAACAATCATTTGTTAAGACTTACCATGTGCCAGGCTAAACCCTGGAGATAGAGGCAAAGAATGAGAGTCTAGACCAGTGCCTGGAACACTGTAATCCCTTAATGAGAGCTCCACCTAGCTCTCTGCCCTCTAGGACTTTACATGCTATCCAGGATAACAACCAGAACCCAGATGAAGAAATGCAAGATATATTGAATGTAAATGGGGTGGGGGAGCAGGGAGAAAGGGGCAAAGACAGAGGTTGATGGGATCAAGGAAGGCTTCCTGTAGGAGACGGCAGCCTTAATAGAAGCCGGGTGTTCTACAAGGCAGAAGTGAGGAGGAAAGGCATGATAGGCATGGGGTATAATCTGTACAAAGGTGCAAAAGTGGGAGAGGGCCATGTACCAGGCACCACAAACAGATTTCCTCATCCGGACAACTTGGGTGTTATTTCCTACCTGGCAGCAACACCGAAAGAATCAAATGAGGGGATGCATGGAAGGTGCTTGGGAACCGAGACACCCATCCGAAGGAAGATCAACTGCCATTATGACTTCTACGATTATTGTTATGGTATGGTGTTATGAGAGGAAATGTATTCATAGGGGCAGCTAGGGGGCATCATAGTGCACAGAGTACCAGGCCTGAAGTCAGGAAAACTTATCTTCATGAGTTCAAATCTGGCCTCAGACCCTTCTAGCTGGGTGACCCTGGGCAAGTCACTGAACCCTGTTTGCCTCAGTTTCCTCATCTGTAAAATGAGCTGGAGAAGGAAATGGCAAACCAGTCCAGGATATTTGCCAAGAAAACCCCAGACGAAGTCACAGAGTCAGAAATGACTGAAAAATGACGTAACTAAAACATATATACATAGAGAGAGAGATAAATATAGATATATGCTATTATATATACACTATTGATATACACACCTATACACACATACACACATATATACTATATCTACAGATAGATGTGTGTGTGTGTGTGTGTGTGTGTGTGTGTGTGTATCTCAGATGGTCAGACTATCTGCCCAGGCACACACTCCACTGTTGTTAAACTGTCTAGGATTCTGTGTCCCAGACATATCCAAACCAAAGCAGCCCTCAGTTCAAGAACTGAGAGGTAATGAAGTCACGTGCTCTGCTAAAGAGGCAGGGAGATGCTACAGATAAGAGCGTCCCGCCTCTGACAGTCTGATCTGGCCACTCTGGGAGCTGCGCTTCATCTCAGTGCTGTAGATGACTCTCTGATATTCTGGTTTCAGAGAAGGCACCAACCTGCCTCTGTAGAGGGCACTTTCTCACCTGGGAGTTCCATATCCCAATGAAATCACCAATCCGGTCCTTTGCATACCTATTCCCTAAGGACCAAGCTCCATCTGAAAGCAGGGTCCTGACCACCATCCTTCAGGATGATACCCTGGTGGTTAACTGAGGACCATCAAGCAGTATATTGATAGTGGGTGCTGGGGAGTTTCTGCCTTGGTACAATTGCCTGCAGCAGTCACACCCAATATTTGGCATTGCCAAGCAGGAGTGACCCTGGGCAGTCCCCCAAAATTCCAGGTAGAGATGGATCACGACATCAGGAATGGAAATAAAATGACCATGTCTGACATCAGGTAGTGGGAACCAGGAGGGGCATGGAGGGGCAAATGGACAGTGGACCCCTGGCAGGCTGAGCCCTGCTCTGCCAGGACAGGATAAGTATCATCTCACTCTGTGAGCTAGAGTGTGGTGGTCCTCCTTTGTCCTATAGCCCACAGTAGTGCCGGGAAGCCTGGGGGTGACTTCAGGGGGCGAGCTCCTGGAGGGAGTGGGGGAATGGGCCAAGGGACACTGCTTCGTCTACTTTCCCACACTCTCTCACCCCAAACCTTCTTTTTCTCCTTATCCTGACCAAAGTCTTCTGAGGAACTGTAGGTCTGTCACAGTATCACAGCATCTGAGAGCTGGAAGGGACCTCAATGGCCAGATCTAGAATCACCACGAGAACATACCTGACAAGTATTCCCCAGCCTCTGTTTCAGTACCTTCCAGGATGGGGAGGTCACCACCTATGGAGGCAGCCCACTCCCCTTGGAGCCAGCACCAAATTGTTAAGAGCCTAAATCAGCCTTTTTGAACCTTCTGACCCACTGTTTCTGGTTCTGACCTCTGGCCCTCCAGACCAAGCTGGACAAGGCTCACCCTTTCTCCACATGTCAGCCCTTCACATACCTGAAGACATTTGGTATGTTTCCCCTCTGTCTTTTATTCTCCAAACTAAAAGTTCCCAGTTGGTGCAGTGGTTAGAGCACTGGGCCTGGAGTTAAATATGACAGCAGATATTTACTAGCTGTATGACCCTGGGCAAGTCACTTGACCTCTGTTTGCCTCAGTTTCTACATCTGTAAAATGAAGATAATAATAGCACCTCCCTTCCAGGGTTATTGTGAGTCTCAAATGAAATAATAAATGGAAAGTGCTTGGCACAGTATCATTATTCTGTGACATGGACCCAAGGATCTTCCCCTTGCTGGTCACCCTCCTTTGGAAATCTATCCCCCTGTGAGGGAAGGGGAATCTGCCACCTCTCAAGGCAATCCATCCCAATTTGGGACTTTAGGGTTTATTCCTGTCCATCACTTTTCAGACAAGTCTGACTCTCCATAACCCCACTTGGGGTTTTCTTGGCAAAGATACTGGAGCAGTTTGCTATTTCCTTCTCTGGATCATTTGATAGATAAGGAAACTGAGACAAGCAGGGTTAAATAACTTGCCCAGGGTCACGTGGTTAGTAAGTGCTTGAGGTCACATTTGAACTCAGGTCTTCCTGATTCCCCCTAACTGTCCACTCTGAATTCATTTGCCTCCAAACCCAGACTTGACCTGACGGAATGCCTACCGTCCATGAATTCCCTTCCCCTGGCCCTCAGCCAGTTGGAGTGACGCAAGGGCTAGACTGAGTTTGAATTCCGCCTCAGACCCTTATGAGCTGTGTGACCCTAGACATATCATTTAGCCACTCTCCTCCTCAGGCTCCTCATCTCTAAGTGGGTGGAACAGATCCCTGATTTCACAGGATTATTATAAGCCTCCAACGAGATCCTACATGTGAAGTGCTTTCAAGCACCAAAGAAATGTTAGCTCCTCAGAACCAGCTGATCACCATGGCTGGGTCACTCCCACCCCCACCCAATTTTTCTGTCCCTGCTCCCGGGTGGCTGAATTCCTCCCACTCCAAATGTTTCGTACTGTCCACAAGCTCTCCAGGCCACTACAATCCTGCTGGATGATCCTTCTGTTCTCCACGAGGCTCTAGGACTCTCAGGTACACCCTCACCCCCACAGACGAGAGATGACTCGATGCCACCTTCTTCTAGCCAAGCCGAGGGCCTCAGCTCCTCTCCTGTCCCTGAGGCCTTCCCAGTGGCCCCTGCACTTCCCTCTGTCACTCACAGAAGGGCATCCTTGGACCTGTGCCCTGACTGGTCCAGCACCAGCCTTCCTCCTTTTCATCTCCTGCCTCCAGACTCTTCCCCTGCACTGGTCCCTTCCTTCCTATCTGCCTTCATTGATACAGGGGGCTACTGACTGTCTGGTTTTCTATTCTGCCAAAGTAGACATTTTCCCTAAGATGTGCTGCTCCACTAGGCTGCTCCCTCCTCTTCATACCTGAATGCTCATTCATCCTTTAAAGCTCGCCCCCCCCTTCCAGGAAGTCTTCCCAGGGACCCAGCCATCAGTTTAGATTGACCCTTGGGACTTCATGTGACCCTTCACCCCAATCTGGTCTAGGCTAAGATCCCACCTCTGGGGCTTACTGACCACAAAACCTGGTGCCTCAGTTTCCTCTTCAATTAAATCAAATGGTCCCTTTTGTCTCTGACTCCTGGACTCCCGGTGATCACTGTGTGTCCATGTTTTCTGGGCCTACGCCCTGGCCTCTCACTAGATTGGACACTCCAGGAGGGCAGAGGCTACCAAGACACTCCTCTGAACCATGGTCCCCTGTCAGTGATAAACCCCAGGACTGTGCACACAGGAGGCGCCAAATAATTGTGGAGCAAATCATGAATAAATGAGCCTGTGATTAGCAGGCCAGCAGTGTATACCTGGCCTTAGACTTGGGTTCCACTTTATCACTGGGAAATCAACCAATGCACAAGCATTTCTGGGATGCCCTCCATGTGTCAGGCACCATGCTGGGCACTGGGATGTGATGACAAGAAGAGGGAGTCAGAGTCCAGGCCGAGCCATTCACCCCTGTTAGCTTCTCAGGACATAGTTATAAACATGCCAGATAGAAGCTACTACAGTGTCCACCCTAGACCCCAGAATCCCCATCTCCAGCTGTCCTACAGCCATCCTCTTCCAGAGAGGGACATTCTGTTTCCACAGAGTCTCCAAGCAGGAAAGAAGCCCAGAGATCATTTAGAGTACCCCACACCATTCCTGTGGAGTGATCACTCAGTATTTGCTTGGATATCTCCAGTGACGGAGAACTCATTCCCTCACAAGAAAGCCCATTGCATTTTGGGACAGCTCTGAGTAGGAGGCGGCATGTCCTGCAAATCTCTCCTTTCTAAGGACCAAAGTTTGGAAAGATAGCCTGAGAAAGGATGATATCATTTCCGGGAGGGCTTCATGCTGAACTTAAGAGCTGCAGCCCACATGTGGCCTCCAATACTCCCCAATGTGGCCAGAACCACATGAATATTGGGAAACATTTATCAGAATAAATAAAAATACAATAAAACACAAATACGTTAAATTATGGTATTACAATCCACAAGGATCCATTTCTATTTGAGTTTGACATCTTTGAAGATAGTGAGATTAGAGCTGAAGGAATCGGGGACTTGAAGATGTGAGGACATTCCAGGCAGGGGGCACATTCTGAACAAAGGCAGGGAGATGGGAGATGGAGTTTCTTGTGTGAGGAATGACAAGAAAGCCAGATAAGGCCTTAGTCTGGAGGTAAAGAGTCATTTGAAGGGGAATGAAAGCCAATGTGGCTGTCATCTCCCAACCTCTGGGGTAGGAGGTTATTAGAAACAGGACAATATGCCCTGTGCCCCTGGCTCCCTGCCCCATTCCAGGCACCATGAAGTTTAGCTTTCAAAGAGAAGTCTGCTTCATCCTCACCTTCAAGAAGAGGTGCCAATCACTGCTGGGGCAAGAAGGCAGAGGTGCCATGTTGGTAGCTCAGTCCCAGCCAGCCCTGCCACTGACCAGCTGTGACCACTGGTCAAGCTGTGTCTGCCAAGTGTGAAGGTGTGAAGGACCTGCCCTTCCCACTATCATGGACTCAACTCTAAAACCTGGCCATGGTTCTTCTCAGCCTCTACCTTGTCTCACATCCATGATCCAATGACTCATTATTTAAAGATGAGGAAAACTGAGGCCCAGAGCAGGGAAGGGACTGGTCCAAGGTCCTTCCACCCTCCCTTCATGAATATCTCTGTCTTCCTCATCCTGACACCCCCTTGCCCCCCTCACTACTCACTTGCCCCTTGGCATAATCAGTAGTTGGATTCTTGCCTCATTTCCCAGGAACCCTTATCCTTAGCCTCTGTTCTCATCTTGCAAGTCCAGGCTTTTTTCAAGTGGCACCAGACCCCTGCCAAGCCTTCCCAGCACTGATAGCTCATTCCCCCCAGACCTCTGCCCCTCTGACTAGACCAGGCTAGATCACTGCTTTTAGCCCAGCTTCTACTCCAACCGATCAGACACCCCCATGGAGGCTTTGGCAAGTGGAGTACCCACCCAACCCAGTATCAGACTTCTGGAGCTAGAAGAATTCTAGCCCTTAGTGAACAGGAATCCCCACCCTACAAAATCTCCAACAATGGCTCATCCCTTTGTTGACTTCCAGTGATGGAGAACTCACCATCTCTCAAGACTGAAAAGCCCTGATTCATTTCAACAAATGTTGAATGAGCTCCTCCTTATGTACAGACCAGGGAGCCAGGTGCCAGGAATGAATTATGAAAAACAGTCGTCCTTGTCTTCAAGGGGGTCTGAGTCTAAGAAGATGTAACTGCCCACAAACAAAGATGAGACCAGGTGGAAGGAGATTTCTCCCCAGGGACGAGGCCACCAGAGCCTGAAGGTGAGTGTGGAAGAAGAGGTCTGCGACCAGAGGACCACAAGAGGATGGAGGAGAAACCCAGGGATAGAAAGATTCAGGACCACCAACTTCAGATCCCAGCTGAGGCAAGTGGCTTTCCCTCACTGGTCTGTTTCCTCCTCTTTAAAAGAAAGGGAGTGAACCAGATGGGTTCTGAGGCCTCTTCCAGCTAAACTAAACCTCTGACAATCTATGTTCCAAGTGTGTTTCCAGCTCTGAAATGCTGTGTTCAAAAAGCTGACCCATCCCAGTTCTGACTTTCCCTGTTCTCAGGCCCCTCCCAGCCCTGACATCCCCTGTTCTAAGGCCCTCACCAAGCTTGATAATCTATGTTCTCTGTTCTAAGGACCCATACTCAATCTCTGACCATCTTTATTCTAAGGTCCCTCCCATTTCTGACATTCTACGTTCTTTTCCTGCTCTAACATTCTTTATTCTGTGTTCTAAAGTCCATCTCAGCTCTGACATTCTCTGTCCTGAGGCTCCTCCCTCCAATACCAACATTCTCTGCTTCACACAAAGGCAAGAGCCTGGTCATCCTGGCTTCTAATTATCTGGATGGTTTGCTAAAGGGGGAAATGTGTATATGGGGAGGGGAGGCTGCCCACCCTGTGGTCTCCCAGGCTTTAATTGTGTAAATTACTTTGTGCCTTCCCTTCCTAGGGATAGTCCCATCTTGGACCTGGGGAGGGTTCAGAAACAGCTGTCACAAACAGCTGATCCCCATCCACTGGCCCCAGTGCCAAGGGGCAGGAAGAAATACCTGGTGAATTGAGCTCCTGGAGCTCAGCGTTGCCCGACAATGAGCAGCAAACTGTGAGCCCTATTCATTAAGGGAAAAGATTGGCATTCATTACCAACAGCATTAAATCTCCGACACCCGGCCGCCTGCAGAATTGGTCCACCGAGGCTCGGGCCTGACTCATTCTCCTATTGAGTCGCTAGGATCTACCAGGTTCCTTTTTCCCTCTTAAAAAATAAACCAAACAATTATTATTCTTTTTTATTTTTATTTTTTAAGCTGAGCCATTGCCCGTCCATGAACATGAGGAGAGACAACAGGGGAGGCACAAATATTGGACAGATCTGTCATTGCTTTGAAGTTATCTCTGGTGTGTGTGGGGGTGTGTGGCTACGTTCTTTGAAGCCAAGGCTTAGCTGCATTTCTGGCAGGTCCCTGCCCAGCCTGCCTCCGGAAGAGTGGAAAGAGCCCTGGACATGGAGATGGTCCTCTGCTGAGAGATTTCACTGCCCAGGGCCTCAGTTTCCCCATCTGTATAAGGAGGGGGTCTAGGATTCTGAACTGGACACTCAAAAAGGGTGCTATCAAGTATCTGCTCTGGACCCAAGAGCCGAAGCTCCAAAGGACAATGAGCCCTGTCTTCCAAAGGCTTACATTGTATAGGAACAATGAAGCATGTGCACAGACAAATACACACCCAGGACATACTACAGGATGTGAGGGAATGCTACCAACAGCGGGGGAGAGGGCAGTTTAGGAAGGGCCTCATGGAGAAGACCCTTAATTAAATGAGGAGGGGGAGTACTCCAAGCCTACGGACAGTCTATGAAGGTGAGAGGCCGGCTGTTGTCAATGGGGAACTCTTAGTGTCTCTGGAATATAGAGGATGTGAGAGGCAGGAAGGTGAAATGAGTCCAAAGCACTCACCACCAGGCTTTTCCTCTCCATGGTAAGTCATGCCCCCTCTGGGTCACACAGTTGGCTGATGGTAAGAGGTGGGCCTCTAGCCCAGGCGTCCTGACTCAACTTCCAGTCACTCATTCACTGACTGAATAGTAATATTATCTAAGAGCACTGGGGGTTGGAGTCAGAGAGATCTGGGTTTGAATCCTGCTTCTGGGATTTTCCTAGCTGTGTGACCACGAATAAATCCCTTCCCTTTTGGGGCCTGCCTCGTCTTCTTCTTTATAAAATGATGGTGGTGGACTAGACAGTCACTAAGGGAGCCCTGGGGGGCTGGGGTCCTGGATCAGCCACATGACTGGACTCCAGTATCCTCCACAGCTGGCTGCTGGGGTTTTGGCCTTGAAGGAAGCCCCTGCCGCATTCCACACCCTTGCGGCCCATTTGTCATGCTCTCCACGCACCAGAGAGACGTATTTATGGCCCATCCATGCCCAGCTCCCTCATTTGCACCAGGCAGAATGGCCCTTCACTGCGTTCAACGCCACTTAACCAATTTTCTTCCAGATACAAAGTGGTTCTCTTGGGACCAAGGCTGAGGTGATTATAATCCTGCTAGGAGAGAGGGGGTGGGGTGAAGGGATACTTAGGTAGGCTGCACTGACCCCTCTCACTCCATCACTCCTTCCAGAGCTCTGGAGCTGAGGTAGGACAGTTCTATGCTCTTCAGGGTCCCCAAGTGGGACCTCCTTCTTCTGTGGCAGTCAGAAACCTGTGATGGCTAGAGGGTCATAACTTCAGGCTAGAAGGGACCTAAAAGGGGATCAAGAACAGAGGGGGAGACTGAGGCCCAGGGAAGCTAAATGGCTTGTCCAGCATAAGGAGAAGTCTGATTTGAACTCAGGTCCTCTGATTATAGACCCATTTCCCTTATGGCAAGCTAGCTCTACCATTGCCTGGTTGGGCCAGACAGCGTCTTCTTGATCACGAACCCTGGTTCTGTTTTTTATTCTCTGTGAATCTTGAGCAAGGGTCTTCCAAACTCAGGGCCTCCATTTCCTCATCTATAAAATAAGGGGCTTGGATTGTAAGATTTCTGAGGTTTCTCCTAGCTCTAAATCAATGGCCTCATGAAACTAAGACCCTAAAGAAAAAGTGACTTGCCCAAGATCATGAAGGTAATAGAGTTGGGATTCTCCGACTCAGAACCCAGTGTTCTTTTGACTCCTCCCCCCCATTACCTGTATAAGAGGAAAGAGAGAGAGGGAGATATGTAGAGAGGGAGGGAGAGAAGAAGGAAGAGACAGAGGGAGAGATGGAGAGAAGAAAGGAGAGAGAGAGGTATGGAGAGAGGGCAGAAGGAAGGAAGGGGAAGGAGGAAGGATCTACAAGCGTTTGGTCTTGAACCAGGGGGAACATAGGATGGCTTCAGCTCCCAGTGCACCAAAGACTCCCTGACGTCAGGTACTGTTCCCTTTTTGTCTCTGTCCTCCCAGTTCCTAGAATGGTAGCTGGTATACAGTAAGTGATGAATAAATTCATGTTCAATTATGAAGCTGCATTTAGCAAGAGTCTTCAAGGAACAACAGGTCCCCTTTCTTTTGTCCAGCTGAAAGATGCAGCACAAATGGTGATCATTTCAGGTCAGTAAGAGCAGCAGGCGGCATCTCAGCGAGCCACAGGACAAAGATCCCGGTGGCCTTTCAGAAGAGTCCCATCCTCAGACCTCTGAGCCCCAGATGAAGAAATCCACAGCCCTCAGCCCCAGGGCAGCACCTCACAGGGGCCCCATCGATCCAAATCTCTCTCTAGAGTTTCAGATCTAGCACACCAGACAATGAGCATCTATGAAGCACCTACTTGGTGCCGGTGCTGTGTCTGATGTGATGGGGCTGCAAAGCCAAAAAGTGAAAACAGTTCCTGTCCCCAAGGACGTTTGCATCCTATGGGGAGGCACAACACATATCCTCATAAATTCAGAGGATGCACAAATAAACACAAAGTGATTGGGGAAGGGGGGAAAGGAGAACACTAACAACTGGGAGGGGATCAGGAGAGACTTTATGTTGAAGAGGGCGCTTGAGCTGAAACTTAAAGGAAATTAAGGTTTCCAAGAGGCTGAAGTGAGGAGGGAAAGCACTCCAGGGAGGAGGACCAACATAGAGCAAAGGCCCAGGGAGTACAGATGGAACTTCGTGAATAGCAAATAAGTTAATTTGTTTGGATCTTAAAGATGATGAAAGGGGATAAATTGAAAGAAGTCTAGTGAGATCGCTTTCAAATGCCCAAGTACTCTGTATTTCACTTGAGAGCCAATGGGGAGACAGTGACGATGCCTTAGCAGAAGAGTGATATGGTCAGGTCAATAGCTCACATTTGTCATGCAGTTGTTTCAGTCATGTTTGACTCTCCATGAGCCCATTTGGGGTTTTCTTGACAGAGATACTGGAGTGGTTTTCCATTTCCTTCTCCAGTTCATTTTACAGGTAAGGAAACTGAGGCAGAAAGAGTGAAGTGATTTGCTAGTGTCTGGTGCCAGATTTGAATTCAGGTAGGCCTGGCACTCTGTCCACTGCACCAACAAGCTGACCAATGGCTCACATAGCAAACCTTTATCCAGAGATCTGATATTTGTAAATGCCATTTCACTGGGATCTTATCAAAACCCTGTAAGGCTATTATTCACATATTTCAAACAACTAGATTTGAACCCAGTCTTTCTGGATCAAATCTCAGTGTTCTATCCATTTTACAGATGAGAAAACTGAGGCCCAGGGAGTGGAAGATCATAGTTTAGAATTAAAAGGGTCATTTACATTAAATGTCATTAATTACCACTGTCTCATTTTACATAGAAGGAAACTGAAACCCAGGAAGAAAGAGACTTGCTCTGTCACAAAGGTAGTGAGTGAGTGGCCAAGTGTGATTTGAACCTAGAGATTCAGCCTCCAAATCTGGTGCTCATCCCATTAAACCATGCTGCTGCTGCCAATGTCAGATGGGAGTTTACATAATAAATCTCTGCCAGTTAGTTACCTCCTAGGGGCTTCAGCAAAGAAAGGTGCTCAGAGGCTGGCCCAGGCCTGGCTGGAAAAGGGGGTGGGGGGAGGGAGCTTCAGGCCACCATGATCAGCACCATGGAGAGCCACCCCAAAGACGTGCTCACTCTTTTCCTCCTTCCCTCCCTCTCTCCTCTCTCCCCTCTCCTCTCCTCTCCTCCTCTCTCCCCTTATCTTCTCTCTCTCTCTCCCCTCCCTCCTTTCCTCCCTCCCCTCCCCTCCTCTCCATCTCTCTCTCTCTCTCTCTCTCTCTCTCTCTCTCTCTCTCTCTCTCTCTCTCTCTCTCTCTCTCTCTCTCTCCTTCTCACCCCCCACTCTCCCCATCACGAGCTCTGAACCACAGCCAGCAAGGACAGAGGGAGACCCCCACACACACTGGGCCCCATCAACCAACAGTCCCAGGATGAGGCCTCAGCTACAAAGACCTTGTAAGGCAGGCAGAGAGCCTGGCGGGCAGCTCTTTTGATTAGCACAGCCCAATGCCAGGCGGCAAGTGGTGGAGTCTGACTTTGAGTCATGCCCATTGTCAGCTCAGCCACCACCAGCTCAGAGCCCCCAGGCATTAAAGCCCCTGAGCCCTACAAAAGCCAGAGATCCGAGCAGGCGCCGTTGCCAAGACACCAGCAGCATCGGCGTCAGGGTTTTACCATATCACAGGAAGCGGCAGTGTGGGGCACCTGTGGGGCTGAGAATGAAACCCAATTAGCCCTCTCCAGATCTGGCCCAATATGAGAAGCAGACAGGGAGAAGCACTGAACTGGAAGGGCTCAGCCTCTCCCTTGGGACCTGAACAGGGACACCCGCCACAATGTCCCCAACAAGTAGAGAGCCTTCATTTGAGGCTCTCTGGGGATGGGGAGCTCACTCCCTCCTGAGGCAGCATGCTCTATTTTGAGAAAACTTTCATCATTAGGTAGGTTTTTCTAGACACTGAGCAGAAATCTGCACCTTCCACCCACTGCTCGCGGTTCTGCCCTCCGGGGCCAAGCAGAGAGAGGCTAATTCCTCTGCCCTGTGACAGTCCTTCAAAATTTCAAAGACACCTAACATGTCATAAGAGTGCAGATTTTGAACTGGAAGGGTAGAGTTCTCCCATTTCATAGATGAGTAAATTAAGGTTCACAGAGGTGGTGACTTTCATCCAAATTCACACAGGTTCCAGAGACAGGATTTGAACTCAGGTCCCCTGATAAACATGTTCTTCCTAAGCCTTATTTTCTTCAAGCTAAAAAATTCCCAGTTCTTTCAAATGATTCTCACGTGGGTCACTCTGGAGACCCTTTATCACCCCAGTCATCCTCTGCTGGACACTCCTCAGCTCATTAATGTTCTCCTTAAAATGTGACCCCCTGAATAGCACATCATAGTCTGGCTGTGGTCTGACCAGTGCCGCAGACAGCTAGACTGCCATGCCCCCTACTCCTGTACACCATACCCCGTGAAGTAGCCCACTGACTTTTGGGGCTGCTATAACATATAGTTGTCATGAGCTTGTGGTCCATTAAACCTCTCAGATCATTTTCAGACAAGCTTTTAGATTAGATCACAGCTTAAGTCACCCACAACACCCTCAAAACTTATTCTCTGCTTTTGAACTACTCATGCCAGCTCCTCCTGTAAAACCCACCAAGTAAAGCCCAATTCCTTCTGCAAGGCATTCAAGGCTCTCCACACAACCTAGTCTCCCACACTTTTCCAGATTTCTCTCCATTGTTCTGCTCTGGGCATTGTCTCTGGCTGTCCTCTATGGAATACTTTCCCCTCCTCATCTCTGCCTTCCAGCTTCCCTGGCTTCCTCCAGTCCCAACTAAAATCCCACCTTCTACAGGAAGCTTCTCTCAACCCTTACTTCTGTCCCTTCCATTGTCTCCAGGTGATCCTGTCTGTAGTTTGGTTGTACCTGGTTGTTTGCATGGTGTTTCTTCCTCCTCCATTAGACTGGGAGCTCCTCAAGGACAGGGACTGGTTTTTGTCCCATTTCGGATTTCTAGCACTTAGCCTGGTACCTAGAATACGGTAGGTGCTTTACAAATGCTTACTGGTTAATATCACTCCCCTCCATGGACTGTGTTCCAATCAAACTGAATGACTCTATGTCTCAGATACTGTTGTGTTTGTCCTACATTCTCGAAGAGGACCATGACATCAAGATGATGGCATGACTTGCAGCTGACTTTGATTTGAGGGAAGGAGGGTTGTGCAAGGTCACCAGTCTCATTTTCTCCTCTAGAGCCATTTGGGTCCAGTGGTCTGATATTCATCAGGTAGGCTGAAGATGGCCTAGGATGCAATGGGAGACCCTGACTTTTTCAGGCTAAGGGCATATCATATTCTCACTTTGAGTGAGATACCCCCATTCAATGAATAGGCTTCTTAAGTAGTTACCCAAGGGATGGCCCCTGGAGGGGGAGACCCTCAGGGTTCCTGGGTAAAAGAGAAACAATGACTATTTAGCGGATATACTCACTTCTCTCCAGCCACCTTGTCCCCGTCCCATGGTTTTCACTATTTTCCCAGGCTCAGAAGGTAGTTTTTCTTATTCTTTGCCTGTAGAATCCCTACCTGTCTTTTAGGGACCATCTCTTCTAGGAAGCCCACCTGACACTCCCCCTCCCCCAGGAACAATGTCTCCTACTGCCATCCAAGGCGTACCTTCACATAAACACTTTCACTGGCCTCTCTAATACACATCAACAGTAAGTCAGTCAACAAGCATTAATTAAGCGCCCCCTACGTGTCAGACATATGCTAAATTCTACAGATGCAAAGCATTCTAGGGGTGTGTGTGTGTGTGTGTGTGTGTGTGTGTGTGTGGGTGTGGGTGTGTGTGTGTGGGTGTGGGTGTGGGTGTGGGTGTGTGTGCGCGCACACGCGCGTGCACTTGTGTTCCTGCGGGTCTGATCAGAGCCCCGGCCTTGGACTGAGAAGGAAGACCTGCATTTAAATCTTGTTACTTACTAACCATGGGATCTTAGTAAGCCCCTCCCTGCCCTAGGGGTCCTAGTTTCCTCCTCTGAGCAATTGGGCTGGATGACTTCCAAGGTCTTTCCCAACTTTCAGCCCTATGATGCTTCTTTGTAAGCTCCTCAAGGGCAGGGTCGGTGTGTAATCCAAACTGGAAGTCTGCTCTAGCCCGTAGCACCAGGCTCTAAATACAACAGACCTTGAATAAATGTCTGGTCATTTGGGGCCATTGCAGATAACCTTGGCTGCATCAGCACCTTAGCACCCTAGAATGTGGGAGCATTGAAATCTATTCCCATCTTAGAACCTTAGACTGCTGATGTGTTAGCATCTTAGAACCCTGGAACATTAAAATATTGGCATCCTAGGACCTCAAAACCTAAAAACCTTAGAGTGTTGAAATCTTAGAGCCTTAATATATTAGAATGTTGTGATCTTCGAACCTAAGAATGTTAGAAACCACAGAACCTTAGAACGTTAGACTCAAAATCTCAGAACCTTAGTGTTGGCATCTTAGAACCTTAACCTATTAGAATGGTAGATTTTAGAATCTCAGAAACTTAGAATGTTGGCACCTTAGAACCTTAGTCAGGATGTTGAAATGTTAAGAATGTTAGAATTGTTAAACCATAGAACGTTGGGATTTTATAACCTTCACATATTGGGATCTTGGAACTTCAGAATATTAGACGCAGAATCTTAGAGTGTTGACACCTTAGAACCTCAACTTTCGAGTGTCAGGATGTTGAAATGTTAGAATTTTTAAACCTTAGTACATCGGGATCTACTCTCACCTTCAGGAATTCCCATGTTTCCTAAATAACCCAAGGAGAAGATGTGGTTCTCCTAAGATGCTTAGAATCCTTAAGTCCAGAGGAAGAAAGGCTTTTAGAAATTATCTAGATCTACTCCATCACTGTACAGCAAGCTAGAGAGATTAATGACTTGGCCATGGTCACACACAGATAGGAAGGCTGATAGACCAGGATTTCACTCCAAACTCTTTCCGCTACACTCAGGCTTCTCAATAGTCTGCTTTATCTAATTGGCCAAGTGATACACTCCAGCTGTCTCACTCATTCCAGTCACCCTATGGTGGGCCATGGTCCCCAATGTAGCTGGGCTTAGCAGGGAGCTCTCTATAAGACCTGGACTAGAGTTTTTTTTAAATGCATCTTGAATCATTAACAGAAGTAAACAAACTTTTGTCAGCTCAACGCTGATCTCCAATAACCCTGGGCCCAAGGGAGCCTAAGAATTGGTATCAGGCCTAGTGACTGTACTGGGAAAGGCACTGGAGAGGACAGAGAGAAAGGAGTGCCCAGAGGATGGAAATTACTCCAAAGGTGAGACAGTGGGGCTTTGGATGTCAGAGAGATGACAATGAACAGCAGGAGTAAATCACCTCTGGCTCTCACTTTCCCCATTTCCAGAGCACTTTTATGCCCACATTTTCTCCCGTTTGGTTCTTTTGGCAAGCAAGGGAGAGTCTCCCATTTTATAGCTATGTGGGCACAGTAGATAGAGGGTTGGAACTGGAGTCAGGAAGACCTGAGTTCAAGTCCTCCTCAAACAGTTACTAGCTGTGTCCCTGTGAAAGTCACTTAACCTTTCTCAATCTCAATTTCCTCATCTGTTAAAATACAGATAACAATAGCACCTACCTCCCAGGATTGTTGTGAGGATCAAATGAGATGAGATTTGCAAAGTAATTCACAAACCTTAAAACACATGATAAATGCTAGCTGTTACTACAGATGAGGAAACTGGGTAATCCAGCTTGCAAGTATGAGCTAAGACCCAAAGCCAAGCCTGGCCCTGACCCCTCTCCCTCTTCCCCTCCCTCTCAGAATCTCTAGTTTCCTTTAAGGTTCAGACCAAGTGACACCTCCTACCTGAAGCCTGTCCTGATTCCCACTCACCCATCCCCACCAAACTGCTAATGGCTTCCTACCCCAAATGATCTCGAATCTATTGGGTAAATATTTGTATATTTCTGTATATATGCATGTTGCTCCAACCCCAGATTTTGTCTTCATATCCCCAACACCTGGCACATAGTAGGTGTTTAATAAATGCTCATAGATTGAGTGATTGATCAAGCAAACAAGTCCAGCAGTCTTTGTATTTGGAGGAGCTACTGTTCATCCAAAAACAAACCAGTATTGTGTCCAACTGGGATTTTGTTTTGCACCTCACTAATGTGTTTGGCATGTAATATGGTGTGTTCAAGTTGTAACAGAGTCCCTGTATCTCAGATCAACCGCCCCCCCCCCCCCATCCTGACACCTTTGAGGTTGGGCATGCCCAGGAGGCTGAGACACTGCCAAGAAGAGCTAAGCAACAGCTGGGGTGGGAATGAGACAGCCAAGTGGAGGGAGATAATGCCTACCTGCCTCAAGCTGGAGGGAAACCAGGGGGCAAGATAAGGGGTGTGGTGGTGAGGGGCTTTCTCTGCTTGTGCTCCACCCTCACCTTTAACTCTTCGCTAGTGAGAAAGCAGCTGAAGAAAGCCAAGTCCCTGCCAGAGAGAGGATGCCACACAGAAAGGAATCAGTCCTAACCAAAGCCCAGTCCCCACAGTGTGAGGAGGGGCAAAGACCCACATCCAGCCTTCTGGGATCCCTCATCTAATGACTGGCCCTGCTGGATGTTGTGACTAGAATGGCCGCTTGGAATTGCCTTACATTTCTCACACCTGTTCCTGTGGGTTGCTCAGCAAACTAATGTGCATCTGCCTTAGAACTCCTGGGTTTGGAGGATGCTTCTGCCGTGTGGGGGTGACCTGGGTCTGGGAGACGCTTCTGGTACACAGCTGAGAGGAAGATGTTCCATATTCCACATTATTTATTCCTTTCATTAGTTCTAATGAAACACTGTAGACAGTGTCTGAACATGCCTATCTGCCCTACAATTCCATGATGCTGAGGGACCATGTGACTAGGACTCAACGAAATCTATCCAAGCAGAGGGAGGGTCTTCCAGTAGGTGGGGGCTCAAAGCTATTCTGTTCCATACTTTAAGGCCCATTCCAGCTCTGAAATTCTGGGTTCTGAAGTCCCTTCCAGTTCTATATACTGTATTCTATATTCTAAGAACCCTCAAAGCTCCAACATTCAGTGTGCTATGTTCTAAGTACCCTCCCAGCTTTGAGTTCTATATGCCAAGATGTCTCCTAGCTCTTAAATTCTATGTTCGGTAAACTAAGGTTCCTTCCAGTTCTGATATTCCATGATTTTAGATTCTTAGATTTAATGAAAGTATTGAGGACTATTCCATGAACTGGGGGACTGCAGGAATCAGTGCTACCCTACTCTGGGGTCCAGGGGAGGCAGGAGCAAGGTCTTGTCCCAGCTGAGGAAGTTGAAGTCTCTCCTGGGAACAGCCAGGTGACATTTGCAAAAAGATAAATGACTGGCAGAAATCGAGAAGGATGGAAAAGGGCCCAAGGGAGAGGGGGAGAAGGAGAAGGGTGCTATATTTTATGACCCACCCCTTGCAAGGGTCTCTAGGGGAGCCAACTCAGTATTTCTGCCAGGAGCCACGTGGAGAATGAAGTCTATTAGGGAGCCATCTGTCTGGGGGCCTGACAGGTCTTTAAGATGACATCCGAGAGGTATGTAAATTTAGCATCTTTATGGGAAGAATTTTTCTTTGGCCAATTTGTGAGGAAGAAGGCCAAACTCTTGTCACACATGTCCTCACGTCAGCTGGTGGCTGACATAAATTGAGGCTAAAGGAGGCTGGATGAAAAACAGTTAGTATGGGAAGATGTCGCCAGAGGCCAGGGTGTCTTTGGCAGTAGGGACAGGCTCCCAAATGGCTCCCCCACCCCTGCCCACCCACCCTGGAGCCTTCCAGACTTGGAACTCCTTCACAAGATCTCCAGAGCTGGGGAGGAGGGTGGGAAGAGAAGGAACAAGGGAATACTCCTGGGTGTCTGTCATCCTTGTCCTGAGATATAAAGGAGAAGCTGACCAAGGTTCTGCTGGACACCTAGCCCAGCAATACCATCTTCTGTCTTTCAGGACTTTAGATTCCTAGATTTAGAGATGATTGCCCTTTAGAGGTCAAGTGGTGCAATGATTGCATTTTGCATAGAATGAATATTAATGTTCTGTTTTGTTACAAACACCCCCAGATGGAAGGTCAAGCAGGGATTATAATACCCATTTCACAGGGAGGAAACTGAGGCTCAGATACATGACCTTTCTTTGTGTTCCCAGCATTTAAGCAGCCCAGTGTCTGGCATGGAATGAGTCCTTTAAAGATGCTCACTGACTGACTTTCTCAGCCTCCTAGCTGGATCCCCAGTTTCAAATCTCTCTACTCTTAGCACGATGCCTGGAAAATAGGAGGTGCACGATAAATCTTTGTTGACTGACTAGCTGACTGCAATCTAGTGAGAGAAGAGAAGGGCACACACATTCTTATGCTACAAGGAGGAGGGATTTCTGTGTAAAGGAGGAGTCCAAGCCTTGTGCCAGGGCACATGTGAGGAGGGATGAGCATCTTCCACTGGGGCATCAGGGGCAGCCTCATGGAAGAGGTTGTGACTGAAGGAGGGTGAGGGAGAGGCAGCATGGGTAGGCCACAGAAATTAGAAAAAGAGGAGGTTGGTTGGAATCAGATTCTGGCAGTCCTTTAATGCCAGGATCAAAAATTAATGCTTCACCCTACAGGCCATGGGAAGCACAGAAAGTTTTATGAGCATAGGACTGATACAAACAAAGCAACTCTGTAAAGATACCTGAGGAATGTATATGAAGAATGGGTCAGAGAAAAGGCAGAAAGGCCAAGTTGGGAGACTATTGTGATTGTCTAGGCAGGAAGTGATCAGGTCCTGAAGTAGCATAGGGACCATGGGAGTAGAAGAGAGGGAAAGACTTTTAAGAAATGTGGTAAGGGTAGAATCCATAGGACTTTGCAGTGATTGGGAATCAACAGAAAATGGCCAGCAGGACTTGGATTGGGTGATAAACATGGACAGCAGGAAGAGGCTTCTGTGTGATGGTGGTAGGAGAAGTTGGAAGTAGTCATAGGGAACAGGAATTGGGGAAGAGGGAGGTATGAGAGAAAGTCATTGCTAGAAAGAGTGGTCTGGGATGCAGCATCATAAGGAGAAAGAGAGGTCTTAGCAAATATCTTCTGGAAAGGAGTGAAGAAGGCAAAAGTGAACAACAAAAAGGAATTCTGTTAATTATGAAACAAGCATTCCCGAAGGTACAGCAGAATCGGGGGCAGATCTGGAGCAGGAAATGGGGGGAGAGGGAGGAGGGGAAAATCAAGGAAGCAGACAGCTGGGAAAGGGAACAGAGTAGTGTATCAGTCTCTCTATCCCCAGCATTAAACACAAGGCCATACATACATGCAACAGACACTAGCATTCTGGAAAGAGAACTGGATTTGCCATCAGAAGATCTGAGTTCAAATCCCCATTCTTCTACTTAGTTACCTATTTGACCTCAGTTAAGTCCCTTCTCCCTGGGCCTCAATTTCCCCATCTGCAAAATGAGAATATAAGGTCCTTTATTTTTTTTAAATCTTATGAGCTTATAAATTGAAGACAAACAGATTCCAAGAATCCCCAGAAGGCCAAGTTCAGAGGGACTCTCAGGGCAGAGCCAATACACACAGGTGCCTGGCCAGAAGCAACATCCCTTCATATCCCACCTTCATAGACTCTGAGGATCCTGCTGGGAACCAGGGCTCTTCCCTGAAGCTTCTCTGCTCATTAAGTATCCCTTCTTTTTCTTCCACTGGACTGCATTTTCTCTCTTCCCTCCCCGCCATCAACGACTTCACCATCCCCAGCATATTAATTAAGAAGTTTGAAATCTGCCTTTAGATGGGTTTGTAATGGGCCTTACACACTGAAATAGAGGGGGAAGGGAAGAAAAGGAGAGAGAGGGAGAAGGAGAGAGGGAGAAGCTAAGGCCAGGGCACAGGCTGAAGCTGGAGAGTATACCTAATTAGGAGTCAAGAAGAGGTGACCTTCCAGTCTGAGTCACTCCACGGCCCCTACATGAGCCCCATCCCAAATGGGACCCCAACAAGGAGAAGGTTGATATAAGCAGTCTCAGGTTCAAGCCACCATGACCCAGCCAAGGCAGGCTAAGTCAGGGCATTCATTACACACTCATCCATCCATCGATGGGTCAGAGTCAGCCCTTTATATTACATGAGACCTAGAAATGCAGAGTCAGAACACCCATTGGTGAAACCCAGATCCCCTGACTTCCAGTCCTGGCATTTTCACATCTTTGGTTACAACTTAACAAGTAGGGAAACTGAGACCTGTGTTTGACATTTGAAACCGAAAGGCCTGGAGGGGGGAAGAAACTTGGCTAGAGTCATATGACTTCTAATAGTCAAGCCAAGTCTAGAATGGAGGTTTACCATCCCTCAGTCTAGTGAAGAGAGTGATCCCAACACCTCAATGATCAGATGGGCTCAAATCCCACCTTTGACAACCAGTATAACCTTGGGCAAGTCACCTATCTCCTGGGGCCTCAGTTTCCTCATGAGCCCAAAGACCTTCAGCTTTAGGTTTATGGTCTTAGAAGTTTTAAATGTAGTTATAATCTTAAAATTCCATTATGTCTACAAAGTGGAATAAAAAGTTTTGAAAATTCCCTCTAGCTCTCAGTATTCTATGTTCTAAGGTCTTTGACTCCCTCTCACCTCCTCTCTGTCTCTCTCTGTCTCTCTCTCTCTTTCTCTGTCTCTCTCCCTCTCTCTGTCTCTCTCTCTGTCTCTCTCTCTGTCTCTCTGTCTCTCTGTCTCTCTCTCTGTCTCTCTCTCTGTCTCTCTGTCTCTCTGTCTCTCTCTCTGTCTCTCTGTCTCTGTCTCTGTCTCTCTCTCTCTCTCTCACTCACACACACACACACACACACACACACACACACACGCCAGCACCACCACCACCACCACCACACGAGTGCAGCAACAGCAGCAGCGGCAGCAATTCTCCCAGGGGACTTGCATGTTCCTCTCCACATCTCATCCTGCTCTGCTAACTCTATATGAATCTCGATGAGGAAAAAGGGACAAAGTGACTTGTTCCAGGCTTCCCAGACAGCCAGGCAGGACTGAGGTCTTAAAGCAGCAGGTCACTTTGGGGGCCTCCAACTCAGCAGACCACACACTATTCCAAGCCCCCATCTTTCGCAGAGCCTCTGGAGTTGGAGGAAGGACTTTTCCAGACAAATTCTGAGAGGACCAACCTTGTGCCAGAACCCTGGGGATGCTGCTTCTGCAGAGAGAGAAGGAGTCGACCCAATCTGGCTGCCTCCCTCATTGTCACCTCATCACCTGTCACTGACCCAAGGGCACTTTCCAAAGCTCCTTCCTCAGCCCTCCCCTGTGCTGCCAACATTTTCCTATTCTGTGTCTCTACCTGGTTGTCCCCCGATCACCCCAAACTCGCCACATCGGAAATCCAAGCTGACCTCCCTTCCTAAAGCCACCCCCTTAGCATCATAGACCTGGAACCCCAATCAACCAGAAGAAACTGAAGCTCAGTGAGTTATAGACATGGCCCAACAAAAAAAGTAGAGGCAGGATTTGAACACAGACCCTTGGGCTCGAAGTCCAGTGCTCTTTCCATAATACCACACTGCATCTGAATGACATCTCTAGCGTCACCCAAGCTCAAAATCTGAGTGTCCTCTTTAACTTCCTTCTCCTTCCTGCCCAGCCCCCATCACTAAGTCTCAAGGAGACTTCCTTCCTCTCTTCTCTTTCTCCCTTCCCCTCTCCTCCAGTCCCATGGCCACCACCCTCCCCCAGGTCCTGGTCCGCTCTTGTATCCCTTTTTCCAAGTCTCCTCACTTCCCAATTCCTGCCTCCACTTACCCTGTACATACCTCCAGAATCATTTTCCTTGCATACACTTGTGACAATATCACTCCTTTACTCAAAATTCTTCAGTGACTCCCCACTTCTCCCAGGCCTATCTGTCTTTCCAGCTCTCCCTCCTACATGCCCACTCTTTGCTATAAAGTGACTGGTCCTCTTCCTGTCCTTTGAGTGTACCATGACCACACCTTTCTCTGCTATTTGCTCATAGAATCCCTGTCCTCCACCTCTGCCTACCCCATCCCCAACATCAGCATTTGTAAAGAAACAAGGCTCAGGACCCCCAACCCACAAGTCTACTCTGGTGACTCCCCACTCCCACCAGTAGTGCTCTGACCTAATAATACCTGCCTGTGACCCTGATGTCTTCCATCCCTGAGGACGGAAAAGTCACTGGAATGGTATCAGAAGAGCCAAGGTCCTCTCCTGGACCCTGTCCAGGGTGAGCAAGTCACTGGACCTGTCTGTATAATATATAGGAGAATTGGGAGAAGAATGAAATTAGCAGGACCGTAAGAAAAGGAGAGGGGATCACGGGCATGCATGTCAGAAGATGGGTAACTGAAAGACCATAGAATGTCCTGGAGGATGGATTTTTTAAAATGTGCCCCCAAACATCCATTGAGCATCTACTAGGGGTCAAACTCTGAGCTGGGGATCAGGGCAAAATGGCAAATCCATTGTCAGACATGGGAATATAGGCTGTTTTTGACTGGTTTTGTTTCTCTGACGTTCTTTATTATAAAAAACAGTTATATTGGGGTGAGGAAAGAAAAATCCAGAAATGTCTGAGATATAAAAAGCCATCAATAAAACCAGCTAGAGGTGGCGCGGTGGATAGAGCATTCACTGAACCTAGAGTCAGGGAGACCTGAGTTCAAATCCAGTTTCAGAAACATACTACTCTGCAACCCTGGACAAGTCAGCTTTGTCTGCTTCAGTTTCCTCATCTGTAAAATGGGGATAATAATAGCCGCTCCATCACAGGGTAGGGGGTGAGGGTCAAATGACATAATATTTGTAAGGGCTTTGCTGATCTTCAAGCACAATATAAACTCTAGCTATTTTTCTTCAAAGATGAATTTTTAAAATCAGGAACTCAGACTGGATGACCTCTGGGTTCCTTCCAGCCTCTCAAGTTCTGTGTTCTGGGGACATTCTCATTTTTAAAGTCCTTCCCACTATGCCATTCTCAGCTCTGCAAGACTTGGCCAGGTCTGACATCTCTGTTCCATGTACTAAGGTCCCTCCCAGATGGAATATTCTGCATTACACATTCTAAGGTACCTTCCAGTTCTGACATTCTATGTTTAAAGGGCTATAGAAATATTAGCTCTGGTTATAATTATTTTAATTGAGATGATTCAGAGGAAGAGACATCTCACAAGCCTGGCACCCCAGAGCCACCCCTAAGTGCTGATAGAAAAACTGGCCACTTATGGGGAGCCACAGGTCCGCTGCCCCAGTAGTTCTCCCCCACCAATCTAAGAGATCATTAGGCATGTCTCCATTCTCTCCTTTGGGTTATGGCATAAAATTCTTCTCCCTGGGAGAGAGAACACAGTCAGCCATGATTAGGAAGGGAGAATTGGGTCGTGGGGAAGAGGGACTCAGCTTTTCCTGTTGACTCCCTGAGGCAGAAATAGAAAGGGAAGGGGTGGGATAGGGGGACTTACCAGGGGGCAGATTTGGACTCAGTATAAGATCTTCTTGCTAGCCTTGGTGGGAATAGTAAACTATCAAGTCACGACTCACAGAATTAAGAGTTCTACTCTGCCACCCGCCAGACTTCATTGTAGAAATGACATTAATGAGTGGGACACCTCCAAAGAAATGCAGCCAACTTGGCGCAGGGCATCAGGTGCATGCAGTAGTAGACGTAGGAGAAGGAGTAGTATGCATAGTGGTAGAAGGAGGAAGAAAAAGATTGATGATGATGATGATGATGATGATGATGATGATGATGATGATGAAGATGAAGGAGAACAAGAAGAGATGGTGATAGTAGTAGTAGTGGTAGTCAATGTGATTTTTCCCTGATTTTTCAAATGAGGAAACTGAGGCTCATGGAGCTAGATGGGAGCCCAGGGTCACAAAGCTAGTAAATGTCTGGGGCAGGATTAGAACTCAGGCCCTTGACTCCAAAGCCAGCAGTCCATCCCCTACATCACCACACTGCATTGAGGATGGGTTGAAGAAACTTGGGCTATTTAGCCTGGAGAAAAGATATTCAGAGGATACTATCCCCACCTCCAGGTACCCAGAAGAGCTGTCCTGGGGAAGAAGGATGAGCCTCATTCTGCTTCAGAACCAGAGGCAGGATGTCAGGACCAACTTCCTGACTGTGAGAGCTGCCCCAGGGTGGAATGAATTGAGTTCCCCATCACTGGAGGTCTTACAGTGGAGGCTGAACAAGAATTTAGCAGGGACACTGCAGATATGGGGCGGACTCTTTTCAGGCCTGGGCTGGAGTCACGGCCGCTGAGGTCCCTTCCAAATTCTGAGACTCAGTGATTCTGTGGTTCTGGTCTGAGAAAAGAACATGGGCTGTCCCGCCCCGCCCCAGGACTGGGACCTCCCACCTGGCCCTGTTCCACTCATGTTTCCTGTCCCCTGTGGGCTCCCAGATCCAGGCCTTTGCCCCAGGGTTTGTGGGAGGTCTTTTCACAACTCCAGGCTGTGCTGTAACCCCTCCCCCTTCACAAAGGGGGGCTCCTAGTTCTGTTTCAACCTCAGTCTGACATTTCTAGCGACATTTTCAGCAAAGAAATAGAGTAATAAATCCAAAGGTTACATTTGCATATTACCTTGTGCTGCCGAAGTTAGCTAAAGTCTCTCCTTTCTTTTGCCCACTGCCAGGTGGGACTAAAACTTTAGGCACCAGAGGCTTGTGGGATGGGCTGTCCAATACCTCCCTCTCTACCTCTCTGGGATAGAGCTCTCTCTCCAAGTAGGATCTCTAGTATCTCCCAATTGCTTAAGGTGAGAACACGCCCATTTAACAAATAGGGAAACTGAAATACAGAACGGTGATCCCAAACCACACAATGAAAGAAGGTTCTGGGAGCTCATCCTGCCTCCCTACCTGTAGAATTTGAGGGGACCTGGGGGCCATTTCATTCAACTGATAGGATGTGGATAGGGTCTGTACTGATAATTTCACTGGTATGGGGAAATTTCAGGTGAGGAAACTCCCTCTGCCAATGCAGTTCAGCACTTTCTCCACCATTTTGGAGGTTACTTTATAGATTTTTTTAATAGGAAAGGTGACTTTCTGTTAATTGGGGGAAAAATTGAGAGGCCCCTAGAGGTTTTGCAGCCTTCTCACCCTGAAAGATGCCTCTATCCCTGAAGCCCCCTCCTCCCACTGATGATGAACTCCTCCAAGAACCTCCATTTTGGGGGAAATGCCCAAGCCACTCAAGCCCAGTGTGGATTCCCTCTCCATCCCCATCCCTGCTGCTTTTTTTTTTCTCCCTTTGGGATATTGTCTTCTCTATTGGAACATCAGTTCCTTGAGATTTGGGACTATCTCTGTCTTTGGTTATATTTTTATTTCCAGCGCTTAGCACTTAATAAATGCTGTTGACTTGACTTACAGAGTTGCCTAGAGATAGCAATAGTTTCTTCTGCTTGGCCCCAGGTAGAACCAAAAACCAAGAACAGTTATAAAGAGGCCAATTCCAACTGAATCTCCAGGAAAGCTTCCTAACAGAATTGTCTCAAGGTGGGATGGGCTACCCTGAGAAGCAGTGAAATTCCCTTCATTGGATGTCTTCTAGTAAATGCCTATTGGCCACTTGGATGAGACATCAGAGAGTGAACTCCTGCTTGGCTCTGGTTCGGCCTCCATGGCCCCCAAGGTCCCTCCCAGTTCCAACAGCCTAGACTTCTAGGACCTGAGTCATACAATTAGGTTTCCAAGGATACCGCCTGCTCCATGTGACTAGTGGTGAAGTACCTTACATAGCGGCCTTCTCCATTCATTCATTTAACAAATGGAGTCCTCAGACCTGAGGACAGGGTCTCTTGTTCTTTTTCTTTCTATCAACAGCCTAGAGCATGGGGCATCACATTTACTGCATTTCTGCTATTCCAGGGTTGGGGAATATTTCCTTTGGTTCAACTTGACTCCACAAATACCATGATTGTCCAAGAATGGAGGCTGGGGATAACCAAAGGACAAAGAGGAGAGATGCATGGGAGGTCGCACGGGGCAGGGACACTTGAACAGTTTTCAGCACATTCCCCCACCAGAAAATAGGAAAAAAGTCTGCCCTCAGAGAGACATTTGAGTGGAAAGAGAGCTAGATCAGTAACAGCATGATATAATAAACCCTAGGGCGTGGAGGCCAAAAGACCTGGCTTCAGATCCAAGTTCTGCTTCTTTATACCCCAGAACCCTCCAGGTCTATTTCCTCAACTGTAAAATGAGAGGTTCTCCAGACTAGGCAGTCTCTCTGATCCCTTCCAGCTCTGAATCCACAGTGCTATTGCCAGCCAACATTTTACATTGATGCCCACTTCCTTTTAAAACCTATAGAAGATCTCCAGTTCAACAGGTGGATCAATCTTGAAGGATCAGTGGGTTGACCAAGAACTAATGGTCGCCTTAACTGAAGAGATGATTGAAGGGTCTATGGTCCAGGCCCTGGGCTCAGTACTAAAGACACAACGGTGAAAAATGGCCCACTGCCTGCCCCAAGAGAGTTTACAAATTAAGGGGGTGTGAGATTGAAAAGACAAAAAGCACACAAGTTAAAATACCATAGACACATCCTGTAGGCATCTCAAACTCAGTTGGCCAAACAAAACACTGATGGAGAATCTGAAGCATGTCATATGACACATACATGGGGGAGGGCCAAACCCAACCTCCCCAATGCCTGTCCTACAGATTCTCTGGATTGTTTCAGAGCCACCTCTTTTGTGAAGCCTGTTCTAACCACCACCACTCACTCTCTCAGTAGCGCTGTTTTAGAATATAGACTGTATTCTCGGCTTCCTCAAATTACCTTCTAAATACTTGTCTGTGTAAAGGATATGTTCCCCATTAGAATGGAAGTGCCCTGACGACCAAGACCTCTTTTTACCTTCGTATCACCAGCCATAGGATGTGTGTGTTCGTCCTTCGTTGCTGAAGAGGTCATGCCATCAGAGAAATAATGACATGACTTCCACTTGATTTTGTTTTGAGTGAGGGAGGGCTGTGCAGGTCACCAGCCTCACTTCTCCTCCAGAGCCATCTGAATCCAGTGACCAGATATTCATCAGGATGACTGGACATGACCCAGGAGGAGGCAATTGGGGTTAAGTGACCTGCCCCAGGTCACACAGCCAGTGAGTGCCAAGTGTCTGAGGTGAGATTTGAACTCAGGTCCTCCTGACTCTTGCACTGGTGCTCTAACCACTGTACCACCTAGCTGCCCATCAGCCACAGGACATCTCATATAGGAAGAGCATAAAACATTTAAAAATGTTTGTTGCTTGGTTATGAAGTCCCCTGCCCCCACCCTCAGTTCCTAGCACTGTACCTGCAACCTAGCAGATCTTTAATAAATCCTTGCTGCCTTGACTTGGTGTGTATAAATCACTGTGCTCAATGCTGGAAGGGGTGCAAAGTGGGTATATCATTCCCTGAGAAGGAGTTCTTCACCTGGAGTCCAGGAACTTATTTTTTTAAAAGATATTTTGATCTTGTATTTCAACATAATTGGTTTCCTTTGCAGTCCTATGTGTTTTATTTTATGTAGCTTAAAACATTATTCTGAGAAAGAGTCCATAGGCTCTACTAGACTTCCAAAAAAGTCTACAATTCAAAAAGTGCTTTAAAAAAACCCAGTCTAGTATATCAGTATTTACAAAGTGCTTTCCTCACACTGGACCTGTTTCCTCATCTATAGACTAAGGGACCAGATAACTTTTGAGATCTCTTCCTGCTCTAAATCGACTATCCTATTCATTTAGCCTTTCTAGGTCTCAGTTTCCTCATCTGTAAAATGAGAGGGTTGAATCGGATGACCTCTGAGGTCCCTTCTGTTCTTGGATGTATGATACTATCCACCTATGAAGCCAATGAGTCAGTAGTGCAAGGATTATCTTTCAATCAGCAGCCAAAGCCTGGGGCATTACCTTTATTACATATCTACTATTCCAGAATTGTGGAATATTTCCTTTGGTTCAAGTTGGCTCTCCATTTTACAGAGCAAGAAACTGAGGCCTGAAGAGGTACAGGGATTTGCTCAGGAGTCGACAGGGTCCACCCTAAGTCCTGCAAGTCCAGAGCTCTGCTGACCTTCCTGTGTTTGCCTTCCCAGGTAGGTCATATCCTTGTCCTCATGGAACTCAGGTACTAGAAAGGCAACCAGAGCTAATTCTGACACACGACACCAAATTACTGAGCACAGTCAGGGCAGACAAGATGCCCGAGTCTGAGAAAACCTGCACAAAGCACACAGTTCCCCAGGGTGCTTTCCTTGGGGTCATAGGGTAGGAAGAGGAAATACATTTTTAAAAAACCAGCCCTTTTCAGGGAGGAAATCCCAGACCCTGTGGCCAGATGCCTCCTAAATCCAAAAGCATCCTAGGTCCAAAAATATCAAAATTCACTCAAAGGCTATGGGATGGGGGTCAGCCCCAAACCCCCGCCAGCAGCAGCCCCTTCACCTTCAATATCTCAGACAAAAGCTCTCCATGCAAAGGTGCAATGCTCCATGAGTGGAGGTCAAGCACTCTGCGGATCTCACTGATTTCCCTAATTACAGCACTGACATTCTAGGGCCCTAGCATTTCCAAGGCCCTGGAGAGCCCTGGAGAGCCCTGGAAACTAGAGTTGCACAGTCTTTGTATTCATTTCTCCCATCCCGGCTGCAGTACACACCCCCAGGATAGAACAGCCCCCCTGCCCTGCTCTCCAAGGGGTTATTTTCCCCTCATTCCCAAATGTATCATCCCAGTGGGCCCAGGCACCATCCAAGGCCCTGAGAGTCATGTCCAGCTATGCCTGCCTGCCTTCCCCAGGCTGGAAGGCTCGATCACAGCACACCTCCTCCCTCTAGGAAACCGCACCTTCATCTCACTTACCTCCCCAAATATAAGGCCCTTCCTCCACTCAGAGATCCCCAACCAGCTCCTCTCCAACCCCCTCTGTGGGAGCACTCCCAGTAGTAAAATTCCTTCCACTGTCCCAGATTGCGGACTCAACTGGAACATCCAGTCTTACAGAGTTTGCCTGGGGCACAGAATAGTCCCAGGCCTTGGCCTAGATTGCGCAGTGTGTGACTGGAACACAGGTTTACCTGACTGGAGGCCATCCCAACATGAGGATGCTCACACTGGGTCTCAGGCTTGCTATGGACTATTGTTGCTAGTGTTAATAGTTATCTATATGGGTGGCTTATCCCTGCACTAGACTATAAGCACCATGAGGGCAGGGACTAGGTCTAGCATCTCACCTAGCACCAAGCATAGTGCTGTGCACACAGTAGGTACTTAAAAAATGTTTTTGGAAGGAAGGAAGGAAGGAAGGAAGGAAGGAAGGAAGGAAGGAAGGAAGGAAGGAAGGAAGGAAGGAAGGAAAGAAGGAAAGAAGGAAAGAAGGAAGGAAGCTCAGACCATGGTCCTGAGTGCTAAACAAAAACCCAGCCTTAGAAGGCTAGGGAAGCAATCAGTTGCCTCTTAAGGCTCTCTGGATGTGGAAAGCATGCACATGGTTTTTGATGAGCAAAGCCTGAAGTCTCAGCAGCCTTCAGTCCAAACAGCTCCCAGGTGATAGTCAGCTCGGAAAGAGGCATCTGGCCAGCCTGCAAATGGCCTCAGCAGGAAGCAGGACAGCCAGGCCTCCCCCACGCCTGAATTGCCTCCCTCGGAGCTAGGCCTGGGCATGTGCTCCATCCAGCCTGCCCTGATAGGAGAAGGTGGGTCAAGAGGCAGTGATCAAGAACAAAGCCCCGCATCTTCTTTCCAGGAATTCTGAGCCAGCAGGGCCTTCCAGTGGCACTGGGGCTAGTGGGTCATGCAATGCATGTGGCCAGGCTTGCCCTGCTCTGATTTGCCCTGATTCTCCCCTTCCCCTCCACAGGCTCTTTGGAGGACTAATCTTTCCCAGGGCCCGGGGTAACTGCACCCTCAAAGTTGGCAACTATCTCTGGGCACCCCTCAACCTACCTCTCACCACTGAAAGAACCCTGACTGCAGGCCTGCAGGTGTCCCATTTACTCATTCACTCCCCAAACCTTTATGGAACCCTTACTTATCTAACTACCTTCCCTCCCTAACTCTACAGACTTATCTATCACCCTAGCCTCCTATCAGAGGTGAGGGTACAACATTCCCTTGAGCCTCATAAACAGGAACCATGAAGACCTGGGCTTACCTCCCAAGGAAATCCCAAGAGAGACAACTTGTAGGGGGAAATGTAAAAGTCCTGCACTTGGGTCCATAAAATCAACTTCCCAAGTGCAAATGGGAAGGACATGGCTAGACCTAGTTCTTATGAAAAGGACCTGGGAGGTCTTAGCAGACTACTAGCTCAAGGTGAGTATAAGTTTAATGTGGTAGCCAGATTAGTTCATCTGATTTAAACAGCATTAAGACCCTACGTTGAGACAGTCACATCTAGGGAAGTAACAGTCCAAGGGTACTCCCTGGTCAGACCAGTGCTGGACTTGGAGTCAGGAAGACCTGAGTTCAAATCTCACTTCAGACACCTAGATGTGATTTCTCTGTGTCTCAGTTTCTCCATTTCTAAAATCAAGAGGGTTAGACTTGACAGCCTTTGAGGTCTCTTCCAGGACTTCACCTACAAGCCTCTGGAGACATCCTGTTCAGTTCTGGGTACCACAATTTAGGAAGATTTCAATTCATAAGCAAGAGAGACATCTCCCTCTGTCAATGAGGTGACACCATCAACTTATCCACGTTCAAAGAAGGGCAACAAGGATGGATGCCAGCACAAAAGATTCTGCCCCAGGCAGCAAATGAATGAATTCAGTAACTGTCTCTAAGTACCTGAAGGTCTGCCATGGGGGAAAGAGGTCAGCCTCATTCTGCTTAGCCCCAGACTCAAGAACAAGGAACAGTGGGGGAAGTCAGAAAGAGTCACAATGAGGCTTGATGTCTGGGGAAAAACCTTCCTAACTTTCAGAACATCAATGAACTGTCTTGGAAGATAGTGAGCTCCCTGTCATTGGAGGTATTCAAGCACAGGCTGGCCATGCTGTAGAAATTCTCTGAGGTCTCACCTTTTGAGCTCCATGACTCTGTGGCCATTGTGCCAACCACCTCTAACCTCCCAACACCCAAAGACAGTTGAATCCTCACAGGAAGAAAGAGAGTATGGAAGTGTGAACTCCCAATGATCACCCCACTCTGAAGAGACTGAAGTGGGTCACTGCCTCTACTCATCAGGGCAGCCAACCTAGGTACCAACAGGAAAAGAGCTAGCTTCCCTGGGGATGGCCAGAACCCTTTCTCGGGCCTCCAGTCAGAGTAGCCTTAGCTTCCAAAAACCATATGCTCTTCAAAGGATGAAAGAGTGAAAGACAGGAGGAAGCAGGAACCTGCTTTATTGAACAAAAAGAGGGATAGAGGAAAACAAAAAGAGAAAAAGAGGGAGAGAGGAAAGAGTGAATGAGAATGAGGAGTGAAAGAGGAGAGAGAGGAAGAGAAAGAAGAGAGGGAGGGAAAGAAAAAGAAAGAAAAGAAAGAAAGGAAAAGAAGGAAGGAAGGAAGGAAAGAAAAAAGAAAGAAAGAAAAGAAAGAGAAAAAAGAGAGGATTAGAGAGAGAAAAAGAGAGAGAAAGAAAAAAGAGAAAAGTATAGAAGAAATAGGGAAAGGAAACAAGAGAGGAAAGAGAAGGAGGGAGGGAGGAAATGCAAAGGGCTGATGCGACCCCAAAGCCCTGGGTCCATTAGGGGTGACCTTTGCCTCTTGTCCAACCACATAAAAGGTTATGTGAGCCTGATCCTGGGCAGGTGTCCTGAGCCACCATGAGGATGCCAGCCAGCCTGCCCCCCCCCCCCATTCCCCCTCACAGGGCCTCAGGCAGCTTTCCAAACTCTCAGGCGCCATGAAGCATTCAGTTTGGGAGAGTCTAGTGCTCAGCATTTTGTATTTATACTATGCCTTCCTCCATGGGGCCCTGAGTCACATGCAGGCCAGCTCACCAGCCCCTGGCACTGGCGTGGGCAGCTCACACCCTATCCAGCTCTCCCAAGAAAGAACCTCCATTTCTTAAGTTACCTCCAATCCATTCTCTCGGGGGAGCCTCCCTTTATTTTACAAAGGGGAAACTGAGGCCCAGAAAGGGCAAACAAACTGATTGTAAGAGGAAGATGAGCTGGGACTCAAATGCAGAATGTGACCAAGAATTCCATCCCCCATATCCCTGACAAGCGGTCATACAACTTGAAGCTAAGGACCAGTGTGGTCCAAGAAAGGAAGTTAGCACTATGCAGCTCCTCCTAGGTGCCAAGCGCTGTGAGGAACTCCTTTTAGATATTATCCCATTTGATCCTCACAGCAGGTGCTATTATTGCCCATTTTACAGATGAGGAAACTGAGGTAGGCAGAGGTGAAGTAACTTACCCAAGGTCACCCAGGTAGGAAGTGTCTGAAGTTGGATTGAACTCAGGCCTTCCTAATTCCAGGCCCAGGGCTCCATTCATGGCACCATGGAGCAGCCACTTCCCCTTTGGGACAGCTCTCATGGTGAGGATATCTTTCCCGACCTCCATGGCTCCTGGTTCTGCCCTCTGGAGTCAAGCAGACAAGGCCCACCCCTCCTTCAAAGGACAGGCCTTTGAATACTCCAAGATGGATATCATGCTCCCTCCAAGCCTTCTATCCCCAGTTCCTTCAACAAACTCAGACCAACCTTAGAGGCAGAGGCAGCGACAGGCACAAGGCCAGGAACCTTGGACCTACTCAGACAACTCCACTGAAAGCCTTCCCTCTCTCCCCAGATGTTTCCACAACACATCTCCATGTGTCCTCTGGGCTTGTTACATTTGGAAAGGTAGGCTGGAGCCAGATGGTGAAGGGAGAGAAAGGGAGAAAGAGAGAGGGAAAGATAGAGGCAAAGATGTAAGAGGGAAAGGGAGACAGGGAGGGGAAGACTGAGACAGAGAGGGACAGAGAGAAAAGGAGGAGAGAGAAAGAGAGGCAGAGGCTGAGAGGAAAGGGAGAGAGAGAGATAAAGTGAGAGAGAGACAGAGAGGCACAGACAAGGAAGAAGGAGAAAGAGAAAAAAGAAAAAAGGACCAAGAAAGGGAAAGAAATGGAGAAGAAAGGAAGAGACAAAGAGAGAGAAGAAAAGGGGAGAGAGAAACAAGCAGAGAGAGAGGAAGGAGATAGAGAAGAAAGGAGAAGAAGGGAAAGACAGGAAAGGAGACAGAGACAGAGAAAGGAGAGAAGGGGGAGAGAGAGAAGAAGAAGAAAGAAAAAACGAGGGAGCATTTAACAATCACTAAGCATATGCAAGGCATGATGCTAAGAGCTGGAGATACAGATCCAAGATGGCGCCTCTGTTGGAGGGACTTCACATTCTCATGGGGGAAGACACCACCTAAAAGGGAGAGAGCTGAAGAGCTGGCAGGAGAGCGGGGAGGGCTAAGGTGAAAAATTCCAGAATCAGGAACAGAGCAGGAAAAGTGACCAGCATGGATGGCCTTGGCTCTTCATAAATCACTGCCCGGAGCAGGAATTCACCAATCAGAAGAGGGGCCATAGGGCAGGAGATCAGTCAGGCAGTCGGTAAACATCTACTAAGCACCTACTGTGTGCCAGGCTCTGTGCTAAGCACTGAGGATACAATAAGGAGCAGGAGACAAGCCTGTCCTAAAGGAGCTTATAATCTAATGGGGGAACAACAGGGAAAAGTAGAGTCCCATCACTCGAGAGTAGGTGCTGAAATGAAGAGGGCAGGGAAGGCTTCTTGGAGGAAGGGGGAGCTGAGCTGGGGCTTCAAGGAGGCCGAGCCTCCCACCCAGTCCTGTCCTATTGCCCACAATCCCATGATCCTCAGATGCGCAGGCCTGCCCCAACAATGGGCACACACACACATGCATACTTATACAAACACGTACACACATGTGCAGGCATGTGCATGTACACATGTACTTCACACATGCACAAACAGTCGTGGACATTGCAAACACTTGCGTACCCACATGTATGCAGTGTAGACATGTATCTATATGCATATGTATGCACTCACATTCCCATACATACACATGCTTATATGCACACATAGAATGCTCAGAAACAGAAAAATTAGAGGCTCAGGATGATCATCCAGGTGTAGATTCAGTTGAGTTCAATCCAATCCACCAAATGTATTAATGCTTCCTGTGTATAATGACCTTTGCTCCACTGGGGCTATAGCCTTGACCTCAGGCAGCTAAGAGTCTAAGGCAGGACACACTTTGCAGGCTCTCCCTTTCCTTCCCCAGTTTGGAGGGTTCTGTGCTGTCCCAGCCACCCACTGGGGAGCCTAGGAGGAGAAGGGAGGGTGTGAAGGGGAGGGAGCAGGGCCTCAGGGAGCAGGCAGAGTAGTCTTGGGAGTCACTTTCCCACGTCTATAGGTTTTGAAAGGTAAGACCCTTTGAAGGTAACAATTTTGCAGACCGGTAAAAATTGGCTGTGGATCAGCGGCTACAGATCCCTGATTCATTTCAGCAGGCATCTATTAATCACTTCCCGGGTGTTAGGCCTGGCACTGGGACCTGGCCTTGCAAAGGGAGGAATACAGAGGTTTAGCTCCCAAGGAACTCAAGGCCAGCTTCTGAGGGGGCAAAGGCTGGGCCCAGCAGCACCAGGGGAGTGGGAGGAACCAGGGAGCATCTTCATCTGAGGAGGAAGTGGGTAGCAAGGAGGGCTTCCTGGAGCTGGGGCTGCTGAGCTAGGCTTTGGAGAAAAGGAAGGACCCAGACAGATAAGGTTATTCCAGACATGGAGGAGGGGGAAGGGTCCTGCCAGAGCACAGGCAGAAATGCCATCAACTGATGGGATCAATCACATCGAATTTCCTAAGGGCCTACTATGTGCTAGGCACAGTCTGGGCACTGGGGACATCAGAATAAAAATGAAAAGGCAGGGTTTGGCCAAAAGTCTGTTACACTGAGCGGAGTGTGATGAGAAAAGGCTGGAAAGGTAGAGAAGGGAGTGGCATCTTTGAAACTCCATATACTCACCTGTAAAATGGGGATGATAAGCACCTATCTCAAATGAGATCGTGAATGTAAAATACTTGATAAACTTTAAAGCTATGTAAATGTCAGCCCCTTCTGTTATCATTACTCCTTTATCCTGAAGGGAGTCACTAAAGAGTCTTGGATGAGAGGAGGGGGGAGGGGAGGTAACAAGCCAAACCTGTGCACTTAGGAAAGAAAGATTAGGAATTCGGCCACTCCATGGGTTGGAGAGGACAGAGGCTGGAGACTGGGAGAGCCATTAAGAAGCTGGGAGGGTCCGGAGCAGAGGGGATGGGGGCATGAATTAACCCTAGGATTGGGGAGGAGGTGGAGTTATCTCCCGGTCATTCTAGGTCCTGAGCCCTGCCCCTCCTATCCTCATGCCACCATCCCCAACACTTCCCTTCCCCATTTCCAGGGAAGCCCCAGGCAACTGGGAGACATCCACTGGAGCTAGATAAACATCCAAGGAGACCCTAGAGCCAAAGGGCTTCCCCCTAGAGCGGTTACGGGAGAGGGGAGCAGAGGGGAAGATGAGCTCCAATTTCAGACAACTCTCCTTCCAGTCCACAGAGGAAAGTTCAGGCACAGGGAGCCCCATCCCTCACCCCACTTATACTGATACCCCAGGATGGATACTTTCATTGGCACTCCCCTAGAGTCCAAGCCAGAGGGAATTCAGGGACCCCCTGGCTCTATCCATCCACCCAAGAGAGATTCCCAGAGAAAGAAAAAGGAAGACCAAGAAATGGAGAGAGGTGGGGAGTGGGCAAAAGAAGGAGAGAGACAGGAGAGGGGGAAACGGGGAAAGATTCAGAACCAAAAAGATGGAAGAGATAGAACCACAGAGACAAAGAGAGACAGGGAAAAGCAGGGAAATGCATTCCCACCCTGGAGATTTGAGAATGAGGCATTCCACACACACTTACATCAGGTTCCCAACCAAAATGACTAGCAGACTGAGGTGGGTGGCCTGTGAGGAAGATTGTCCACAGATTGGCAGGTGGACATGTGATGGTCAGGAGGAAAATGGGGCATCAGACTGGCCCCTTGGAGCAGGCAGAGGCTGGCTGTAGACTGGGGAATGAGCCCTTTGGACCCCAGAAGTATAGCTACCTGCTGGGACATCCTCAAGGCCCTTGGCCAGGAAGGGGTGGGAGAGACTTCCAGGCCCTCATCATTTGGGGAACCCTGACCTCCCAGCTCTTGGGGAGCCTCAGTTGAGAGCCCAGGAGTTCCCACTTGGTCCTAGAGGCCACTGGCAGCCCAAGTGTGTGTGTGTGTGTGTGTGTGTGTGTGTGTGTGTGTGTGTGTGTGTGTGTGTGTGTGGTCTCAGCTCAATGCCTATTTTTAACTGTCACACACACATGCAATTATTTCATTGATCTGATTTATTTAAAATGTGCCTTCTCCTCCTCCAGCCTGGGTTTTGAGGCTGAGGCTGAGGCTGATTATAGCCTGCCCTGCTCCTTCCCTCTCCCCCTCCCTGCACCCACACCACTATCTCGGCTTTCTCTCCCAACAGGCAGACATAAGGGATCCTAGGGTGGAGACAGTAGACCTGGCTCAGGCCAGGGATCCCACATCTCAGGTCCTCAAGGGCCCTTAAGGACCATGCCCTCATCTCACAGAGGAAGCCTGAGGCCCTAGAGGGGATTGCCCAATTCTCAGCCAAGACATGGCAAGGGTAAGAGTTGAACCCAGATTCTTCCACACTAGTCCAGGGAATTCATGCCAGTGTTTCCTGATGCCTCTGTCCTAAGAACTTAGAACATAACCAGTACAGGGAAGGACCTTAGACTAGTCAACAAACCAGAAGGAGCTGCTGATCACTCCCTGAACTCAAGCTCCCTTCTCTGCCCCATGCCTAAAACCCTTTTCAAAGCCCCCTCTGAGAATCCATATCATCATTCAAGGCTCACCCCTTTTACTTCTCATCTCCACCATCACCCCAGATCCTTAATGTTCTCACCTTCTCTAGGCTATGTGGATCCACTTACCTAGAAAGATGTTGCCTGTGACATGACATCTTCTCTTGCTCACAAATGCTCGCACGAACGCACGCTCGCACAAACTCACACTCACCCTAACCCCAGCAGAATGCCCACAGGACAGTGCATGATGGCTAGCTAGCATGTAGCAGACCTTTGATACATGAATTGAATTGAACATAGCAAAATGTTCGTCTGGAGACCTTGGAGATGATCTCGTCCACCATCGTGACATTCACCCCTTCCCTTGGTGGATGACACTGGACAGCAGAAAAGTGAAGTGATTTGCCCCAAGTCACGGCAGAGGGGGGCCTGAAGCCAAGCCATATCTCCAGAGCTAGAGGGAACCCAGAGCCACCCAGCCCAACCCCCATTTATGCCCAAAGACGAAGCTGAGGGAGGGGGAATCATTTGCCCAAGGTCATGGTGGTTGGTGGTGTCAGAGGCAGACCTGGAAGTCTTTGTGGTTTTGTATCTCAGAGAAGTAGGGGCTGGGGGAGGGGAGGGAGGCGCTGCCTGGCAGGTCAGCCAGTCTCTCTTCTAACCACCCCCCCCCCCCCCCAATCCACTGAGGCACACGTGCCTGCATCAGGAGCGAGGCCTTCCTGCTCTGGGTATTAATTTCCCCCTCTGCAAAGGAGAGGTTCACACTCCAGCTCCCTCACTCCTCTCAGTCCTAGAAGCCCATCAGTCCCAGGAATTATCTAAGTCAAGCACCTTCCAGCTAGCAGCTTGACCCAGAAAACCCAGCGTAGGACCAGGCCAGCCAGGTTCTCAAATTAGAAACCTGATGGTGAAGCTCTCCCCCTCCTCCCCTTTCTCCTCCTCCTCCTCCTCCTCCTCCTCCTCCTCCTCCTCCTCCTCCTCCTCCTCCTCCTCCTCCTCCTCCTCCTCCTCCTTCCAGAGCCTGCTCCTGGACTGAGACCTGGTGAAACCCAATACCTCCCAGTCAGTCCATTACAGGCTGGTCCGCCAGGTGCCAGGCACCAGGCACCATCAAGGTGGGCTGCCTCTGTCTGCCGCAGGCTGCAGCCGCAGAGCACACACCCAGACGGCTAAGTGGAGATTGTTATTGAGGGCGAGCAAGGCAGAGAGGGGAGAGAAAGGGGAAAGGGAGAGCTGGAGAGGCAGAGGAAAGCAGCAGGCCAGGCTGCTCCCCAAGCTGGGGGAGCTCCCCAGCACAGGAAAGTTCCATGTTCCCTGTGCCAGGAAGGAGAGCAGAGGAATGAGTTTCCCCATCTCCGGAGTCCAGGAGGTGCTCAGCTGCTGCTCTGAGGCCCCCAGTGGAAAAACTAGGGGAACAGGAGGGGAAAAAATAATTTAGGAGGAGATGAAAGGGGTTAGTGTGTTGAGAGTGAGGACAGGTGCAAGACTGGGAGTGGAACTTGTGAGGGAGATACTGCACATGCAGGTGTTGGACTGTGTCCCCTCATGGCTGTGGGTCATAGAATCATGCCACAGAATCACGAATGTCAGAGCTGAGTGGGCCCTTAGAACACAGAATGTCAGGGCTAGGAGGGAGATCAGAACATCAAATGTTATGGCTGAGAGACACCTTAGAACAGAGAAGGTCAGAGCTGGGAGACCCCTTGGAACATGGAGTGTCAGGGCTGGAAGGGGGGTTAGAACAGGGAAGGTCAGAGATGAGAACCTTGGAACAGAGAACAAAAAGTATCAGAGCTGGGAGGGGCACTGGAAGTCAGAGCTGGGAAAGATGTTAGAAACCTTTGAATCCAATCATCTCATTCCTGAGATGAGGGGAAAGGCTAGAGAAGGGGTCCAAAGGCATACAGATGGCAGAACCCACACTAGGACCTGGGTCTCTTGGCTTCATATTCTGTGTTCTAACACCCTAGTCAGGTGGGAGGCAAGCAGGCAGCTGAGAGAAGGGAGGTGAAGTGGTGGTGGGAATGGTGGAGAGGGGCATCCTGGAGTATAGACAGAGGGGGAGTGGGAGGGGCACTGTGTGTGTGTGTGTGTGTGTGTGTGTGTGTGTCAGAGAGTGAGAGGAGGGGCACTGTGTGTGTGTGTGTGTGTGTGTGGTGTGAGAAAGAGGGGAGGGGCACATTGTGTGTGTGTATGTGGTGTGTGAGAGAGGGGAGGAGCACATTGTGTGTGTGTGTGTGTGTTTGTGTAAGACAGAGAGGAGGGGCACAGTGTGTGTGTGAGATGTGAGAAAGAGGGGAGGGGCACATTATGTGTGTGTGAGTGTGGTGCAAGAGAGAGATGGGAGGGGCACATTTTGTGTGTGTGTAGTATAAGAGAGGGAGGAGGGGCACACTGTGTGTGTGTGGTGTGTGAGAGAGGGGGGAGCAAATTGTGTGTGTGTGTGGTGTGAGAGAGAGAGGGGAGGGGCACATTGTGTGTGTGTGTGTGTGAAAGAGAGAGAGAGAGAGCATAGCGTATGTGTGAGATGTGAGAAACAGGGGAGGGGCACATTGTGTGTGTGTGTGTGTGTGTGTGTGTGTGTGTGGTGTGAGAGAGGGGGGAGGGACACATTGTGTGTGTGTGTGTGTGAGAGAGAGAGAGAGAGAGAGGAGGGGCACTGTGTGTGTGTGATTTGTGAGAAAGGGGAGGGGCACACTGTGTGTGCATTTGTGTGTATGTGGTGTGAGAGAGAGGGGAGGGGCACATTGTGTGTGTGTGTGTATGAGAGAGAGAGAGAGAGAGAGAGAGAGAGAGAGAGAGAGAAGGGGCACTGTGTGTGTGTGATTTGTGAGAAAGGAGAAGGGCACACTGTGTGTGCATTTGTGCATATGTGGTGTGAGAGAGGGGAGGAGCACATTGTGTGTGTATGTGTGTGTGGTGTGAGAGAGAAGGGAGGTGCACATTGTGTGTGTGTGGTGTGAGAGAGAGGGGAGGGGCACATTTTGTGTGTGTGTAGTATAAGAAAGGGAGGAGGGGCACACTGAGTGTGTGTGGTGTGTGAGAGAGGGGGGGAGCAAATTGTGTGTGTGTGCATGTGTGTGTGTGTGTGTGAGAGAGAGAGAGGGGAGAGTCACATTGTATGTGTGTGGTGTGAAAGAGAGGGGAGGGGCACACTGTGTGTGTGTGTGTGTGTGTGTGGTGTGAGAGAGAGGGGAGGGGCACACTGTGTGTGTCTGTGGTGTGAGAGAGAGGGGAGGGGCACACTATGTGTGTGTGTGTGTGTGTGTGTGTGTATGTAGCATGAAAGACAGGGGAGTAGGAGGGAGAGAAGGAGGGAGGAAAGAGGGAGAGGGGAGAGAGAGCTCTTGGGTTGTAAGCTGCTGTGGATACTGGGGGCTCTCAGTCAAAAGGCTGGTGTAGAGAGCTTAGTATATGAAGCTGCGCTGGGGTGGGGGCAGAAGGTACACTCATTAGAAAGCCCCAAACCCTCCGCTTTGAGACATTTGTCTCCAATAAGATAACAGCATGCACAGCTAGAAGGGAAGATGAGGTCATTTTACAGAGGGAGAAACTGAGGCCCAAAGAGAGAAGGGACTCCTCAAAGTCACCCCGAGAGTCTGAAGAAGAATGGGGATGTGAGCTCAGGTCCTTGCCAAGAGCCAGACACTGCACTCTCTTGCCATTCCGAGGTTCTGAACAGAACCATGTGGAAGGCTCTTCCTTCTTACGACCCTTCCATTGTGTACTACCATGCCTCACACACCAATCTGTGGCACCAGTGAAGGAGGAGCAAGAAGGAAGGGAGAGAGGTCAAGCCCTCCAGAGTCCAAGGGAGACTAGCTCCAGAGCACCTCCAGCCCCAGATTCTCACAGCCCTGAGGAACTGGGCTCCGCCCCCCTTCCCCACCCCTACACATTCCAGCCCACTCTCGGCATATGGGCACCCCCATGTAGCTGCTGCAGAATCCGGACTCTCCCCAATGCATGACACTACCCCTCAGGGGTGGCACTAGGTGTCTCTCTCTCTCTCTCTCTCTCTCTCTCTCTCTCTCTCTCTCTCTCTCTCTCTCTCTCTCTCTCTCTCTCTCTCTCTCTCTCTCTCTCTCTCTCTCCCTAGCCTGGTAAGCCACTGGGGACAATGCAAGTCTGCCAGCAGGCAGCCTGAGAGGAAGCCTCCACCCTTCTCTTCGGAGTCTCCTCCAACCATTCTCCTCCCCCAGCCGGAGAGGTCACATGGGGGTCCTGCTTGACAGAGGAAGGCCAAGGCTCCTCTTCTCTCCCCCTCCCCACCCCTCCCCACCCCTCCTCTCCTCTCTCTACCACCCATATCTTCCCTGCCCAAAGCCAGTCAATGTCTCAACCCTCTCCAGGCCAGCCCAGGGTGCCAATGAAGATAGGAGCATCCCCCTGCAAGCCCCTCCAGGTTCTCAGTCCCCTCCCCCTCACACATACTCTCCCCAAGCCCAGGAGACAGATGCCTGGGAAACCATCGAATGAGATTGATTCCAAAAGGAAAATGCAGGTAGATAGGGAGTTCCTGGTGCAATTTCAGGGTGTTTCACTCATACCTTTGAAATGTGCCAAGCAGGACCTTTCTGGGAGAAGTCCTGAGACTGAGACCCCAGTGCTGGAACCATGGGCCCGATCCTGCTCTCCAGCGCCTGCTGGTTCCAGTAGACTCAGCCCATTAACCCCCATCCACTTAGAAAAGGAGAGGGATACTTCCCCTTCCACAAACCTAATCCTCGCCTGGCCCTTGGGGCTCCTGCTCGCTTTCCCCATTCAGGCATCACTGAGTTAGGAAGGGGAGAAAGAGGAGGAGGAAAAGGAGAGGAAGAAAAAGAGAAGAGAAGGAAAGAGAAGGGAGTGATAGAAGGGGAAGAGAGGAGGGAAAGAAAGGGAAGAGGAGGGGAAGAAGGAAGGAGAGGAAAGAAGAAAAGAAGGGAAGAACGAAAAGGAAAAAGAGAAGAAAAGAGAGAGAGAAGGGGAGGAAAAGGAGGAGAGGAAAGGAAGACCCAGCGTGCAAAGACCCAGACACCAGCAGCCTGTTTCTTGAGAAGCAGGAGGGCTGTGCCACCACTGATGGATAGCTGAGAAAGCTTGACTCTGCCAGCCCCAGGAGTGACCCGAGTTCATCTCGTTTGGCTACCGCAACCGCACCCGCCTCCCCCCCCCCCCCCCCAGCGGCCCGCAGCTCTCTCTCTCTCTGTCTCTCTCTCTGTCTCTCTGTCTCTCTGTCTCTCCTCTGTCTCTCTCTGTCCTCTGTCTCTCTCTGTCTCTCTGTCTGTCTGTCTCTGTCTGTCTCTGTCTCTGTCCCTCTCTGTCTCTGTCTCTGTCTCTCTCTGTCTCTGTCTCTCTCTCTGTGTCTCTGTCTCTGTCTCTCTCTCTCTCTCTCTCTCTCTCTCTCTCTCTCTCTCTCTCTCTCTCTCTCTCTCTCTCTCTCTTTCTCTCTCTCTCTTTCCCTCTCTCTCCAGCACCCAGCTATTTGACCAAAGCTACGGCAAACTTCGGCAAGCAGAACTTTGCCTGTCTCCTGCCTACCTGCGCCGACGCACCTCCCCCCCTTTCCTGCTCCCTCCCCTTCCTCCCCAATGCTCCCCCCCGCCAGCCCCAGCCAGGCGCCCACCCCATTCCGACTCCCCCGAACTGGACTTGTGGCTGGGTCTGAGGAGGAAGCGCTACCTGCTACTCTCACCTCCGCCTCTCCAGCCCCAGGACCTGTCCCTGTCCCTGCCCCAGCTTGGCCCAGTCTCAGCCTTAGCCCCGTCCCGCTTTCAGCTCCCAGCCCTAGCCGCGTCCCAGAGGCGGCTACAGCCTGGCTCCCTGTCTGACCCAGCCTCGATCCCATTCCTAGCACCAACCGATCCCCTTTCCCGTGTCCCAGGCCCAGCCACTGCCCCCCAGGCTTGGTCTTCCTCCCTTTTCCGGACCCGGCCTCCACCTCATCTTTGCTTGTCTGGGCTCCAATCCCAGGCCGGGCTATCTCAGTCCCAGCCCCAGTCCCAGTCTCAGACCTGTCCCAGGGAGAGTCGTGCTGGCTTAGACGCCCCCAGCCCCAGACTGGCACTGCGGAGCCCAGCGGGCGCGCACACGGGAGGGGGCCGGGCCCCAGGTCCCCGCCCCCGGGTCTAGGTCCGGTTGCCAGTCCCAGCCAGGGTGCGCCCCTCCATCCAGCCTTCCCTCTGTCCCTCCAGCCCTTGATCTAAGCCTCGCTGCTGCCTCTCCCTTGGCTCCTGGGCTCACTCACCTCCGGCAAACGCCCTCTTCATCTTAGGGCCGGGGCGGCGGCGGCAGCGGCTGGGGCAGAAGGTCCGTCCGGCCGGCCGCTGCGGGGGCCCGGCGCCGGGCACGTGGGGCCCACGGGGGCCACTGGGCGGGCGAAGGAGGCGCAGCCGCCGCCGGGAGC